>NC_042985.1:30128316-30473316 GCF_901001165.1 Salmo trutta
GTAGAGAGGGATAGTTATAGGGGTGAGGACGGAGGGGGGTGTGGAGGGGTAGGGGCGTAGAGAGGGACAGTTAAAGGAGTGAGGACAGAGGGTGTGTGGAGGGGTAGGGGCGTAGAGAGGGACAGTTAAAGGAGTGAGGACAGAGGGGGGTGTGGAGGGGTGGGGGCGTAGAGAGGGATAGTTAAAGGAGTGAGGACAGAGGGTGTGTGGAGGGGTAGGGGCGTAGAGAGGGATAGTTAAAGGAGTGAGGACAGAGGGGGGTGTGGAGGGGTGGGGGCGTAGAGAGGGATAGTTAAAGGAGTGAGGACAGAGGGTGGTGTGGAGGGGTAGGGGCGTAGAGAGGGACAGTTATAGGGGTGAGGACGGAGGGGGGTGTGGAGGGGTAGGGGCATAGAGAGGGACAGTTAAAGGAGTGAGGACAGAGGGGAGTGTGGAGGGGTGGGGGCGTAGAGAAGGATAGTTAAAGGGGTGAGGACAGAGTGGGATGTGGGGGGGGTTGGGGTGGACAGGGAGTGGCCTTTTCTCTGATAAATCACAGAAGACAAAGTGGTGGGATGAGGCCCCTGTCTTACATCACAACGGGGGAGGGCTTTGGGGGGATGTGTGGAGGGGTTAGCTGGCCCTGTGATGTTTAGAGGAGAATGCAGCTGTATCAGTTTCAGAGCGTGGCCACCCTCTCTTTACCCTCCTCCGCTGTTCCCTGTCCTGCAGGGGCTCCTGTCCTTGTGTTTCCACTCTAATGCCTTCCTCATCCACAGACACTGTAATCCCCACAAAGCCCCCCTGTCCCACGGGAATGTCATCCCCACTGCTCGTCAAATTCCCCCTGTCTGTTTTCTTTTATTTTCCACCCACATCTCCAGAATGCGGAATTGAAAACTTAAGTCCACCACCTCAGTTGCGGTGACATATCACTTTGTTGGCCGTTGCCAACCGATGAAGACCCTGGTCCTCAGGAGTGTGATTCCATTAGCATGGCCTGGCAGGCGGGGCTCACCAGTGACATGATGGTATAGGCTGCGTTCTGATGCCAACAGAGATGTGCCTTACACATTTCATTCATATATTTATTTATCCCCTCCCTCTGAGGAGGAATGAATCAGTCACAGGGTGACCTCTGGACACTTCCTCTCATCCCTTCATCTCTCCCTCTCTCCAGTCCCCCCTCCCCCCCTCCCTCCCTCCCTCCCTCCCTCCCTCCCTCTCCCTCCCTCCTTATTTGAAGTTGTATTCCGATATTGTGATATTTGTTCTACTGCTACATTGATGTCTTGGAAATGATATGAAATTTGTGTCTTACAAGCCCCACAGCTGAGTATGTATGTGTGTATATGGTGGGTGTTCTGCAGTGTCGTCTCAAAATGTCGCTGTACATTGATATAAGAAATTGGGACTTGTGTAAGCCCCGAAGCTATACTCAAGTATGTGTGCATACTGCAGTGACGTCTAAAATGCTTTGAATGAATTAGCACCTTGGAGAGGGCTGTCCGTTTCACCACCATAGATAGTAGGCTACTTGGCTGCTATGTTGTGTTTGACACTTTTTTTCTCAATGTGTTCCCAGATAAAACCCCCCACTATGTGTTCTGGGACCTCAGAGCCCCCGGATAAACCCCCTCTCCACTATGTGTTCTGGGACCTCAGAGCCCCCCGGATAACCCCCCCTCTCCACTATGTGTTCTGGGACCTCAGAGCCCCCCGGATAACCCCCCCTCTCCACTATGTGTTCTGGGACCTCAGAGCCCCCGGATAACCCCCCCCCCTCTCCACTATGTGTTCTGGGACCTCAGAGCCCCCCGGATAACCCCCCCTCGCCACTATGTGTTCTGGGACCTCAGAGCCCCCCGGATAACCCCCCCTCTCCACTATGTGTTCTGGGACCTCAGAGCCCCCCGGATAACCCCCCCTCTCCACTATGTGTTCTGGGACCTCAGAGCCCCCCGGATAACCCCCCCTCTCCACTATGTGTTCTGGGACCTCACGATAGACAAATGAAGCACTGCCTCCATCCTTCCTTCCATCCCTCTATCCTTCCCTCAATCCATCCCATAGTCCCTCCCTCCTTCTATTCCTCCATCTCTCCATCCCTCCATCCTGTAGTCCCTCCCTTCTTCCTTCCATCCATCCCTCCCTCCCTCTATCCTTCCCTCAATCCATCCCATAGTCCCTCCCTCTCTCCTTCCATCCCTCCATCCCCCTCCCTCCATCCCTCCCTCTCTCCTGTCCTCCATCCATCCATCCTTCCCTCAATCTCTCCCTCCCTCCATCCTGTAGTCCTTCCTTCCTTCCATCTCTCTCTCTCCTGTCCTCCCTCCATCCCTCCCTTTAGCCCCAGGTCGTATGTGTGTTTACTAATGGCTCCAGCGCTGCTGAATAAAACCAAGTCAACATTATCTGACATACTCACTCAGATAGAATTACTTCCACTGTAGGTTCCAGGGTTTTGTGTATAAACATATACAGAACATACAATAAACACCCATAGTCACTGACATGTTAGACAACATGATACATGCTGGTGACTGTTACTCCTTTTTTATTGTACTGACACACAGTCCATGAAAACCAGCATCTACAAATAGACGTTACTCACCTCATCTATGGCTTTCTCGTCGCTCTTGGTTTATTTGGACTTTCTGCTTAATGTCATAGACTTACAGTAAGTAGTCCATAGATGTTCTCCAGAGTGATGGAATGAGAATGTGAGAATGTGTTGTTGTTGTGTCTCCATCTCTCTATCGCTCTCTAGAGGCAGGGGTTCCTGTCCTGGGGGCCTGAGAGAATCGCAGAGAGCAGAGAGCTAATCCCCAGCCTGGTTGGCACAAACAGACCCCTGGTGGACAGCCAAGCCCCAAGCCCCCCCTTAAGCCCCACTCTGGGACTGAAGAGTGGAGACTGGTGAGAGCCTGGAGGGGAGCTGTTGTTGTTGGATGGCGAGGTAAGGAGAAGGAGAACCCTTCTGCCCTGGGTTCTGTATTTAATCCCATAGCTTTACCCATGGATCAGTGGAGTGATGTTATTGCTGCTGATTGCATCATCCACATCCACAGGGGCGGCGGTGCAGGGTGAGGGCTGGATATGGGGTCATGATGTCATTATAGAGCAGGGATCATCAACTAGATTCAGCCGCGGGCCAAATTTGTCTTGAGCGGATGTTCAGGGGGTCGGAAAATAATTACAAATAATTTGTAAACTGCAAATTGACCGTTAGACGCACAAGCAGATATAATATTTGATTATAACAATCATTTCAAACCTTGCTTAAATTTGTAAACAATCACGTATCTCTCTATTATGCGTGGGAATAGTTGGGCACAGAATTCCAAAGTTCTTGGTGTTTTTACAGTCTTTTATGTCCAACAATGAAAAATCAGCAATTAAAAAAATTCTAATAATAATACGATTTATTTGGGGGCCAAATAAAACCACCCACAGGCCAAACTCTATAAAACCCTGTTATAGAGGAAGGGTGATCTGATGATCTCTATACCTCTCCATAACCCATTAACATGGCGCTGGAGGGGAGGGCTGCCGTCTTATCAGCTCTTAACCAACCATGCTATTTTGTTAGTTTTTTCACGTTGTTCCTAACTTGCTTTGTACATAATGTTGCTGCTACTGTCTCTAATGACAGAAAAGAGCATCTGGACAGCAGAACTGCGATTGCTCACCTCAAACTGGACGAAGAGTTCTTCTTCAATGAGTCAGACGGGAGGGATATAATACAGACTCCCGACCAGGCCCAAATCCCTGTGATTCGCTGGAGAAGGAAACTGAGATTTTGCAGAAAGAGATCAGGGTGCCTTGTGAGGATCTGACAATGAGTGGCTAAACTGAACTTGCCCTCCATCCTGCTAGCTAACGTTCAATCGCTGGAAAATAAATAGAACGAACTGAAAGCACGTTTATCCTACCAACGGGACATTAAAAACCGGAATATCTTATGTTTTACCGAGTCGTGGCTGAACGACGACATTAAGAACATACAGCTGGCGGGTTATACACTATCGGCAGGACAGAACAGCAGCCTCTGGTAAGACATGGGGCAGGGGCCTATACATTTATGTAAACAACAGCTGGTGCACAATATCTAAGGAGCTCTCAAGATTTTGCTCGCCTGAGGTAGAGTATCTTATGATAAGCTGTAGACCACACCATCTACCTAGAGAGTTTACATCTGTATTTTTCATAGCTGTCAACACACCACCACAGACCGATGATGGCACTAAAACCGCACTCAATGAGCTGTATAGCGCCATAATCAAACAGGAAAACGCTCATCCAGAGGCGGCGCTCCTAGTGGCCGGGGACTTTAATTCAGGGAAACTTAAATCAGTTTTACCTCATTTCTATCAGCATGTTAAATGTGCAACCAGAGGGAAAGAAATTCTATCCCACCTTTACTCCACACACAAAGACGCGTACAAAGCTCTCCCTTGCCCTCCATTTGGCAAATCTGACCTTAATTCTATCCTCCTGATTCCTGCTTATCGGTCGATAAAAAAGTTGTCAGATGAAGCAGATGCTAAACTACAGGACTGTTTTGCTAGCACAGACTGGAATATGTTCCGGGATTCTTCCGATAGAATTGAGGAGTACACCACATCAGTCACTGGCTTTATCAATAAGTGCATCGAGGACGTCGTCCCCACAGTGACTGTACGTACGTACCCCAACCAGAAGCCATGAATTACAGGCAACATTCGCACTGAGGAAAAGGGTAGCGCTGCCGCTTTCAAGGAGCGAGACTCTATGCCCTCCGACGAACCATCAAACAGGCAAAACGTCAATACAGGACTAAGATTGAATCATACTACACCGGCTTCGACGCTCGTCGGATGTGGCAGGGCCTGCAAACTATTACAGACTACAAAGGGAAGCACCGCTAAATTACTTCTATGCTCGCTTCGAGGCAAGTAACACTGAAACATGCATGAGAGCATCAGCTGTTCCGGACGACTGTGTAATCACGCTCTCCGCAGCCTATGTGAGTAAGACCTTTAAACAGGTCAACATTCACAAGGCTGCAGGGCCAGACGGATTACCAGGACTTGTACTCCAAACATGCGCTTACCAACTGGCAAGTGTCTTCACTGACATTTTCAACTTCTCCCTGTCTGAGTCTGTAATACCAACATGTTTCAAGCAGACCACCATAGTCCCTGTGCCCAAGAACACTAAAGTAACCTGCCTAACGTCAGTAGCCATGAAGTGCTTTGAAACGCTGGTCATGGCTCACATCAACACCATTATCCTAGAAACCGTAGACCCACTCCAATTTGCATACCGCACCAACAGATCCACAGATGATGCAATCTCTATTGCATTCCACACTGCCCTTTCACACCTGGACAAAAGGAACACCTATGTGAGAATGCTTTTCATTGACTACAGCTCAGCGTTCAACACCATAGTGCCCTCAAAGCTCATCGCTAAGCTAAGGACCCTGGGACTAAACTCCTCCCTGTGCAACTGGATCCTGGACTTCCTGACGGGCCGCCCCCAGGTGGTAAGAGTAGGTAACAACACATCCACCACACTGATCCTCAACATGGGGGCCCCTCAGGGGTGTGCGCTCAGTCCCCTCCTGTACTCCTTGTTCACTCATGACTGCACAGCCATGCACGACTCCACCACCATCATTAAGTTTGCTGATGACACAACAGTGGTAGCAGGTTGAGAGCTTCAAGTTCCTTGACGTCCACATCACCAACAAACTAACATGGTCCAAGTACACCAAGACAGTCGTGAAGAGGGCACGACAAAATCTATTCCCCCTCAGGAGACTTGGCATGGGTTCTCAGATCCTCAAAAGATTTTACAGCTGCACCATCGAGAGCATCCTGACGGGTTGCATCACTGCCTGGTATGGCAACTGCTCGGCCTCCAACCGCAAGGCACTACAGAGGGTATTGCGTACGGCCCAATACATCCAGGACCTCTATGCCAGGCGGTGTCAGAGGAAGGCCCTAAAAATTGTCAAAGACTCCAGCTACCCTAGTCATTGACTGTTCTCTCTGCTACCACAAGGAAAGCGGTCCCAGAGTGCCAAGTCTAGGTCCAAGAGGCTCCTAAATAGCTTCTACCCCCAATCCATAAGACTCCTGAACAGCTAATCAAATGGCTACCCAGACTATCTGCATTGCCCATCCCCCCACTCCAGCCTGAGTTTCCAGTATGGTGACCATGACCAGGTGGTCAAGGGGCAAAATACCAGGGAACACAACACAGGGATGGTATTAGTTAAGAGGAGGTAGCGCTAATTGAATCACTGTAATTAAGCACAGGGGGCCCTTGGAGATTTGGAGGATGCATTTTATGCATATTCTATAGTCAAGTTCAATAGGCTACATCTGTCGGTACAAACTATGAGAAATGATGACTTCATTTACTTTTATATTTTTCTCGCTCCTGCACCTACAAAAATAGCACTACTCCACTCCTCACAGCAAAACCTTTTAGAGGACCCCTCTTGATGGTGGATCATTTACTTTTCATTTTAAATATATTTTCTGCAGTTGTACACGTTGCCATGGGGCAGAGAGAAACTTTTGCAATTTTTCCATGGGGCAAAGTTAATTATTTTTCAGTTTTAAAGCTAATTTCCTGCAATTCTACACATTTTGACATGACTTTTACCATGTTAATGTTGTCTGAGTGAGAGTGACTAACAAAATCAATGGGTGTCCCCTGGAGGTCAGGAACCCTGGGCATTTGCCCTGCGTGTTGGTCGGTATTCGGCCATGATTACTAGAAGTTTAGATAGCTGGCTAGACAAATTTGCCAATATAAAAATTGTTAGCTGACATTGCTAACATAATGACTGTTAGTGACTGACATGACAAGAGACAAAGGGCTGATGCACAACCTGAATTTTGAAATTGCACCTTGTGTATTCTACTATTCTAACTCTCAACAGTAAGTTGAGACCCCGACTGGGTCGGGGCCCCCTAGCGGCCTGGGGCCCTAAGCGACAGCTTATGTCGCTTATGCCTGGTGCCGGCCCTGCACATGGGGCTGACTAACTTACCTGTGGACAGGGGGAAGGACAGGAAGGGCACTCAGGGTCAGCACTTATGTAGCTGAGTGGTGGATTGCTTTTATAACAACCTTTCTCTGACTAGTACTATTCATCTCCTGCTACTGTACATATTGGTGATAAACCTCCTAACCTGCCCCCATTATTAGATCAGCAGAGGAGAAGAGATGAATAGAATTTCTCTTTAGATGGTTTAGCCTGTACTGATAATCTCCAGCTTGCATGGTGATGTTGTTGATGAATGTCCAAGGGTTCCTACCAGCGAGAGCTGCTCATTGGACAGACAGGGAAGAAAGACACTGCCATCTGCTGGACGGTCAGACACCGTACTCAGGACTCATCACTAGCAGACACCGTACTCAGGACTCATCACTAGCAGACACCGTACTCAGGACTCATCACTAGCAGACACCGTACTCAGGACTCATCACTAGCAGGCAGGATGATTATGATTTGCTCCCCCTTTCCCCAAAACGTGAGTTACTGTAATACAGACCCTTCCTCAGCTTTACATTGTTCACACTCCTAGAGAGAGGATCTCTTACTGTCTTGCATGATTGCAAAATATTGATCGGCATAACACAGGCTTTGACTAACTCTTTTCATAAATCTCTCTCAAGTCAGTCATGCAGAGTTGATTCTCTGTTTAATTCTCTGCTGAACATCCTTCCCCTACGCTTCTGCTACAAATCTGCTCCATGCAAAGGTAGCAACACAGCCACTCACACACCTAAGGAACCCACACTGAGCTCCCCAGTGGTCCGGTAGTCTTTGTTCTCTGTAGGTCTGTCCCTGTGCTGTGATTCAGAGTGTGTTGTGCTGCTACGGGAGGCCTGATTAGAGTAGTACTAGCCTAGCTAGGCTTGTTTATCGATGCACAGGGCTCAGGGCAACGCTGGAGGACTGTCAGCTATACTCAGCGGCGCAGTCAATCACTGGCCAGGGAGCCTGGACAATGGCTTCTGTTGGACACACACACCCACACGTACAGTATGCACTGACCCCCCCTTCATCGTACAAACAAACAGGAGGATCAGTCTCCTGTTCTCAAGAAATTAGGTATCCAAATGTTACACAGTACAGCTTCTTAATCCAGCACTTGTGGAAAATATACACTCTGTTCTGAGCCGGAGGACACCCTAATACACGTCTTTGTCACCACAGTTGTCTGTGGTTCTGCTTCTTCACTTGGCTGGCTGCAACTGGTATTGGTTAACAGACACTCACAGGGCTTGGTGGAGATCATTTGAGACTTGTGCTCAGCCAGCCCATGCACCAATCAATAACTGGGGACACTCCTGAGAGGAACCATTCAGCTATCTCTCTGGCCTGGCCTCATCACATCACCTGCTCTCTTCCAAAAGCCACAGCTGGCTGATGGCTCAGCCTGCCTGCCTGGTGTCTGACTGATTTTAGTAAGTGATTTGACCAAGGTGCCACTGTAATAAGAAGCAGGGGATGGTTGCCTAGTACAGGCCATCCCTCCCTTTCCACTCCCTCTCTCCTCTGTCCTCCCTCCTTCCTGTTGTGTCTCTCAGCATTAGCGTGCTGGTGTGGTGAGGTCACGGGGACTGTAGCGTGCTGGGGTGGTGAGGTCACGGGGACTGTAGCGTGCTGGGATGGTGAGGTCACGGGGACTGTAGCGTGCTGGGGTGGTGAGGTCACGGGGACTGTAGCGTGCTGGGGTGGTGAGGTCACGGGGACTGTAGCGTGCTGGGGTGGTGAGGTCACGGGGACTGTAGCGTGCTGGGGTGGTGAGGTCACGGGGACTGTAGCGTGCTGGGGTGGTGAGGTCACGGGGACTGTAGCGTGCTGGGGTGGTGAGGTCACGGGGACTGTAGCGTGCTGGGGTGGTGAGGTCACGGGGACTGTAGCGTGCTGGGGTGGTGAGGTCACGGGGACTGTAGCGGGGTGGTGAGGTCACGGGGACTGTAGCGTGCTGGGGTGGTGAGGTCACGGGGACTGTGTTGGTAATGAGAAGCCTGGATCCTCACTCCAAACAAGCTGTTATTTATTTCCCCTCTGATTCGCCACAGACACACAGAAAGCAGCCGAGCACTGGATATCTGTACATCTTTGTTTGTTTGTGCGTGTGTGCGTGCGTGCGTCCGTGCGTGTGAGTGTGCGACGTGCACACGTGCGCACATCACATGTATGTATGTGTGTGTGAGCATGTGTGCAAGAGAGAGTGAGTGGAGCAGATTCCTATGGAAAATGTGAATAATGAGAAGATGAACATGGCAAGATGTGCTTTAAAAAAGAATGGTCCCTCCTCTCACATCAGTTACAATCACAGAGAAGGTCCTGCACCTTCATTCAATTATCATCACAATCTACTGTAATTTCAGACGGAGGTCTTGAATTATTCATTATGCATAACTTAACCATCGCTCCTGGAGATGGAAAATAGGAATTTAAAGCATCCCTACTAACTAATTCACAGTATACAATATATAATGGATATCCATATACTGCTTCCACAAAGCAGTGCATGGCAATCTGTCCTCGATACATGGGATGAGACCTCGGGAGTCATCTGTGTTACATTATATCCTGATGTAAAATATCAACAGTGAGGTCACAGGCTTACAATTGCATTTTAAAATGAGTGTGTGACTGAGGAAATGTATTGGTTTAAATGTGCTGGGAAATGGAAAAACATCTCATTGCAATCCAGGTGTGTGTGTGTGTGTGTGTGTGTGTGTGTGTGTGTGTGTGTGTGTGTGTGTGTGTGTGTGTGCGTGCGTGCGTGCGTGCGTGCGTGCGTGCGTGCGTGCGTGCATGTGTGTGTATACTTCTCCTTGAGATTGCAAACACCATGTGTCGGTGGTGGAATGTATCAATGTTGTGATCTCCACAGAGTATTACCAGGACAATCAGCCAGCAACCTGATTACTGCCCTGTGGATGTGGTGATGTGGTGGGCTTCCATTCACTCAAGATTTGACAGGCGTGTCCTCTACTTCACACTGACACACACACACACACACACACACACACACACACACACACACACACACACACACACACACACACGTCAATGTAAGAAGTTACTCTGCATTGATTTAAACCAGTCTCCTCCATATTTCATCTCCAGCAGTGAGCACAGCAGGGTATAGATCATACAGTTTTCATATTGCACTACGAGACAGAGTTCACCAGCCAGCTTTAATATGAAAAATCAGCTGATGTTTGCGACCTCTTCTATTACTATTCTAATTTGCTTTTCAATAACTGCAGTGTGACATGTTGTTTGGCGAGAGATAATGCCTGTCATAATGCGATAACAGAGAATGAAGAATTCTCCAACCCCCCCCCCCCCCCCCCCCCCCCCCCCCCCCCCCCCGTCTCCCATATGAGTCCTGCCACTTACAGCCAGAGCAGCTTTATAAACCACAACCACACAGGGATTAACAGTGGCACTGCTCTGTATGTTCCTACATTCATAATTGACATGTCTTCAATTAGTGACAAATGCGTGATGGGGTTTTGTGCTTGCCTAATTTGCATATGCCTTAGAAATAGTAAAGGAGTGTGTGTGTGTGTGTGTGTGTGTATGTGTGTGAGTGTGTGTGTATACTTCTCCTTGAGATTGCAAACACCATGTGTTGGTGGTGGAATGTATCAGTGTTGTGATCTCCACAGAGTATTACCAGGACAATCAGCCAGCAACCTGATTACTGCCCGGTGGATGTGGTGATGTGGGGGGCTTCCATTCACTCAAGATTTGACAGGCGTGTCCTCTACTTCACACTGACACACACACACACACACACACACACACACACACACACACACACACACACACACACACACACACACACACACACACACACACACACACACACATGGAAATGTGTGTCAATGTAAGAAGTTACTCTGCATTGATTTAAACCAGTCTCCTCCATATTTCATCTCCAGCAGTGAACACAGCAGGGTATAGATCATACAGTTTTCATATTGCACTACGAGACAGAGTTCACCAGCCAGCTTTAATATGCCACTTTGTTTGGTGAGAGATAATGCCTGTCAAGCATGTTGCAATAACAGAGAACGAAGAATTCTCCTTCCCTCCTCTCTCCATCTCCCCCCCCCCTCTTGTCTCCCATATGAGTCCTGCCACTTACAGCCAGAGCAGCTTTATAAACCACAACCACACAGGGATTAACAGTGGCACTGCTCTGTATGTTCCTACATTCATAATTGACATGTCTTCAATTAGTCACAAATGCGTGATGGGGTTTTGTGCTTGCCTAATTTGCATATGCCTTAGAAATAGTAAAGGACCGTAGGTGCGTGTGTGCGTGTGTGCGTGTGTGCGTGTGTGCGTGTGTGTGTGTGTGTGTGTGTGTGTGTGTGGTCCAGCAGTGATGGGTGTGTGCAGTCAATGTTGACATCTCCTCTCCAGCTGTCTTTGTTCAGGTGCTTCGTCCTGTGCGCCCTCATTCTTCCAACCAATAGCCCTCAGAATAATTCCCACAATGGGACTCCAAATGGAGGTTGGGCTCTTACTGAAATGCCTCTGGGTCCCTGAGCTTCATATGTACACAGGCCTAATCGGAAATGATAACTGCCCTTTGTGAAAACAGGCCGAAGGGGAGAAATGCAGTGAGTCACGGAAATTACAGGAGCTGAAAGAGAGGCGTGACAACCAGGCTTATTATTATCTCTCAAGGTCTAATAAAGGACGAGACCAGGCTTAGCAACAGATTGCCTCCTCTCTCTCTCCCCTTCTTCTTCCCCCAACTGAAAATCAATGTCATTCGGCACACTTTGCTCTGCTCTGTTCTGCCACCAGGCCTTCCCCCTGTCTTTCATCAAATACCTTTTCCGAGGAATAAGACACCTCTCAAATCAATTCACCTTGTGTCCTCTATTGAACGGTTCAGACAATAATCAAAGGGGGGGGGGGGCACTGGATGGGACACACACTATCATAAAGCTTAACTCATACACTAGCATGGCATACTCAACTCATCATGGTTGGCCCTTTCCAGGGGTTACTTTGGATGTGTCTATGCTGCGATAGTTTATGTGCTGGGGGGCTAGGGTCAGTCTGTCCTATCTGGTGTAATTCTCCTGTCCTATCTGGTGTCCTGTGGGATCTTAGATATGCTCCCTCTAATTCTCCTCTCTCTCGCTCTCTCCTCTCTCCCCTCTCCCCTCTCCTCTCTCCTCTTTCTCCTCTCTCTGGACCTGAGCCCACTACCTGTCCTGACGACTGCTGGCTGTCCCCAGTTCACCCGGTCTTGCAGCAGATCCAGTTTCTGCTGTTCTGCCTGCAGCTATGGAACCCTGTTCACCGGACGTGCTGTTCAGACTCTCTCTCTCTCTCTCTCTCTCTCTCTCTCTCTACCGCACCTGCTGTCTCGACCTCTGAATGCTTGGCTATGAAAATCCAACTGACATTTATTCTTGAGATGCTGACCTGTTGCACCCTCTATAACCACTGTGATTATTATTATTTGACCCTGCTGGTCATCTATTAAAGTTTGAACATCTTGAATTCCTATCTGGCACAGCCAGAAGAGGACTGGCCACCCCTCAAAGCCTGGTTCCTCTATAGGTTTCTTCCTAAGTTCCTTCCTTTCTAGGGAGTTTTTCCTAGCCACTGTACTCTTACATCTGCATTGCTTGCTCTTTGGTGTTTTAGGCTGGGTATCTGTATAAGCACTTTGTGACAACTGCTGATGTAAAAAGGGCTTTATAAAATACATTGGATTGATTGATTGATTGATTGATTGATTGATTGATTAGATTAGAAGATGCTGGATGATTCTTTAGAATCCAAAAATGGAAAAATCCTGACCTATCTGATTTGTCACAAATTCACAATGGTCTTTTTGTTGTGTTCGAGGCCAGTAAAGTGTCAATACAGTGACAATGGTTCACATTAGCTCACAGAGAATCTAGTTACCAAGACAATGGCAATGTTTCTTTTTTTAAATCACAACTTCATCACCACAACAGTGTTTTCAAATCTCAGGTCACATGTCACGACCGTGTGCTGTAGAGAAAAAGTGGAAAACTAAGAAAAATGGGAAGCCGATGTTTTTTTCCAATCATTTTTATATTGTGTATTTTTGTAACACATCCACTGATTGTATTGACCTTGTCAAGGCCCGGCAGAGGTCATTTCATCTGTCTCTTGGCCATTAAAGTTGGAATCCGTAGCAGTGAAACTGCCACGTTCGTTTGCGATATTACAACAGCTAAGACTTTACTTCAAACTACGTACAGACGGACATCATTGCACGTGCGATAGAACAGCAGAGTATTTACTACACAGTTGTTTTACTTTGATGCTGGAGCACCTCTCCACCGCTTCATAAACCAAACAAAAACAATAACTGAAGTGCCGGGGGCGGCCAGTGGCGCTGTTTCTCCTAACGCGGATCTCAGCTTTAGGCCTAGATTCAATCAGATCAACCATTAAACGAGGATAGCAGACACCCGCATAGCGGATGTTTTGGCGGTGTAGGAGGTGGAACTGCATTGGAGTCGTCAAATGGTGAGCAGCTGCTCTTGCGATCATGGTCACGAAGCCACACCCTCCCCACTCCTGTTAGAAATGCAGAAAGAGAAAATGTAGGCTATATAGACATTATTACGCTCAAATTGAAAAATCAATCAACTAAATGATGAGGGTTCCTATCAGCCTAATCGAGGTGTAGATTACATATCACATTCCAGTGTTCCAACTTGTAAACAGGGCTGCATGGGATTTCTGTTAATGCGACTCCACGCAGCCAATGGCAATGTCCGCTTTAGGTGTAATGCCGGGAGCCACTTGTGGATTTAACAGGTCTAATGCAGTTCCCCTTCTGACATCATCAAAACAACCCTAGGCAGATGTTAGCTACAGCAGATCTGATTGAATAGAGGCCTTAAAGGTACCTACACAAGAAGGACTGTCACCACTGGAAATCCATCATAATTAATTGATCAATATCATCCAGGGAATATAACCTTGTAGGGGGAATCAATTACCCCGCTCCAGCCTAGGATGAGAATTGACCAACATTGACACCATTCTGTATACTTCTGGCCCTCCAGACGAGCTTCAATGCCATACAACTCTCCTTCTGTGGCCTCCAACTGCTCTTAAATACAAGTAAAACTAAATGCATGCTCTTCAACTGATCGTTGCCTACACCTGCCCGCCCGTCCAGCATCACTACTCTGGACGGTTCTGACTTAGAATATGTGGACAACTACAATACCTGGGTGTCTGGTTAGACTGTAAACTCTCCTTCCAGACTCACATCAAACATCTCCAATCCAAAGTTAAATCTAGAATTGGCTTCCTATTTCGCAACAAAGCATCCTTCACTCATGCTGCAAAACATACCCTCGTAAAACTGACCATCCTACCGATCTTCGACTTCGGCGATGTCATTTACAAAATAGCCTCCAATACCCTACTCAATAAACTGGATGCAGTCTATCACAGTGCCATCCGTTTTGTCACCAAAGCCCCATATACTACCCACCACTGCGACCTGTACGCTCTCGTTGGCTGGCCCTCGCTTCATACTCATCGCTAAACCCGCTGGCTCCAGGTCATCTACAAGACCCTGCTAGGTAAAGTCCCCCCTTATCTCCGCTCACTGGTCACCATAGCAGCACCCACCTGTAGCACGCGCTCCAGCAGGTATATCTCTCTGGTCACCCCCAAAGCCAATTCCTCCTTTGGCTGTCTCTCCTTCCAGTTCTCTGCTGCCAATGACTGGAACGAACTACAAAAATCTCTGAAACTAGAAACACTTACCGTAAATTCCGGACTATAAGCCGCAACTTTTTTCCCAGCTTTGAACCTCGCGGCTTAAACAATGACGCGGCTAATATATGGATTTTTCCCGCTTTCAAATTTTTTTCTCTCCAAAAAACCACATTCTGTGACGTGCTCAGTTTTTTGCCGGCATGAAGCTTTCATTAGACCAATGAAATTGCCGAACGGGTTAAGGTCAAACAACTTTTTTGTTTACTGTTTAGATTAAATCGAGTGCTCTCAAACTTCCCATCATTCTGATTACGGTAGTCATTTTGTCACCCTCATCATGGCAAAGACACGGAGAAATGCATATGATGCAGCTTTCAAGTTGAAGGCGATTGATCTGGCTGTTGGAAAAGGAAATAGAGCTGCTGCACGGGAGCTTGGTCTTAATGAGTCGATGATAAGACGTTGGAAACAGTAGCGTGAGGAATTGACTCAGTTGAAGAAGACAACTAAAGCTTACTGCTAATTTTGTATTTTTTGTTACAAGCCGTGTTTCGTTAAAGCCTCTTTATTTTTGTTGCAAGCCGTGTTTCGTTAAAGCCTGTGCAAAGTTCATTTGTTTCAATGTACCGGTATTCAGTGGGTGCGGCTTATATTCAGGTGCGCTTAATAGTCCGGAAATTACGGTATCTCCCTCACTAGCTTTAAGCACCAGCTGTCAGAGCAGCTCACAGATCACTGCACCTGTACATAGCCCATCTGTAATTTAGCCCAAACAACTACGTCTTCCGCCACTGTATTTATTTATTTATTTTGCTCCTTTGCACCCCATTATTTATATTTCTACTTTGCACTTTCTTCCATTCCAAATCTACCATTCCAGTGTTTTACTTGCTATATTGTATTTACTTTGCCACCATGGCCTTTTTTGCCTTTACCTCCCTTATCTCACCTCATTTGCTCACATTGTATATAGACTTATTTTTCTACTGTATTATTGACTGTATGTTTGTTTTACTCCATGTGTAACTCAGTGTTGTTGTATGTGTCGAACTGCTTTGCTTTATCTTGGCCAGGTCGCAATTGTAAATGAGAACTTGTTCTCAACTTGCCTACCTGGTTAAATAAAGGTGAAATAAACTAAATAAAAAATGAAAAAACATAATATTGGCCTCTGGACTGCTAAAGAAAGAAAGAAAGAAAGAAAGAAAGAAAGAAAGAAAGAAAGAAAGAAAGAAAGAAAGAAAGAAAGAAAGAAAGAAAGAAAGAAAGAAAGAAAGAAAGAAGCAAGCAGGGGTGGGCAATTCCAGTCCTCGGGGGCCTGATTCGTGTCACAGTTTTGCCCCAGCCCCAGCTAACACACCTGACTCCAGTAATCAACTAATCATGATCTTCAGTTTAGATTGTAATTTGATTAATCAGCCGTGTTTGCTAGGGATGGAGAAAAAGTGTGACACCAATCAGGCCCCTGAGGACTGGAGTTGGCCAGACCTGATGGGGGGGGAAAAATGGATAAATAAATTGCTTAAGGCTGATGGGATTTTCCTAGCTAGCCTGTTCCTCTAGCTACCATGGTTCTGCTGTTGTATATAGTAATGACACCCAGTGATGTGAAGGGATGATTTGGGGTGCTGGTTGGGTGATGGGTGGTGGTGGTGGTGTAAAGTACTTAAGTAAAAATACTTTAAAGTACTACTTAAGTCTTTTTTTTGTATCTGTACTTTACTTTACTATTTCTATTTTTGACAACTTTTACTTGTACTTCACTACATTCCTACCAGTTTCCCTGCAACCAAAATAACTTGTTACATTTTGAATGCTTAGCAGGACAGGAAAATGGTCCAATTCACGCACTTATCAAGAGAACATCCCTGGTCTTCCCTACTACCTGATCTGGCGGATTCACTAAACATAAATGCTTTGTTTGTAAATTATGTCTGAGTGTTGGAGCGTACCCCTCGCTCTCCGTAAAAAAAATATATATATATATATTGTGCCGTCTAGTTTGCTTAATATAAGGAATTTGAAATGATTTATACTTATACTTTTACTTTTGATACTTAAGTACATTTTAGTAACTATATTTACTTTTGATACTTAAGTATATTTAAAACCAAATACTTTTAGACTTTTATTCAAGTAGTATTTTACCTGCTGACTTTCGCTTTTATTTGAGTTATTTTCTATTAAGGTATCTTTACTTTTACACAAGTATGACAATTGGGTACTTTTTCCACCACTGGTCTCGGGTTGCATCCTGGGAGCAGATTGGTCCTGAAGCAGGAATGGCTCACAGAGAGAGAGGGAAGAGGAATGTCCTTTGACCCAGGATGTTTATCCTGATGGAGGGAGCTGGAGGGGAGGAACGCGCTCTCTTTCTCTTTCTCTTTCTCTGTGGACAGCCATCTGTGTGCTTTAATATAAAATTATATGAAGAGCTACTTGAATGTATGCTGATGTGGCCGGTAATCATGGCACTGTTGCTAGGTATGGGAATTGGGATCTAAGATATGTTGCAGTCGTTAGTGTTGGGGGGATGGGGTTAAAATTATTCAGTACATACATGACAACAAGAAGATAATGGCATGGATATGGTTATTATATTGTTGCCTGACAACACTGCCTGTTGATTATCACAATATATCAACTATATACAGTAAAATCAAATCAAATCAGTATACCATCAAGAGGAAAGTAGAGATGAAAGAGAAAGAGAGCAGGGGATAGGTTAGAGGGTAAAGGACATGATAGAGGACGTTGTAATTTGTTCAGGATGATGCACAGTCTCTATCCACGTCAGGGTGGAGAAGTGTGGGAGCTACTGTCCAGCTCAGATGGCCAATGGAAACTCAATCAGGTCTTTTGTGCCTGGGCCATTCAAGAAGCCATGTGTACAAAATGAAGGGCTTTAAACGTAATCTCCCAGATAATAGACTCCTGCTGAGTCCTGGCCAGTGGGGATCAATGCTGGGGGGGAACTCCTACTATTAGAGAGAGACATTCACTTCCTTCATCTGCCAGAGAGACTCTACCTCCAGCTCCTCGTCCATTATTATTTGACTGGTGGTGGTGGTGGTGTGGGGGGGGGCTACAATCACTGCCTTTATCCAAGCTCCAGCTCCCTGACTACCTCCTCAACTCTCTGTGTGGATTATGGAATGACTCTCTCTCTCACTAAGTCTCTATGGCATCACCCATAGACACAGACAGATAGAGGACAGTGTATGAAAGAGCCATTCACTCTCCTCCTCTGGGAGCTCTGCTAATCAACTAGTGGAACTGGCAATTTAATCTCCACAAAGCCAGAGATTGTCAGAATGAACTACTCACAGTGATTCCTTTCCACTGGTTTTACCATACTGTAACTACTCTACTATAATACTGTAACTACATCTGAATATGTCCGTCCCTATGCCCTCCAGGACTCCAGGGGTAATGGGAGGATAGAACTCATATAGAAGAGTAAAAGGAGTTTGTTATCCACATTCTGCTCTCTGTAGATTAGGGCAATGGCGGCATGCATTACCCCAAAGCTACAAGTCATAGGAGAGGAGAGTATTATCCATGAGAGTGCTTTGGATCTCATGTCCAAACAGGATCCTTACCAGCTGCCGTCACCCTCGTCCGTCCACCCCACCTAGCCTGATCTACCTCCACACACAGAGGGCCTCTGTCCCAGACGTCCCTCCACACATACACTGCTCTCTCTGCTGTTCTCTCTGCATGGTAAGCGGTACAGGTGCATCAAGTCTGGCACCAACAGGCTCCTGAACAGCTTCCATCCCCAAGCCATAAGACTGTTAAATAGCTAACAAAATGGCTACACAGACTATCTGAGTTGACCATTGTGTTTTATTTGTATTTTGGCACTGTCTCTATGCACACTCACAGGGCCCTACATACTCACACACACTGACACTCAATTCATCATTTGCTCACACACATAATATGCACATACGTTTATACTGACTCTACACACACGCACACGCACACCCACTCACATACAATCATTATACAAGCTGCTGCTTCTCTATTGACCATATATCCTGAGTCCCAGTCACCCATATACATATCTACTTCTATCACCAGTATCCCTACACATTGTAAATATGATACTGGAACTGGCTGACCCTGTATGTAGTATACTTACTTATTTACTTTCTTGTGTTCTTCTTATTTTCTTATTTATTTATTTATTATGTATAAGGCCATACGCAAACAAGAAAATGCTCATCCAGAAGCGGCGCTCCTAGTGGCCATGTTCTGTTATAATCTCCACCCGGCACAGCCAGAAGAGGACTGGCCCCCCCTCATAGGTTCCTCTCTAGGTTTCTTCCTAGGTTCTGGCCTTTCTAGGGAGTTTTTCCTAGCCACCGTGCTTCTACACCTGCATTGCTTGCTGTTTGGGGTTTTAGGCTGGGTTTCTGTACAGCCCTTGTTGACATCAGCTGATGTAAGAAGGGCTTTATAAATACATTTGATTGATAGTGGCCGGGGACATTAATGCAGGCAGACTTAAATCCGTTTGACCTCATTTCTACTAGCATGTCACATGTGCAACCAGAGGAAAAAAAACTCTAGATCACTTTTACTCCACACACAGAGATGCATACAAAGCTCTCCGCCGCCCTCCATTTGGGAAATCTGAGAATAATTCTATCCTCCTGAACCATCAAACAAGCAAAGTGTCAATACAGGATTAAGATTGAATCTTACTACACCGGCTCTGACGCTCGTCAGATGTGGCAAGGCTTGAAAACTATTACAGACTACAAAGGGAAACCCAGCCACGAGCTGTCCAGTGATGCGAGTCTACCAGACGAGCTAAATGTTTTTTATGCTCGCTTTGAGGCAAGCAACACTGAAGCATGCATGAGAGCACCAGCTGTTCTGAATGACTGTGTGATAACGCTCTCGGTAGCCGATGTGAGCAAGACCTTTAAACAGGTCAACATTCACAAAGCCGCGGGGCCAGACTGATTACCAGGACATGTACTCAAAGCATGCGCTGACCAACAGGCAAGTGTCCACTGACATTTTAAACCTCTCCCTGACCGAGTCTGTTATACCTACATGTTTCAAGCAGACCACCATAGTCCCTGTGCCCAAGGAAGTGAAGGTAACCTGCCTAAATGATTACCACCATGTAGCACACACGTCGGTAACAATGAGGTGCTGGTCATTGCTGACATCAACAGCATCCTCCCAAATACACTAGACCCACTCCAATTCGCATACCACCCGAACAGATCCACAGATGATGCTATCTCAATTGCACTCCACACTGCCCTTTTCCACCTGGACAAAAGGAACACCTATGTGAGAATGTTATTCATTGACTGCAGCTCAGCGTTCAACACCATAGTGCTCACAAAGCTCATCACTATGCTAAGGACCCTGGAACTAAACACCTCCCTCTGCAACTGGATCCTGAACTTCCTGATGGGCCACCCCCAAGTGGTAAGGATAGGCAATAACACGTCTGCTACACTGATCCTCAACACTGGGGCCCCTCAGGGGTGTGTGCTTAGTCCCCTCCTGTACTCCCTGTTCACCCACGACTGCTGGCCAAACACGACTCCAACACCATCATTAAGTTTTCTGATGACACAACAGTGGTAGGCCTGATCACCGACAGTGATGAGACAGCCTATAGGGAGGAGGTCAGAGACCTGGCAGTGTGGTGCCAGGACAACAACCTCGCCCTCAATGTGAGCAAGACAAAGGAACTGATCGTAGACTACAGGAAAAGGCGGGCCGAACACACCCCATTAACATCGACGGGGCTGTAGTGGAGCGGGTCGAGAATTTCAAGTTCCTTGGTGTCCACATCACCAACAAACTATCATGGTCCAAACACACCAAAACAGTCGTGAAGAGGGCTCGACAACACCTTTTCCCCCTCAGGAGACTGAAAAGATTTGGCATGGGTCCCCAGATCCTCAAAAAGTTCTACATCTGCATCATCGAGAGCATCCTGACTGGTTGCATCACAACCTGGTATGGTAACTGCTCGGCATCTGACCGTAAGGTGCTACAGAGGGTAGGGTGCACGGCCCAGTGCATCACTGGGGACAAGCTTCCTGCCATCCAGGACCTATATAGTAGGCGGTGTCAGAGGAAAGCCCCAAAAATTGTCAACTGACAATTGTGGTGTCACTTCACCCCTACCTACATGTGCAGATTACCTCGACTAAACTGTATCCCCGCACATTGACTCTGTACCGACACCCCCTGTATATAGCCTCGTTGTTATTTTATTGTGTTACTTTTTAAAATATTTTTTTTTACTTTAGTTCATTTGGTAAATATTTTATTAACTCTTCTTGAACTACACTGTTGGTTAAGGGCTTGTAAGTAAGCATTTCACGGTAAGATCTACACTTGTATTTAGCACATGTGACAAATAAAGTTTGATTTGATTATTTTTTTTTGTGTGTGTTTTTGTTCTACCTTATGTTATTTTTAGTATTACATTTTTATTGATTACTGCATTGTTGTGTTTAGAGCATGCAAGAAAGGCATTTCACTGTACTTATGCACGTGGAGAAAGACTTATTAGACAACTCCCTCTCTCTCTGTCTATCCCAGAGCATTGTACATAGAGAGGCCCTCTTTCAGCCTGTAAAACAAGTTGCAGACAGGAGAACTCTCACAGGAACACTGCATATTATCACCCAGGGCTGAATCCAACCTGACCCGTCCACAATACCTAACAGTTGGCTGGACAATAGAGGTGTGGAGCAATTGTGCAGGAGGATGGTGTCACTCCCTCCCAACGGTCCTTCAGTCTGCCCCTCCACTCCCCATCTCCTCATGTCCTCACACGCTGCATTAGGACAGTATGGGCTGCCTGGAACACGCGGCCGCTCTCCATGGAGGTGACGCTCCCCTACGATGCCCCTTGTTGAACAGAGGAAGAACAGGGAGTGGTCATGGGGACCCAGAGTCCATGGGGATCCCAGGCACAGCCCTGAGCTCTTATTGCACTGGAGAGGGTCAAGGGGCACAAGTGCATGGAAACTGCTACAAGAATACAGGTCAAGAGTGTCGGACACACAGCACAACATAAGCATTCATAGCACCCAGACGTCCTCTCATTCAGAACCCCCACAATGGCCAATAGGCTGTTGAGGAATGGAGAGAGGTTTATTGTTCCAGCAACTGTTCCAATGTCATGGAAATGAATGAGGAAAAAGGTGGTTTTGTGTTTTGTGTGGAATTACATTATTTCCCTCCTGTCTTTCTCTGCTCTCATTTGGAGTTTGACGGGAGAGGTGGAGTGCTGAGACTGTTGCCGGTTATCCTCACCACACAGCAAGACACACTTGAGATCAGAACATTGGCAGGATCAGAGTTGGAGTGTGTTCAGAGCCGTGTGTGTATTCAGACTCCTGTCGTTCCCTATCAGAGGGCTGCCATTTGTCAGACTGGAAGCTGTTCTTTCAAATGAACAACAAAAGGCTATTTTCCCAATGTTCTCCTCTCTGCAGACCCACGGCTTTCCTTTTGAATTGGGCAAAGCCAGGAGCGCAAAGACAAAGAATGAATAAATGAAGCAACACAAAAAAGGATTTAGAAACTCATGTAAGCAGAGCCATCCCAAGAGGGCCGCAGAAAGGGTGAGATACAGAATACAGGGAGAGAAAGGCGGAAGAAAGAGAAGGAAAAACTACTTTAAATAGATAGATAAGAGTGTAGGGAAATTCTCCCATGCCATTCTTTGTTTACTCGCTTCTAGTTTTGCCCACACAGGCTCTTATTGTAGCAGTTCTCAGTAGAGCTGTGACTGAATCCTCTGTGGCCACTACAGAGCAGCCCAGTCCAGATGGCCTGTTCTCCTGTTCTCCCTACAGCCACCCACAGTACCACTGGAGTCCACCACCTGATGTGGAGAGACAACACAGGGCCTGTAGGATCCCTGGTTGGACCCCCAGCAGGAGTCCAGCCCTCCCAGTCTGCCATCCTGCCTCGCCTGCTGCTGGTCCCAGGAGAGCCCTGCCTGCAGCTGCGAGGTAGGTCTCAAGGTCCAAGGAGCCCCTCCGTAGTGGTAACGCCCCCTCTACCCTGCAGGTCTAACGCGCCTCCATCATCTCTGACACACAGCCTGCACACTTCACTTCACAGGCGGTAACAAGCTAGAGCCAGCACATGGGATCCGCTCTCTCACCCACCCACCTCTAAGCAATCACATTCCCTCTTTCTCCAGCGCTCTCTCTCCCTCAATCTCTCTCTCTCCCCACCTGAGCATTTTAACGGAGTGTGGTAAAGATAGCAAATAGCTTTTAGAAGCTGGTTTCAATCTAGTAAATATTTCATTTTCAAACAGAGCAACTGCTAAATGCTTTCTATCATTTATGTGGCTCGATAACAGCTGTACAGTGCTTGTCCTTGAGCAAGATGTGGCGCAACCAACTCATAAACACTGTATTTGTGTACTCCCACAAGTACAAGACAAACTCAATAAATGCAATGTATATTGTATACTGTATATTGCTCTACATTAGGGGTAAGCAACCGTGTTCCTGGAGTGCCGCAGGTACTGCAGGATTAGGTTCCAACTAGGCACCACACCTGACCAACTGAGCTAATCGATCAGTTCAGTGATTGCCTAAATTCAACACACCTGGTCTTCCAGGTCAGTTAAATCAAAAACAGGACCAGGGTTGCCTACCCCTAATCTATATGGTCTTCTCCCTAATCTCTGTCTACGTTCTTCTCCCTAACGAACATATTTCATTCTTTGCATGCGCATAATTGGGCCAGCACAAAGCAGACCAAACTCTTTGGTCCTACACCTGCTGTATGTAAAATATAGTGTGCTATAGCTTAGAGAAATGTGACTCTGGATGACAACATAATGATGTATGTTTCCAACATTAGGGCTGTTTTCCTGAAGAAGTTAAATCTCCTCTGTTTTTTGTTTCCTTGCCACGATACTAACAAGTATTGCGATACTGGTATCGTCCTTGCCCTAACACATAAGCCTTGTTTATACCTGGTGCTAACATGTGTTCTTTGTCTTGATCTTGTCTACATTATGATTGTGCCCACTTATTAGCCAATGCATCTACACATGGTATTAAAATGTCTCTTATTCATCCACTGTGTCCGCATTGTGACCAGATATCCCATGTTATGTTAATTATTTGACAGATATTTGTTCTAAATAACATTTATTTGTTTATTTTAAGACACATTTAATACCAGAAGTCAATAGTGCCAACTGTCAATGTTTTTAGAGGGTGGGATAATGATGTGTTGTTAAATGATTTCACTGGCCAGATTCGTCTGCACTGTAAGATGTCCGGACACAATGGGTCCCTAACTGCCTCTGGAAGTAGTCAGGAATATCTAATAACAATCAGATCACAATGGCTGTGTTTAGACAGGCAGCCCAATTCAGATATTTTTTCCACTAATAGGTAATTTGTTCAATCACATCAGATCTTTTCACATCATATCTTTTTCAGAGCTGATTTGATTGGTCAAAATACCAATTAGTGAAAAAAAATATCAGAATTGGGCTGCCTGTCTAAACACAGCCTCTGGGTTTTTTAATTGTCTACGCCTGTCTGTGGGCACAATCAGAATGTGGACAATATCAAGACAAAGGACACATGTAAGAACCAGTTATAAACGGGGCTGTAGGAAGAACAGCTAGACACACACCACTGATGTACCATACACACCCGCAGCCCCTGCAAGGTGCGGTGGGGGGGGGGGCACGGGCTTTGGGGGCCTCCCAACCCCCTTATAATAAAGATAATAGCATATGAACACGTCATAAACCATGGCAAAAACTTTTAGAATTACAGGAAATTAGCTGTAAAACCGCAACATTTTCTCTCAGCTTCATGGCAAATGTGTAGAATAGCATAATTCTAGACATGAAACTGAAATGTTTTCTCTTTGCCCCATGCCAAAATGTGTAGAATTGTAGGAAGCTGTTTTCCTGCCACTGACTCACACCCATAGCATTATAAAGAATTTAATTAAAGCTCTAGTAGAGATTAATCGGTCAGCATTTTCAGTCAGAATCAGGAAAGGAACGTTTCCTTGTGACAGTTGGTCGGCAGCAACAGAAGCAGTCCAAAACACCCCACTTCTCTCTCACACACATCAGCAGAAAGCTTGGCCTGGGATGCCCCCCTCCATGGGACTTCTGTCATTGTAAGACAGCTGCAATTCATTTACGGCTAAGATTGTCTGCCCAGAATTAGCTCCAGGGCTTTCTGCTGTCACCTGTTTGGTACACACTAATGTACACTGTAATACACTAGAGCTGGATACACACATTCAACAGTCTCCATCAAAAGAGCCAAATGAACTAATCTAAAATGTCATCAAATATAAGCTGATTTTTATTGAATACTAAACCAAACCTGCTTGTCCTGATGTCCTCTGTTATTTCCAAATGGCAATGCTAAGAATGGCACCACATGCATAGTCCAAAGGGGAAGAGGAGAGAGAGAGACAAATCTGCAGAGTAAGCTTTAATTGGGTAATTAGGCAAAGTGGGAATGAGGCGTTTATAGACCCTTATGGGAAGTGAATCGGCCGTTACCCAGTGATTGTCTTTTGCCTGTGTGACTATTACTTATGGTACGCAGCAAAGGGTCTGTTCTGCTTAGTGCTGCCTGTCACAAGCCTGGACTATGACCAGCAAATTACACTCATTACTGCGGGTTAGCTGGGCACGCCACACCTGGGGGAACAAACACACGCACTCAAGCACACACACGTTGAGGCATATATTTGATGCTTGTTTAACACATGTCATCAATGGCTCTTTCCACACCCACTCTTTATTGTCCTGTCTTGGGGTGAGAAATGTGTGATAATGGCCATTGGACCAGTAACAGGATTGGTTTTGTTTTACTGCTGGGCTAAACAACCTTACAGAGTGAGGATTTAAAGACACAACGCCATCACCTATTCCTAGTAGGAAACGCCTTGGACCAGCCAACCCTTTAGAAAGTTATCATGGCTCAATGTGAGGCTGTTGGCTCTGATGGTGCCATTCAGTTGAGTGTGCTTCTGGAGGCTATAGGCTCTGTGTTTTCCTCTCGTCCTGTCCTTTATTTCAATGAAAGCTCCATGTGAGCTCTGCCATATCTGGAAACGGCTTTTTGCTTGACTGATGGATTTCATCTCACCATTCATTTGTCTTTAGCTGTGTTCCAATGGTGATGCATAGATGTGGCGGCCATCCACTGCCTCACAGCGGCACCATGTGGCACAGCAACACAATCCACACGGATTCCCGCTAACACACAGTCAACAGGCCATTTTACCTTTTGATTTTTGGATTTACATTATGGTGATCATTGTAAAGAGATCCTTTAGTTGGTCTCAATATACATTGAGGTGTTTGTAGTAAATAAAGCATAGGTGAGTGTTCACAAGATCAATTTTTGATAGCTGTACCTTATGCTGATTCCCCCCTACTTTTTGGTCCTAAGGTTAAATTAAAATGGGTGAATGTGCAAGCACAGGTGAGAGTAGCCTTTAACCACAAGGTGGCAGTAATACTTAGATCTTTCGATAAAATGTTTGAACCTGCAGTCCAAAACCATCAGGGTGATAGTGGTATAAATGTACACAAAACACAATACTGAAAATAACACAAGAGCAGAATGTATGATGATCGTTGTTCCAGTCAAGAGCCAATGGATGGAGTGATGAGAGGGAGAGAGGGATAGTGGTAGAGAAGGGGGTGACAGAATCTGTGTGTCTGGACTGTGGAGCTAACAGAACAGCTGTCTGAGACTAGAGCGATTCATCCGATTCATTATTCTGTAATGGTTCAGTACATTTTGTACGTTTGCCAATAGAGCTGCCTGACTGTCCAACTAACCAGATAACAGTTCATACTCTAATCAGTTTTCAGTAGTTCAGTATTTTCTTCAAATCCATATACCCTCATAATGATCTTGTTCTATGACAATATGCACAAAGAATTCTGAGGTGGATGGGTGTTTTGTCTTGGCTGAGTAGACCTGTCACTCGTGCGGTTTGTGTTGTTCATGTTCCTCTTCTAGTAGAATAGGCTTGCTGTAAAGTAAAAGGAGGAGGAGAGAGGGGGATGAGGTGGACTCTGATGGCTTTTCCAGCCCCACTGTTTCCTGTCTAGTAGAGGGGGGCTAGAACTGGGGGAGCACCACTTCCTGCCAAAGCTGCTTTACTGACAGCAGGTATAACATATAACATTATGTTACCACACCAGAGTCTTTAAAAAGTGGTTCTTGTCTCTGTTCTCAGTTCATTTCAGGCATCCATTAGCTCTTTCCCTGGTGTTAGAGTCTGTCCTGGCCTCAAAGCTGAGGGAAGAGGTTAGAGATAGAGATGGAATGGGGCGATCCCAGCCCAGCAGATATTTTCATATCTATGAAGTAATGAATCTATGAATTATTGAGACATTGGATAAATGGGTGATGTGGGTTCAATGCTTTTCTGAAAGCATAGCAGCGAGAGCTCCAAAGGAAGCCACACCACACACAGGAGTGCCATGGATACAGAGTGGAGAAGCTGTGCTTCTTCAGCCAAACAAGACCTGAACCACAGGCTCACTCACTCAGTACATGATCTCAGTCCAGTAGCCAAGACCTTTATCTGAATTACAAACAGATGTTGTTCTGGAAATAAGTAGCATTTATCCATTTCTTGCTTTATCTTGATGTTGTATTTTCTCTGTAAGGGACTCCAGGATAACATTTGTGTTGCTTTAGCCAGTGAAGGTGAATAATCCCAGTCTGATGGGGAATATCAGTTTTCCAGTTGTCCACCGTGGCTGGCGTGATAAGATGGTGAGCAAAGAGAAGGGAAGAACTGGGACTGAGGTTTTAGACAGTGATGTCATGTGTTTCTCAAAAAATAAAAAAAGTGATTGCAACACCTACTTCCCATCGGGGTCAAATGTAGGAGACTGGTTCTCTCTATACCAAACCACATGGAATTTCCTCTTTTGCTGCTGTTTTTAGCCATCCCTCCCACTCCATATTATGTTACATCACAGTAACCCATAGGGCGCTGTGGTCAATCTTCCTGTTTGTCTCTCATGGAACATGGAGAGATCCTTTGAATTACAATCTGCAGCAGGTTCACCCATTAAAGGTCAAGATCTGTGACGTGACAGTTACCTGACCGTGGTGGTGTGACTCAGTGCTTTAGTGTTTTTTAAAAACTGTCTAATATTGTTTTTTTATGTAAGGATCATGGCAGTATAATGAAGAATATTCTCAGTAACACTTGTATATATTTGGATATTCCACTACAGATGGTTTAAAAATCAACAAACTGTTCAACTAACTATCGACTAGCCCTAACTCTAACACCAACCCTGGCTTTACAGTCCCATGTGGCTCAGTTGGTAGAGCATGGTGTTTGCAACGCCAGGGTTGTGGGTTGGATTCCCACGGGGGACCAGTACGGAAAAAAAAATGTATGAAATGTATGCATTCACTACTGTAAGTCGCTCTGGATAAGAGCGTCTGCTAAATGACTAAAATGTAAAATGTACAGTGAGGGAAAAAAGTATTTCATCCCCTGCTGATTTTGTATGTTTGCCCACTGACAAAGAAATGATCAGTCTATAATTTTAATGGTAGGTTTATTTGAACAGTGAGAGACAGAATAACAACAAATAAATCCAGAAAAGCGCATGTCAAAAATTTTATAAAATGATTTGCATTTTAATGAGGGAAATAAGTATTTGACCCCTCTGCAAAACATGACTTAGTACTTGGTGGCAAAACCCTTGTTGGCAATCACAGAGGTCAGACGTTTCTTGTAGTTGACCACCAGGTTTGCACACATCTCAGGAGGGATTTTGTCCCACTCCGCTTTGCAGATCTTCTCCAAGTCATTAAGGTTTCGAGGCTGACGTTTGGCAACTCGAACCTTCAGCTCCCTCCACAGATTTTCTATGGGATTAAGGTTTGGAGACTGGCTAGGCCACTCCAGGACCTTAATGTGCTTCTTCTTGAGCCACTCCTTTGTTGCCTTGGCCTTGTGTTTTGGGTCATTGTCATGCTGGAATACCCATCCACAACCCATTTTCAATGCCCTGGCTGAGGGAAGGAGGTTCTCACCCAAGATTTGACGGTACATGGCCCTGCCCATCGTCCCTTTGATGCGGTGAAGTTGTCCTGTCCCCTTAGCAGAAAAACACCCCCAAAGCATAATGTTTCCACCTCCATGTTTGACGGTGGGGATGGTGTTCTTGGGGTCATAGGCAGCATTCCTCCTCCTCCAAACACGGCGAGTTGAGTTGATGCCAAAGAGATCCATTTTGGTCTCATCTGACCACAACACTTTCACCCAGTTGTCCTCTGAATCATTCAGATGTTCATTGGCAAACTTCAGACGGGCATGTATATGTGCTTTCTTGAGCAGGGGGACCTTGCGGGCGCTGCAGGATTTCAGTCCTTCACGGCGTAGTGTGTTACCAATAATTTTCTTGGTGACTATGGTCCCAGCTGCCTTGAGATCATTGACAAGATCCTCCCGTGTAGTTCTGGGCTGATTCCTCACCGTTCTCATGATCATTGCAATTCCACGAGGTGAGATCTTGCATGGAGCCCCAGGCCGAGGGAGATTGACAGTTCTTTTGTGTTTCTTCCATTTGCGAATAATCGCACCAACTGTTGTCACCGTCTCACCAAGCTGCTTGGCGATGGTCTTGTAGCCCATTCCAGCCTTGTGTAGGTCTACAATCTTGTCCCTGACATCCTTGGAGAGCTCTTTGGTCTTGGCCATGGTGGAGAGTTTGGAATCTGATTGATTGATCGCTTCTGTGGACAGGTGTCTTTTATACAGGTAACAAACTGAGATTAGGAGCACTCCCTTTAAGAGACAACTGGGAGCCAGAAATCTTTCTGATTGAGAGGGGGTCAAATACTTATTTCCCTCATAAAAAAATTTCACGTGTTTTTCTGGATTTTTTTGTTGTTATTCTGTCTCTCACTGTTCAAATAAACCTACCATTAAAATTATAGACTGATAATTTCTTTGTCAGTGGGCAAACGTACAAAATCAGCAGGGGATCAAATACTTTTTTCCCCTCACTGTATGTCCACACCATGGCTCAACAACTCTAGCCATAACCTTAATCCCAGGCAAACTGTTGCATGTCAACAAAGTTGTCGTTGATCGTTTCTTATTAGTTTGAGCATCTACGTATAGGAGACTATCCTATTAAAGTGAGACCATATTCTCAGCTAGTGCAGTATGTGGGAATTCCAGCCCGACTTAAGCTAGCGTAAATTGAATTGAATTACCTTTTTATGCACTTTTCTCTCTACGCGTATTCTGATCTTGAATTTAAGCATGAGAATAGCATGCTATTCACCCTCTATTTGTTTGGGGTGGAGATCAACGAAATGAAGGTGTGGCAGAGGTGTGTCTACACCATATTCTGACATTGACCCTCATGCTTCCAACACACCGACAGCATCATTGCATTTTGGTACACCAGAACTGCATTCATTTCAGTTCAACCTCTATGAGGAAATGTCCATTTGATGGAGAGTACAGTGTTTCTGTGTGTCCCCTTAGTGGCAGATTTCTAACTGCCAGAGACTGCACAATAGCAGTCAGACGTGTCAACACCTCTCTCCATCTTATCCTCTCAGCCTCCATAAGTGCCATCTCATGTTTATCAATTATTTCCCCTTATTTGATCCTCCTTGCCAGTTCTTTCCATGTTTTCATGCAGTTAGATGGCTCCTCACCCCGGCCAGTGCCAGAGGGTGCTCCAAAATATTTCAGAAGTGCCCCTGAATTTGCACTGAAATACAGTATATGAGTCTGACACCCTAAATACATTTGTTGCACAATTAAATATACATATCATTATGCAAAATGTATCAAACTTTCAGAATAGGAACCAAATGAACCATACAACCTCCTTGGCTAATTCTAGGCATAAGACACCCCAAAAGACTCAATAAAAACAAAATATACAAAATATCAGCATAAGATAGACATCTTTTAAGTTAGCCTACAGCATTGGAAATTCCCCTTACTGAGCTCAAGACCTAGTCAATACAATCACAGAAAACCTTTATGATGTCACCTCAATGAAAGTTAACCAAATCAATAATGTACTAGTTAGGTTGTAATCGTTTTGCTGCAGGCTACACACATTATCATGATGAAACTGTGTGAAATTCTGTCTAATTTTATGTAAGCTAGTTGGACAGAAAACGGATTATTGTCGCCCTATATGTAATAGCATAGCAAGCAACATAGCAACATAGGCTAACAAACATAAGTGTTATACTAGCCTATTTCATGACATGCATAATATTATACTCATAAAGAGATGACATAGCTGCATACCTTTATCTTTTGCGCGTTTCTCCTCTTCTTCTTTCCTCTTTTTCCTAAACTGGGCACCTGATGGCTTAGACCTTTTTTTTAATCCATTTGTGTTGATTTAGCACTCGAACATCAATACATTACCCATCCCCCAACACTGTCAACCAAGAGTCAAGACTAAACCATTTCACCTTGGTGGTGTGCAGATTGGTTTTATATTATTCTTAACGATTTCGCACAAACCAGAAAAAAAGGTAACAATATGTCTGTGAAACTATATATTCACAGTATTATGAATGAATTGTGGTTTATTTGGTAGCATTCAAATCAAAATCAAATCAAATCAAAATGTTATTTATCACATACACATGGTTAAGAGATGTTAATGCGAGTGTAGCGAAATGCTTGTGCTTCTAGTTCCTACCATGCAGTAATATCTAACAAGTAATCTAGCCTAACAATTTCACAACAACTACCTTATACACACAAGTGTAAAGGAATTAATAATAATATGTACATAAAAATATATGAATGAGTGATGGCCGAACGGCATAGGCAAGATGCAGTAGATGGTAAGAGTACAGTATATACATATGAGATGAGTAATGTAGGGTATGTAAACATTATATAAAGTGGCATTGTTTAAAGTGGCTAGTAATATATCTATTACATCAAGATGGCAAGATGCAGTAGATGGTTTAGAGTACAGTATATACATATGAGATGAGTAATGTAGGGTATGTAAACATTATATAAAGTGGCATTGTTTAAAGTGGCTAGTGATACATTTATTACATACATATTTACATTATTAGTGGCTAGAGTTGAGTCAGTATGTTGGCAGCAGCCACTCAATGTTAGTGATGGCTGTTTAACAGTCTGATGGCCTTGAGATAGAAGCTGTTTTTCAGTCTCTCAGTCCCCGCTTTGATGCACCTGTACTGACCTCGCCTTCTGGATGATAGTGGGGTGAACAGGCAGTGGCTCGGGTGGTTGTTGTCCTTGATGATCTTTTTGGCCTTCCTGTGACATGGGGTGGTGTAGGTGTCCTGGAGGGCAGGTAGTTTGCCCCCGGTGATGCGTTGTGCAGACCTCACTACCCGCTGGAGAGTCTTACGGTTATGGGTGGAGCAGTTGCCATACCAGGCGGTGATACAGCCCGACAGGATGCTCTCGATTGTGCATCTGTAAAAGTTTGTGAGTGTTTTTGGTGACAAGCCGAATTTCTTCAGCCTCCTGAGGTTGAAGAGGCGCTGCTGCGCCTTCTTCACCACGCTGTCTGTGTGGGTGGACCATTTCAGTTTGTCCGTGATGTGTACGCCGAGGAATTTAAAACTTTCCACCCTCTCCACTACTGTCCCGTCGATGTGGATAGGGGGCTGCTCCCTCTGCTGTTTCCTGAAGTCCACGATCATCTCCTTTGTTTTGTTGACATTGATTGTGAGGTTATTTTCCTGACACCACACTACGAGGGCCCTCACCTCCTCCCTGTAGGCCGTCTCATCGTTGTTGGTCATCACTGTAGTGTCGTCTGCAAACTTGATGATTGAGTTGGAGGCGTGCATGGCCACGCAGTCGTGGGTGAACAGGGAGTACAGGAGAGGGCTGAGAATGCACCCTTGTGGGGCCCCAGTGTTGAGGATCAGCGGGGTGGAGATGTTGTCACCTACACTCATCACCTGGGGGCGGCCCGTCAGGAAGTCCAGGACCCAGTTGCATAGGGCGGGGTCGAGTTTGGAGGGTACTTGACGAGTTTGGAGGGTACTATGGTGTTAAATGCTGAGCTGTAGTCGATGAACAGCATTCTTACATAGGTATTCCTATTGTCCAGATGGGTTAGGGCAGTGTGCAGTCTGATTGCGATTGCATCGTCTGTGGACCTCTTGGGGCGGTAAGCAAATTGGAGTGGGTCTTGGGTGTCAGGTAGGGTGGAGGTGATATGGTCCTTGACTAGTCTCTCAAAGCACTTCATGATGACAGAAGTGAGTGCTACGGGGCGGTAGTCATTTAGCTCAGTTACCTTGGCTTTCTTGGGAACAGGAACAATGGTGGCCCTCTTGAAGAATGTGGGAACAGCAGACTGGGATAAGGATTGATTGAATATGTCCGTAAACACACCAGCCAGCTGGTCTGCGCATGCTCTGAGGAGGCAGCTGGGGATGCCTGTGCCTGCAGCCTTGCGAGGGTTAACACGTTTAAATGTTTTACTTACGTTGGCTGCAGTGAAGGAGAGCCCGCAGGTTTTGGTAGCGGGCCATGTCAGTGGCACTGTATTGTCCTCAAAGCGAGCAAAGAACTGGTTTAGTCTGTCTGGGAGCAAGACATCGTGGTCCGCGACGGGGCTGGTTTTTCTTTTGTAGTCCGTGATTGACTGTAGACCCTGCCACATACCTCTCGTGTCTGAGCCGTTGAATTGCGACTCTACTTTGTCTCTATACTGACGCTTAGCTTGTTTGAATGCCTTGCGGCGGGAATAGCTACACTGTTTGTGTTCGGTCATGTTTCTGGTCACCTTGCCCTGATTAAAAGCAGTGGTTCGCGCTTTCAGTTTTGCGCGAATGCTGCCATCAATCCACGGTTTCTGGATGGGGAATGTTTTAATAGATGCTGTGGGTACAACATCACCGATGCACTTGCTAATAAACTTGCTCACCGAATCAGCGTATTCATCAATGTTGTTGTTCGACGCTATGCGGAACATATCCCAGTCCACGTGACCGAAGCAATCTTGAAGTGTGGAATCCGATTGGTCGGACCAGCGTTGAACAGACCTGAGCGTGGGTGCTTCCTGTTTTAGTTTCTGTCTATAGGCTGGGAGCAACAAAATTGAGTCGTGGTCAGCTTTTCTGAAAGGAGGGCGGGGGAAGGCCTTATATGTGTCGCGGAAGTTAGAATAACAATGATCCAGGGTTTTGCCAGCCCGGGTCACACAATCAATAGGCTGATTTAGGGAGCCTTGTTTTCAGATTAGCCTTGTTAAAATCTCCAGCTACAATAAATGTAGCCTCAGGATATGTGGTTTCCAGTTTACATAGAGTCGAATGAAGTTCTTTCAGGGCCGTCGATGTGTCTGCTTGGGGGGAATATACACGACTGTGATTATGATCGAAGAGAATTCTCTTGGTAGATAATGCGGTCGGCATTTGATTGTGAGGAATTCTAAGTCAGGTGAACAAAAGGACTTGAGTTCCTGTATGTTGTTATGATCACACCACATCTCGTTAATCATAAGGCATACACTCCCGCCCTTCTTCTTACCAGAGAGATGCTTGTTTTTGTCGGCGCAATGCGTGAAGAAACCAGGTGGCTGTACCGACACCGATAGCGTGTCTCAAGTGTGCCATGTTTCCGTAAAACAAAGAATTTTACAGTCTCTGATGTCTCTCTGGAAGGCAACCCTTGCTCGGATTTTGTCTACCTTGTTTTCAAGAGACTGGACATTGGCGAGTAGTATGCTCGGGAGCGGTGCACGATGTGCCCGTCTACGGAGCCTGACAAGAAGACCGCTCCGTCTGCCCCTTCTACGCCTCCGTTGTTTTGGGTCGCCGGCTGGGATCCGATCCATTGTCCTGGGTGGTGGGCCAAACAGAGGATCCGCTTCGGGAAAGTCGTATTCCTGGTTGTAATGTGACTGATTTTACTAATTGTATTAGTACTGTACAAAGTTAGAGGTGCGTTATTTTATAGATTCCCCCGCTCCCCCTACCTCGGGCTTCCAGTGGGGAGACCAGAGGTCAACCTACCCCTGCCCCCCTCCCCATTTCATACTTCTGAGTGCGAGACCTTCCCAGGCAGTAGCCTGCCTAGCTCACAAACTAGAATCAGGGCGCCCACTCCGACAAGGTTAATTGACCCACAGTCCCACACGGTGACTTGATATCATTGATGTGACGTACAAATGAGCGATAGAAAACCGATCGCGTAAATGTCACCATTCCAAATTTTTTTGTGCGGGCGCACTGTGCCGCCCATACCTAAATCCGCACTATGAAACGCTGAATAAGGTTGAGCAACCTGTCAGTTTCAAGTGGAACAACATCTACTTCTTTTTCCGATAGAAATAACACCATTCTCCATGCACTGTAATTTACAAATTGATAAGAGCTAGCCCACATGGCACAGATGTCAATTCAATGTCTATTCCACGTTGGTTCAATGTAATTTCATTGAACTGAAAAGTGGATTCAACCAGTTTGTGCCCAGTGGGAGGTAAAAGGGTAAGCCATTTGGATAAGGCGATTGTAAATATGAATTACAATTGTTTTAGATCTATTTTAACTTATGATCGCTAGAGACAAATGTGAAACCAGTCATATGGCAGCAAACTGAAGCATGCAGTATCAACATATCACATTTTCCACAGTGAAGTTTATGAAATGCTGGCCTTATAATTTTGGAGGAAATTTGGAGACCCAAGCTATAGGCTTCTGTAACCATGCGCAAATGACAGTATAGCGCCAAACCTACGAAGTTGATTTAGGATTTCTAGAATATATTGAATTGTCACGCCCTGATCTGTTTCACCTGTCCTTGTGCTGGTCTCCACCCCCCTCCAGGTGTCGCTCATCTTCCCCATTATCCCCTGGGTACTTATACCTGTCTTCTCTGTTTGCCCATTGCCAGTTTGTCTTGTTTTTCAAGTCAACCAGCGGGTTTGTCTCAGCTCCTGCTTTTCCCCAGTCTCTCTTTTTCTTGCCCTCCTGGTTTTGACCCTTGCCTGTCCTGACTCTGAGCCCACCTGCCTGGACACTCTGCCTGCCCCTGAGTCTGCCTGCCGTCCTGTGCCTTTGCCCCACCTCTGGATTACCGACCTCTGCCTGACCTGAGCCTGCCTGCCGTCCTGTACCCTTGCCCCACTACTCTGGATTATCGATCTCTGCCTGTCTTGACCTGTTGTTTGCCTGCCCCTGTTGCTGTAATAAACATTGTTACTTCAACACAGTCTGCATTTGGGTCTTACCTGAAACGTGATAGAATGAAAACTCAATGAGAAAATATGTTGGAAAGCAAGTGGGAGGGTTTTCTGTATTCAGCGCGCACAACGGAACCACGCCTGCAAAACCCTTCACGCACCTGCATAAGGTAAGTCTGAATACCAACTACTGAGAAGACCATAGGAAAGGCGGCTTAGGAAAGGCATAAATTATGTTAGAGATCTTATATCAAATCAGATATATGCTGTAAAGAGGTCAATGGAACGCAGACTGTGGGGATAGAAGGATGCTGGATTGGTACACATTGAACAAATCTGATCTAACAACGTAGATATTAATCAAATCCGTCATGATTGATGTATTGTAACAGACCTACAATGTGGTTGCTAAAGTTATTTTTGGATATATTTGGCTGTTTTTGCTGCATTACATTTAGAAGTAGTCAATTTTTCGGTTTAGAAGATATGACTGCTGAATGCTAACTCCCGCTCATTTAAGCATGGTTTTTATAGAGATACCTGGTGGTGTAGTCAAAGTCGTTTTTAACTGTAATGCAGCTGATTGGTGAAGATTACATGAATATTGGGATTGACATCCGTACTCAGATTTTTTACCTCAAAATAATGTGAAATACACATATAAACAATAGCCTAAATGTAGGCTCATTTTGTTGGGGAGAAATTAGGAGATTCGGGATCTGTCCCCCAAGCCATCTTTCCCCCAGGTGTTTCCATAGCATTTCCATTGTCTTGGTCGCATTCCATTGACTTCTTTACCACATCTATGAGAAAGTGAACCAAGATCTCAATTCTACCCTGTTTATATAGAGCAACCACACAAGTCTTACACAGCAAATTGGCCAGTGTAAATGTTTGTGTATCATTTCTAGTGTTGATTTGGCAGTTAAAATCCCTCTGTAAGACTCAGTGGTGTAAAATAACCCCAAGTGTTGGTGTTAATAATTGTTAATAATTGTGTTATTGAGTTATTGTGTTACACTTTGGAAAGTAAAACAGGCCCATCAAAACCACACCCATCATTACCATATTTCCCAGCTTGCTCTACTACTGCAGGTAGATTTTGTAGTGTCTGTGTTTTTGCATGTACATTGTAAACTAGTCCAATCAGTTAGTTAGATTTATTGCATCCATTACTAAAATGGTTGTTCCAGTTTAAATGGTTTAAGTAGTCTTCTTATCAACAAACTTTCCTAACCCTGACAGTTATTCTAAATACAGGTTGTGGGTGACTTAAAAATTCCAACTGTTGGATATCCTAACTGGCTGGATTTCAGTAGGAGTTACATAGCACTTTGGGTTAGGGTAAAATTAGGCCATCAAAGTAAGGCCTTATGACATATGTATTGTCGTAGTTAAATTTTTATGATAGCATTCACCTAGGTACTCACTTGGTGAAAGCCACAGACTTTTAGAAAGATAATCTGATAACCTTGTCTCTGTCACTACCATAGTCATTGGTGGTAACTGTACAGTTCACTTGAAAAAAAAAGGCACCGTGGGAATAATTCAAATTAGGCTTTACACCATACAGTGTTAAAACAACACCCAAAAACGATGTTAATTTCTTACACTGAGAAAGGGGGGAAGGGGGATACCTAGTCAGTTGCGGGGGTCTGCCTTACTCAACATCCACGTCCAACAGATCTTTACCTTGTCAGCTCAGGGATTCAATCCAGCAACCTTTCGGTTACTGGCCCAACCCTCTAACCACTAGGCTACCTGCCACAACGTCAGCACTAAGCAAAGTGACTCCAGTTTACTCTAAATCAAGTGTTATGATTTACAACATAGGTGTTGCATATAACTCTACAGTAGACCTATGCAAACACCACAATCAAGTTCATTTGAACACTTTAATAAGTGTTCAAATGAGTTGAATGGGGAACACTGCAACAGAGTTAAATCTTTAACACTTTTAAAACACGGGAACGTTGCCTTCAAAAGGTTCATTGTCAACAAAGTGCGAGTGGATTGAATCCCGGCCCAAAAGTGTCTGAGGAATTGTTGTTTCATTGTTGGTCCTTGTCATAAACATACTAATCTAGATAGATTGTAAATAATATTTTTTAGAAAGTGCTTCCTTAATGATATGCCTTTGATAGTGGTTATCCCTGTTGGATAAGACACTGTGTTAGAGCGCCTCCATCACTTCCTCACAGACTACCCTGTAATAACAGTTATTGTTCCACATTAAAACATTGGCCAAAGCCTTTTGACAACATTCGCACCACTCTTCTTTTTCATTATGTGTGCTGCCTTGCCAGTGAAGCCAGTTGAAAAGCTATAAGTGTATTTGCAGTTTTTGTTCTTCGAAGAATCCGGACCATCTTTTATCGTGGCATTTTAGTGTGAGAGCACTGTGTACATATCACTTTTTATTTCGGTTCTTTTCTGCTTACTCAAGGCTCTTTCAAGCCTAGATGGGGCTCTAGACGGAGCAGCATGAAACCATTCCCGACACTCTCTCCCATTTCTTCAAACTGTCTAAAGCTCCTGTCTTTAGCGGTCTTGGAATGGAGACAGAGTAAAAGATTAGTCATGATGTAGGTTGTGTTCTCTCAGAAATCCAATCTTTTTTTCCATTCACATATGATGTGTGGGTGTACGTGTTACTCACGTGGGAAAGTGAAACATATGTCCTCTCAACTACATGTGCTCAGGTAAAGAGTCTTTATAGTGGTGTAAGTGGAACTAGGTTTGCACTTAGTGGTGTGCGCAGATGCCAATGAGTGCCCCATAAATCCTTTGTGATGTTTGCTGAAGAGATCAGGCAACCTGTAGGAGAGCAGATGTGACCTACACTTCCGTTTCCTACACAGCTGTGGACGGGGATCTCTGACGCATGAAGAGTTGACGTGCTTAGGTAAACAGTTGGCTAGGGAATACTAGGTCTTTAATGATTTCAACCTTAGATACTAGGGTCCAGTAATGTATTTCAGTAATGTACAGTAATGTATTTGTTTTTTTTCTCAAAATACTATGAAATCTGAAAGTCACAATGAGACCCACTTGCACTGGGATAATAGAGGCTAAATCAGATGAGTTTTTTTTTTTTTTTTTTATTACCAAAAGCTTTCCATTTCCTTTTTCACAGTCAAATAGTTTCCTTTCTGACTCCTGTTTTCTATTTCATCACACCTTTTTACTGCTTTCAATTCATATGGCATTGTTTTTCGCCTGATCCTTTTTAAAGGCTTACACTAAATGACATCTTCAAAACGTTATTGCCCTATTATTACGTAATAAGTGCTGACAAACACATTTTTAAGCAATTATTTTTTCCTCGCTTTAATAAAAGCACCCTGTTCAACCTGAGAGAAATCTTGAAAGATCCGATGGACTGTTGTCAAAGACCAGTCCCGCTTCATCACATGGCAGTTGGGGAGACCGCTCAACTCTTAATTATGCACGTCTCTCAGCGGCACACAGACTGTCCCACCTGTTGGGTTCCAGCAACACTTTTCCCATTGACGAGCAGACAAAACGTTGTTTCATAGGTCTGTCAGTGTTAATAGCGGGTGTTGATTTAGTCTGAAATGAGGATGATTGTGTACGAGCCAAGATAATGTTATTTAGTGTTTAGTGAAACGGCCAAGAGACGACTTATCCAGTGGCACACATCATCTTGGCGTACTTGTGGATGACGTTTGAAATCAAACATGAGTCTGCTGGGCCTAGAGTATGAAGCTGAACCTTCCCATCCATTGGCTTTTCACTTTCTAATCTGCAGACCAGTGGGGAGATTACAAAGAACACAATGAGAAAAACATTCAGAGTTGGAGACGTTGTCCGCTGACATTACCGACGTACTTTCTGTAGCCTACATCCATCCATTTCCTTCCAAGAGTTAAACGTGCACACATTGACATCCGCGAATGGCGACGTCTTTCTGAACATGTCAGGAAGAAGAAGAAACTCTTTCTCCTCCTCCATGTCCTTCTCCCGGGATGCGGGCCCCTAACGACAGAAACAGAAGCTGCTCTGGTGGAGTCATTAAGCCCAGGTTCCCCATGAACCCCCCTCAGTCCACACTGATACAAACCACTGGAGTCTCCTGTCTGCTCTGGTTAGGTATGGTTTCAACTCCACAACGCTTCAGGGAGACGTCTACTGTTGATGCTTGGCTGGGCCTCAGCAGAACTAGATCTTGGATGTGAATATCACTGTGAAAATAGGGTCAGACTGTAAATTGAAGAAACTCTTGCAGAAACGTATTACTTGAACAGTTTTTGATTATATCGCTCTTATCATGGGAAAATTAGTCATCTCTTAATGTCTTTATGTAAAATCAGGAGTCATGGATCATGTTTTGGTTCATAAATCCAGTTCGCAGACAGTTTATCCTTCACCATGCTGCCAGATTTTATTTCTAAGGATCTGATTATCTTGTTAACATTTGTACTTAGGCAATTGTATGGAAGCCATATCATTTCCCATCCAGATTATGGTTTTCTTGGCACCAAAACAAAGCATACAGACCCATTTCAATTAGTCTATTTCCATCCTGCCATAACAGAAGCAATGTTTGCTCTCATACTGTTGTTGGAACACTTCCTTATCAGGAACTGTATAGCTGCAGGAATTATCCCAGCCATTGACTTCTACACAATGACTTTATACATACAGACAATGAGATAATGACTGTCACCCTGCTAAACCAGAATAACATAAAACAACAAATAAAACTGGACACAGCTTGGGAAAACTGGACAGTGTTGTCTGATGTCCTTATAAACATGACCTGTCTGGAGTCCAACTAAGGGACCGACCATGTGGGGCATGGTGTCCTATGCCCCAGACTGTTGCCTGGAAACGTTGCGTGGTTGCTTATGTTTGTTGTCCTTCTCCCACTTCCTTTCCCCTCCAGCCCGTCCTCCTCATTTAGTGAGAAAGAACTGCCTTTGAAAACCGACAGAATGTCATAAAGTTATCCCCTCTTAACAGCTTGTAAATTGTACAGTTAGTAAAATATACCTTAGAAAACTACTGTCTGCATGTTTTAGCTGGCAGTACAGTGGCATGGGAAATGTGGTAGGTAGCTAGGTGACTGATGGGGGCATGTCATGCAGCCATGTGTGAGTCCATCTAAGACCACCACTGTTTAGGGCATAATGCTCTGTAAGGTCATCTTCCTTCAGGTCCAAGCTTACTGCAATCCAAAACGGCATCACCACACCACAGGATACATTCATAATGTTAAATAATACATTGTGTTTTATACGTTGAAACAAGCTTTCCATATAAACACACCATGTGAAGTCCACCAAGCTACTGTACTGGTCTGTGTCTACCATGGCATTTTCCTGCTAATTAATGGTCCCTCCTCTGTATTTCCCTTTCATTACTGGCTATCAGTGAAAAGTACAGGAGAGTTAAGGAATCTAGTGGAACACTGTCTGGAAAGAGCTTCAGCTCCCTGGGACCATGTGTCTGGCTCAGAGCCACACTCCAAACTACTTACTGATTTCACTATTCTAATGACCTCACACCAAACCAAATCACTGCACAGGAAATGCAATAATTGGTGGCTGGTAAACATGAGGTAAGATTTTGCTTAAGGACGATGCAGGCTTTTCCATTTGGACATGGCTCTCGGGGCCACTCCGTGGGAACTTCCTTTTCGACTTCAGCAAGCTTTGGTCTGCATCTGTTTATTTTACATAATCTGTAATCTATCAATGTCAACATCTAAAACCAGCGGTGAACATCAAACACAAAGCCGTCATTAATATCAGTATTTATCAGTGAGGTTATATAAAGAACAACATGCAACAAAAGAGCTGTGGTGTCTCTCTGTCACCTCCCCTGGGTGTAAGACGACAGAACTGGTGTCCGTTTGATCAGAACTCCAGTTCTGTCGTTATGTCAGCGGGTGAGTGGCATCCGTCCACGCCTCCTGCTGTGCATACCGCTCCTTGTAATTTACATGATGAGGTAAGTTAATGAGGGTCGTGTGGAAAACCATCAGACTGAGAACTGTCCAGGACCGTTTAGTAGAGTCACCCTGACCGGGTATTTTTAGTAGGTTTCCACAGTTCCTAAAAATGCCAGTCTACCAACCAGGCTTTTCAATTAAGGGGATGAAATGAATGACTTCATCAATCCCAGAAAACCCATGAGAGAACCTCATGTCCTTTTACTGATGACCAATAATTGACGAGTGAACGCAATGATGCAAACATAATGAAATAGACTTTCATTTCATAAGAACCCAATCTATAAAGTTGTTTATGAATGCAAATGACTAATGTGAACACTACTGCCATTCCATTTCCAATGCTGTGCAGGCCTGTGTCTCAGAGGCGATTCAAAACCTGCTATAATGTGATTGAGAAGATAGGGTTAAAAGTCTCATACAGGATCCCTGATGATGGTCAACATTAATCTCTATTAAGGGTGAATATTTGGTTTCACCGTGATTTAGTGGATGATGAAGAGTGAGTGACAGCATGACGACTTGTATAAATATAGCCTTTTATTGGGCTTTGAGCTAATGTTCCCATAATTACATTATCTGAAATTAATGAGATTGTGTCTATGAATTTATTTTTTATAGTGGATTTGAAGGTTAATTTATCTCGTTTAAAGACATCGTGAGTATCTTAAATGTTCATTACGTAAAGGCACAAACTCGTTAAATTGGATTCAGCTGTTATAAAATTTCACACTAATGCCGCACTGTGCTCAGGTGCTAAGTGACGGGTCTCTGGTGTCGACAGTGCAGGGTAGTCTGGTGGCGAGAGGGATGATAGTAGAATGGGATTCACATGATTAAACCGATGAGGGGCTATTCTGTTCTGACCCACCTTCTCGCAAATGGTGAATCAACGTATGAATGTATCCACTCCATTTGTGGAACAATGTCAAGTTGAATGTTGTCCTACTCGTATATAGTAGCAACAGACTACTAAATTGGTAAGTACTTACGTTTCCATTCATCATTATAATCAGAGAATTCTTAGTTAACCTTAACCTCAGTTCAGAATCTAAGCAGTCACGTCTTCTCTCCAAACTAGCTAGATGTGGGATCGCTATGACCTCATGTTGGGCTACACATGTAGCTGTAGTTTCTATATTTTAGTGCCATCATAAGTCAGTGTATTGCTGTTTGCACGCCATTACGGAAAAATCACAAAGACACTGTTTATCAACAGATCAAAGTCTGGATAAATGAACAGTAATAACAAAGGGCATGCGGCTGTGTGTTTACTGTCCTAATGTGGTGTCGTTCATAGTAACTGTTTTCATGGCCTCTAATCTAAACTGTTGATAGGAGCAGCTTCAGAGAAATATTACTGTGTGTTGATGTTGCACAACAAAAGACCATCCCACATGGGATGAAGCCATTGTAATTACCAATTCACATTAGAGGCTATTGATGGCATTTCAACTGGGGACCACTAATATAATCGTTTAGGAATGGGTGTGTTGTGTTCTTGTCTGTGTTGGAAAGTTTTTCTCACTATAGTTAAAACAGTATCCTACTCTCTTTTTGTATAGTTGAATACTGACATGGACCTACTCCAATATAAGGGCAGGAAATACCAGATTATCCATCTCATGTACATCAGGTGGTTAAAGATGGAATCTGCAGTAGGGTGAAACAGCTCCACTGGCCGCCCCACCACAGTTGTTATTGTTTTTGTTGATGAGCTGAGGAGCGTTGCGCAGCATCCTTCGCGCGTGCAATGATGTCAGAGGGAAAAAACAGTGTTGGTTGTTTGCAGTAACTTCTTTGTTGTTATAATATCCCAAACGGACGTGGCAGGTTCCCCACTAAGCCTTATCACTTGTGGGAATAGGCCTATATGGATAGGGTTAAATTGAAATGTTCCTTACAGAATAAATATGAAAGGCATATGCATAACCATGGTAGCAATTGAAAGGGAACAGCATGTTTGTATTTGGTTAGAATATATTTTTTTGTTAAAAGTCAAATTCCAAAAAGAACAGGAAGAGTTCTGAGATTATTGGTCAAATGATTAGACCAAAGGCGAGGACACGAAAGTACACATTACAAAACTGAATTCAAACATTACACTGTTGATTTTGTGCATTTTACATTTAATGTACTTTTCGCCACATTTGTTGATAACGACATCTGAAAATACTCTGGATAAATTCAGTAACATAGTAAAACTATTCCTGAAAAATGTGGGGTAGGTGCAACATAAGACAACAAAATGACAAGGGGTTGAGTGGGACGACTAACTGGTGTACAAGTGGTCACACTTCTCCAGTGTGTGAAGCGCAGACCCAGAGCTCTGACGTCATGTGTAGCATGTTACTGTAAAGATGCTGCGTTCCAATGTAGGCGTTTATCAGTGCCCAAACCTGCCATTTTCAACCCGTAGACTGGTAGAAGTGTAAAGGGCAACGGATTCCAGCTTTATCTAGGTTCCATGTCCACTTAAAATGATGACCCATCTGACTGAGGTCAACTCTCCCTTATGTCTATGTCTAGACCTGGGTATCCTCCTCTATAGGCACAGAGGTACAGCAGAACATTACAGTAAGCCCCCTACCTTCCCAGAAGCAGCAGCAGAGTGGACTCAGTCATACTTGTGGTCTCCAGTCTTCACGCTCTCAGCTGGCTTCCTGTGAATGGCACGGAGCCGAACCCTGGGCTCTGCACTGAGCTGTATAAGAGAGAGAGCAGCAGGACAGTCAGCACAGACACAGCACCCTGCATACGGGGAGGAGAGAGACTACTCAACACTACTATACAGAGATATTCACAGGGTAAGACTGAGCTCCATAGTCGCCTTCTCTTTCCCTCTCATTCTCTGTTGACCCATCTTTGAACTTTACTATTAACGTTGTTCTTTCAACAGACAGATTTTTTTATAGACGATTTGGGGGTGCTGAATGCGAGTTCAGCTTCTGTTCTTTGAGTGTTGGTTTATTGATGATATAAAACTGTTCAACAGATGCACATTTGGGAGTTCAGACATTTCATAAAATACTGAAAGACATTCTCGTTAGTCTGTGTGAACTTGAAAGACAGTTTGACGTATTGACGGACAATAGGTTTCAGCTTGCATGAGTGTATGAGTGTTTGTGTGTGATTGTGCAAGGAGGTAGCCTATTCATGGAAATAAGTAAAAGTGTGTGCGTGGCTTTTCATGGGATATAATTTGTGTGTGCACGTGTGCGTGCCGGTGTGTGTGTTTTCTATTTGGCTTGTGTAGCCCTGTGCTTGGTCAATGGATGCAGAAAAGTTTTAGTGTTCCCTTGACACCAAGTGATGGCTAGCACAGATGTGTCATTTGAGAGGGCTTCTGCACATCCATATTGTTCTTTCATTCTGTATGTTTCTGCACCCGCCTCTACTAGAGACCTCAAAGCGTGAGAAGGATAAAAATTGTGATTATTGTATTTTATTTGATAAATCTGTCATTCTGCTGGCCCTCGCTACATATTCGTCACCAAACCCACTGGCTCCAGGTCATCTATAAGTCTTTGCTAGGTAAAGCCCTGCCTTATCTCAGCTCACTGGTCACCATAGCAACACCCACCCATAGCACACGCTCCAGCAGGTATATTTCACTGGTTATCCCCAAAGCCAACACCTCCTTTGGTCGCCTTTCCTTCCAGTCCTCTGCTGCCAATGACTGGAACGAATTGCAAAAATCACTGAAGCTGGAGACTTATATCTCCCTCTAACTTTAAGCATCAGCTGTCAGAGCAGCTTACCGATCACTGCACCTGTACACAGCCAATCTGTAAATAGCACACCCAACTACCTCATCTCCATATTGTTAATTATTTTTTTGCTCTTTTGCACCCCAGTATCTCTACTTGCAGATCATCATCTGCACATCTATCACTCCAGTGTTAATGCTAAATTGTAATTATTTGCCACTATGGCCTATTTATTGCCTTACCTCCCTAACCTTACTACATTTGCACACATTGTATATAGATGTTTCTATTGTGTTATTGACTGTACGTTTGTTAATGTGTAACTCTGTAGTTTTTTTCGCACTGCTTTGCTTTATCTTGGCCAGGTCATAGTTGTAAATGAGAACTTGTTCTCAACTGGCCTACCTGGTTAAGTAAAGGTGAAATAATAAATAAATACTAAATTAAATTATTTTACCCCTTTTTTCTCCCCAATTTTGTGGTATCCAATTGGTAGTTACAGTCTTGTCTCATCGCTGCAACTCCCGTACGGGCTCGGGAGAGGCGAAGGTCGAGAGCCATGTGTCCTCCGAAACACAACCCAACCAAGCTGCACTGCTTCTTGACACAATGCACATCCAACCCGGAAGCCAGCCGCACCAATGTGTCGGAGGAAACACCTGGCGACCTGGTCAGCGTGCAATGTGCCCGGCCCGACACAGGAGTCGCTAGTGCGCGATGAGACAAGGATATCCCTGCGGGCCAAACCCTCCCCAACCCGGATGACACTGGGCCAATTGTGCACCATCCCATGGGCCTCCCGGTCGCGGCCGGCTGCGACAGAGCCTGGGCTCGAACCCAGATTCTCTGGTGGCACAGCTAGCCTTAGACCACTGCGCCACCCGGGAGAGGCCCATAAATACATTTAACCACCAATACACTGTATATTTTTAAAATTACTATTGATCTCCTCAGTGAAAAAATGCATTTAATAACTGTCACCAGGGTGTAGATCAGTGGAGGCTGGTGGGAGGAGTTATAGGAGGACCGTCTCATAGTAATGGCTGGAATGCCATTAATGGAACAGAGTGGAACGTAATTTCCATGTGTTTGATACCTTTCCATTTATTCCATTCCAGCCATTATAATGAGCCTGTCCTCTTATACCGCCTCCCTCCAGCCTCCTCTAACAATCCATCCAGGGAATCATATGCAATAGAAAATAAAAGCATTTCATTTAATACTGTGGAACACAAAGTTACACTTTACTGTTTTTGTTTGCGATAATCTGCCAGCAATGATTCTGGCTAAGTATTTACATTTCCCCTCTACAGGAGTTGCTGGAGGTGTTGGTGGACTGTTCTTTGTGTTATCGTGCCTGGCGTGTGAAGGTCATTACCATAAGGTCAGAGGTCACAGGTCAGAGGCAACAGCAGAGTGCCAGGATGTGCTGCCTATCAACATGGGCTTTCCTCCTAGCTCTGGGAGTCACCACTACGGCACAAGGTTGGTCTTCATTAGCAGTTACTATTTACATTCTCCTTACTGTCCCCAACACACACACACCCCTAACATGTACACACACCTTAAGTAGGCGGGATACAGTGGGGGGAAAAAGTATTTGATCCCCTGCTGATTTTGTACGTTTGCCCACTGACAAAGAAATGTTCAGTCTATAATTTTAATGGTAGGTTTATTTGAACAGTGAGAGACAGAATAACAACAAAAATATCCAGAAAAACACATGTCAAAATGTTATAAATTGATTAGCATTTTAATGAGGGAAATAAGTATTTGACCCCCTCTCAATCAGAAAGATTTCTGGCTCCCAGGTGTCTTTTATACAAGTAACGAGCTGAGATTAGGAGCACACTCTTAAAGGGAGTGCTCCTAACCACAGCTTGTTACCTGTATAAAAGACACCTGTCCACAGAAGCAATCAATCAGATTCCAAACTCTCCACCATGGCCAAGACCAAAGAGCTCTCCAAGGATGTCAGGGACAAGATTGTAGACCTACACAAGGCTGGAATGGGCTACAAGACCATCGCCAAGCAGCTTGGTGAGAAGGTGACAACATTTGGTGCGATTATTCGCAAATGGAAGAAACACAAAAGAACTGTCAATATACCCTCGGCCTGGGGCTCCATGCAAGATCTCACCTCGTGGGGTTGCAATGATCATGAGAACGGTGAGGAATCAGCCCAGAACTACACGGGAGGATCTTGTCAATGATCTCAAGGCAGCTGGGACCATAGTCACCAAGAAAACAATTGGTAACACACTACGCCTTGAAGGACTGAAATCCTGCAGCGCCCGCAAGGTCCCCCTGCTCAAGAATACATATACATGCCCGTCTGAAGTTTGCCAATGAACATCTGAATGATTCAGAGGACAACTGGTGAAAGTGTTGTGGTCAGATGAGACCAAAATGGAGCTCTTTGGCATCAACTCAACTCGCCGTGTTTGGAGGAGGAGGAATGCTGCCTATGACCCCAAGAACACCATCTCCACCGTCAAACATGGAGGTGGAAACATTATGCTTTGGGGGTGTTTTTCTGCTAAGGGGACAGGACAACTTCACCGCATCAAAGGGACGATGGACGGGGTCATGTACCGTCAAATCTTGGGTGAGAACATCCTTCCTTCAGCCAGGGCATTGAAAATGGGTCGTTGATGAGTATTCCAGCATGACAGTGACCCAAAACACACGGCCAAGGCAACAAAGGAGTGGCTCAAGAAGAAGCACATTAAGGTCCTGGAGTGGCCTAGCCAGTCTCCAGACCTTAATCCCATAGAAAATCTGTGGAGGGAGCTGAAGGTTTGAGTTGCCAAACGTCAGCCTCGAAACCTTAATGACTTGGAGAAGATCTGCAAAGAGGAGTGTGACAAAATCCCTCCTGAGATGTGTGCAAACCTGGTGGCCAACTACAAGAAACGTCTGACCTCTGTGATTGCCAACAAGGGTTTTGCCACCAAGTACTAAGTCATGTTTTGCACAGGGGTCAAATACTTATTTCCCTCATTAAAATGCAAATCATTTTATAACATTTTTGACATGCGCTTTTCTGGATTTTTTTTGTTGTTATTCTGTCTCTCACTGTTCAAATAAACCTACCATTAAAATTATAGACTGATCATTTCTTTGTAAGTGGGCAAACATACAAAATCAGCAGGGGATCAAATACTTTTTCCCCCCCTGAATGTATAAGCACCAGGCTAAGGAGACACCTGTCTGCAATTGGCCACACAAGTACGTGCCAGTAGCATGCTTATACTGAGCCCCAATGTGAACTCAGAACAATATAGCGTTTGGTGGGTACTGTAAATGCAATGGTCTGGGAAAAGTTCAAATATGCATTATGTAACACTGTACACTACAAATGTCATTCTGTAAATTACACAGCAAGCAGAATGAATAATGAGTATCAATCTCTTGGTTTCAGTGACATTACAGTACAAAGCAGTTGATTGCTTGCAGCTGAGAGTAACGATGGAACATAAATGGAAAATAAATTAACTCTTGTAGCCTTTTCACTGTTGGTCCACGACATATTTCCTCAACCACTTTGAAATGCTATTGGCAGCTTCATGTGTTGGAGCAATTCATTTTATTTCCAAAGTACACAGGGCAAATCACCAGAAAGAGATTAGTGTGGCACCACACGAAGTTAAAGTCAAACTCGTAATATACTGTTCCATGACTCAGAGTAGAGTTGAAAAGTTGAACGATTTGAAAGATACAGATTCTTTCCCATTGCTTTATGGGTGGTCAGACTACTCCAGGAAGAAATAGCCAGAGGTTTGGTCTGTCTGGTCCGAGGTTTGGCCAGTCTGGTCAGCATTAAGGCATTGGTCAGTGATGTCACAACAGGTCAATCATGAGTCATCATGAGGTGTGTGCGATGTTTTACAGGAACATGGAGGAGAGACAGTTTGAGAGTTGCGAGACAAAACAACCCTGCAGTGTACCACTCTGAAGGTAACATTTAACATCCCAAAAGACATCTCTTTACACAATTGTCACGACTGTGGCTTTAAGTACGGATTGTGGCTTTAAGTCTGGTTAATGTCTATGTAATAATATGGTTTGAAGAACTATAACTTTCAGAATTACAGCCCAATGGCACCAGTTATGTTTACAGCAGCAGAGAAAAGAGCTAAAAAATGTAATGCCATTGTTTTATGGCCAAAGAGGAAACACTGTAACATTCTGAAGTAGTCATCATTGTGTGACATTCTGTGTCCAGATAACTATGAGTGGACCACTTGGTTCAACGTGGACCACCCTGGAGGTCGAGGAGACTATGAGCAGTTGGATGCTATCCGTTTCTACTACCGTGCGCGGGTGTGTGACGTCCCCCAGGCCCTGGAGGCTCGTACCACTGACTGGATCCCCGCTCGCAACACGGGGGAGAAGATCCACGAGGACCCTTCCCTGGGCTTCTGGTGTGCCAACGCTGAGCAGGCCCCTGGCCGCAACTGCTCCAACTACGCTGTGCGCTTCCTGTGCCCCAAAGGTGTGGCTGGGAGCCTTACTTTAATACAGTTGAGAAGTAGCTACTGTATTATGTCAAATAAAACTGTTCTATAATAGTGAAAGCCATCATTTATCCTCCAAGTAATATTTCTAGCTACTGCAATTATATCTGTCTTTTGTAATGTAGTGAAAACCTATTTTCAATCAGGCAACACTGGGTCAGAAGGCTCTCAGGATGCCTGGGGTCCTTGGTCAGACTGGAGTCATTGCTCTGCCAAGTGTGGTCTGGTGGCAATGCAGGTGCGCTCCAGGAAATGCCAGTCCCAGCCTAAGCAATGGGATAAGCAGTGCAGCGGACCTACAGTGGAGGGTAGAGCCTGCAAAGGACCTGAATGCCCTGGGACTGGTGAGTCGCTATCAACATCTCCATTACAGCTATTAAATATGATAGAAACCTCTGTACTATTTGCATACCATTTTCATTTTATTCTAGAAATGGTCATAGCTAAACCAATGTCCAAAGGCACTGTCTGACATGTTAAACTGTATTGCTGCTGTTGTTCCAGGTTGCACACTGCACTGTGAGATGGGTAGGGTGAATGCGGAGTGTGACACCTGTATGTGTCAGGACCACATTGTACTGGGCTCTGTCCGCAGTGCTGGAGGTCTCCCTGCCCCAGGGGCCACCATCCTCCGCTTCGGCCCCAGCTCCAAACTCCTCACCGTCACCGACCACAATGGACACTTCCGCATCCCAGGGATCTGTCCCGACGGCAACGCCACACTGACCGTCCAGCTGCGGAACCACGCCCCTCACACTGTCATCGTGCCCCACAGCACCGAACGCACCTCTGTCCTCAGTATCATGCTGAATAGAGCAGGTAAAATGGCCACACAAAAAGAAATGAAAGCTGACATTGTTACATTTCTCTGTTTTACATTGGTCTCAGACACTGTAATGTGATCCCTCAGAGAAGCTCCATGTGGTGAAGAACCCTGAGAACAAGGCCAGAAGAGAGGGCCAGACAGCTGCTCTCTGCTGCAAAGTGGGTGGATCACCAGAGCCAGAAGAGTACCAGTGGTAAGCCAATGGATCTGTAATGACAGCTTGGAAAATGTTATATATTTACCATTTCAAAATCAAACAGTATTGGCTGGGTATAGTGTTCAACAGTCATCTGTGACTCGGTAGGTTTCACAACGGCAGCCTGCTGGACGGGAAGCAGCTGAACTATGACAGCACACTGGTCTTAAGAAACCTGAGCATGGAGCAGACTGGGGAGTACTACTGCAGAGCCAGCAACCAGGCTGGGGCCATCAAGTCCAAACCAGCCATAGTCACAGTCTTAGGTCTGATCACAAAGCACCATGGTTGATATTCACACATTCATATTTACTATGTGAACAGCCACTAGCATGACATCAGTCAATGATCAGAGGGAGAACGAAAGGGCATTGATTTTCTCATAAAATAATTGATTGTAAATCTTTTAATGTGTTGGTCTGTTTTCTACCCCTTTCTCCTCACAGGTAAAGATCAACCTTCATGTAACCCAACACCCGAATCCTACCTTATTCGCTTACCTCATGACTGCTATCAAAACAGCACCGACTCACTCTATTACGACGTAGGAAAGTGCCACTCGGGGACTTGTGCAGGACGACTGGACAATGGAATCAGGTGCAAAGACTCAGTGGCATACTGCTGTGGGGTGGCAAAGATGGAGGAGAAACAACTGAAATGCCAGGGCTATGAGCTCCCTACCATGGTGGTGGCCGAATGTGGCTGCCAGAAGTGTGTGGAGACCAAGGCCATTGTGCGTGGGCGGGCTGTGGCCGCAGACACTGGGGAGCCCATGAGATTTGGTCACGTCTACATCAATGGAGCCAGAGTCAGCCGCACAGGCTACAAAGGCACCTTCTCCATTCAGGTCCCCCATGACACTGAAAGGCTGGTGATGACCTTTGTGGACAACATGGATAAGTTCGTCAACACCACCAAGGTTCTTCCATTCAACACCAAAGGGGGCGCCGTCTACCATGAGATCAAGCTTTTGAGGAAGAAGGAACCAGTGACCATCAGCTCAACAGAGCTCAACACTCTTCAGCTGGGAGAAGTGGAGGGCCAGAATCCTATTGCTGAGATCCAGATCCCACCCAACTCCTTCTACAAGCAGAGTGGAGAAGTATTTGTGGGTAATGTGAAGGCTAGCATCACTTTTCTGGACGCTAGAGACGTGTCCACAGCAGCAGCCGCACAGAGTGACCTCAACTTCATAGGAGATGAGGGTGACACCTTGCCCCTGAGAACATACGGTATGTTCTCAGTTGACTTCAGGGACGAGGAGGCTGGAGAACCACTGAATGCCGGAGAAGTGAAGGTGAAAATGGATTCAACACAGGTGAAAATGCCCGAGCACCTGGACACCATGAAGCTGTGGTCCTTGAACCCCGACACAGGCTTGTGGGAGGAGGAGGGGATCTTCCAGATGGAGAAGAAGCAACGTGGTAAAAGGGAAGAGAGGACCTTCCTCATTGGGAACATGGAGATCAGAGAGAGGAGGCTGTTTAACCTGGACGTCCCAGAAAACAGGAGGTGTTACATCAAGGTGCGAGGCTTCCGCAGCGATCGCTTCATGCCTAGTGAGCAGGTAGAAGGAGTGGTGGTGACCCTGATCAACATGGAGCCCACTGCAGGTTACTCCTCCAACCCTCGTGCCTGGGGACGCTTTGACAGCGTCATCACTGGCCCCAATGGTGCCTGTCTGCCTGCCTTCTGCGACGACCAGAAACCTGACGCATATTCTGCCCACGTCATGGCCAACATGGGAGGAGAAGAACTCGAGGCAGTCCCATCTGCTCCCAAGTTTAACCCCAACATCATTGGAGTCCCTCAGCCGTACCTGGGCAAGCTGAACTACAGACGGTCAGACCACAATGACCCCAGGTTAAAGAAGACAGCCTTCAGCATCAATGTGGCCAAGCCCAGCCCAAACACAGCTGAAGAGCTCAATGGACCTGTGTACTCATTTGACCAACTGAAAGAATGTGAGGAAGCCCCATTTACTGCAGGCCACTTCCGCTTCACCAGAGTGGAGGGAGATCGCTACGACTACAACACAGTGCCTTTCAACGAAGACGATCCTATGAGCTGGACAGAAGATTACCTGAGCTGGTGGCCAAAGCCCATGGAGTACCGAGCCTGCTATGTCAAGGTCAAGATCAATGGTCCCCATGAGATCAACATGCGCTCCCGAAACCAGGGCGGCACTCACCCCAAGACCGTTGGCCAACTGTATGGCCTCCGCGACACCCGCAGCATCCGCGACATGGACCAGTCCACCGTCTCTGCTGTGTGCCTGGAGTTCAAGTGCAGCGGCATGCTCTATGACCAGGACCGAGTGGACCGCACTCTGGTGAAGGTGATCCCTCAGGGCAGCTGTAAGAGGGACAATGTTAACTCCATGCTTCAAGAGTACCTGGTTAATCACCTGCCTCTAGCCGTCAACAACGACACCAATGAGTTCACAATGCTGGCACCACTGGACCCTCTGGGCCACAACTATGGCATCTACACAGTGACAGACCAGGACCCCCGCACTGCCAAAGAGATAGCACTGGGACGCTGCTTTGATGGCACCTCTGACGGTACTTCCCGTGTCATGAAGAGCAATGAGGGAGTGGCACTTACCTTTACCTGTGGCGACCGTGAGGTGACCCGTCAAAGCGTGTTCCAGGCTCTGCAGAACTCCCCCGGGCAGTCTCTGGCGAGTGCAGTGAGGGATGGCCGAGGCAGGAAGCAGAGAGCAGGAGCCAATTCACTCCGCAACAGCCGTAGGCGCAGTACTCGGAATCCCACTGCCACACGCACCTCAGGCTAAAGCACAGCACTACAGATCAGGGTCTCCACATCACAATCACATCAGACATGTTGGCAAATTACTTAAGAAAGTGGGGTATTGGTGATGGGATTCAAATTTATATTTTAGCCCTTCAGTAAAGATACCCAAGTTTTTTTTCTTCATTATGTACTGCTTGTAATAACATTTGATTTGTTACTGAAATATGTTTTTTGATTGTGAGTAAGGCCCATAACAATATATTTGTTCAGTTATGAATTTATCTATAACACAGGTATCTCCTAGGGAACATTTGGTGGAGATTTTAATGTTACTGCAAATATTGTATTTTCTTCACCTGTACTGTGATGAATATTTACTACTTGAAATTGTAAATAATGGGATATTTATTACACATGCCATTCAAGATTGTAACCAGTGATTAAGACACCACGCCCCAAATAAAACAAGAACAACCCTAGAACATGTTGGATTGCTGATTCACTTAAACTTAGACAAGGCTTTGTTGGCTCACATTCACAACATACAGTTGAAGTCGGAAGTTTACATACACTTAGGTTGGAGTCATTTAAACTCGTTTTTCAACCACTCCACAAATAACTTGTTAACAAACTATAGTTTTGGCAAGTCGGTTAGGATATCTACTTTGTGCATGACACAAGTAATTTTTCCAACAATTGTTTACAGACAGATTATTTCACTTCTAACTCACTGTATCACTATTCCAGTGGGTCAGAAGTTTACATACACTAAGTTGACTGTGCCTTTAAACAGCTTGGAAAATTCCAGAAAATTATGTCATGGCTTTAGAAGCTTCTGATAGGCTAATTGACATCATTTGAGTCAATTGGAGGTGTACCTGTGGATGTATTTCAAGGCCTACCTTCAAACTCAGTGCCTCTTTGCTTGACATCATGGGAAAATCAAAACAAATCAGCCAAAAAGTATAAACACCATGGGACCACGCAGCCGTCATATCGCTCAGGAAGGAGATGCGTTCTGTCTCCTAGAGATGAACGTACTTTGGTGCGAAAAGTGCAAATCAATCCCAGAACAGCAAAGGACCTTGTGAAGATGCTTGGACCTTGCAAGCCGAACAACACCATCCCAACCGTGAAGCACGGGGGTGGCAGCATCATGTTGTGGGGGTGCTTTGCTGCAGGAGGGACTGGTGCACTTTACAAAATACATGGCATCATGAGGCAGGAAAATAATGTGGATATATTGAAGCAACATCTCAAGACATCAGTCAGGAAGTTAAAGCTTGGGTACAAATGGGTCTTCCAAATGGACAATGACCCCAAGCATACTTCCAAAGTTGTGGCAAAATGGCTTAAGGACAACAAAGTCAAGGAATTGGAGTGGCCATCACAAAGCCCTGACCTCAATGTGCGAGCAAGGAGGCCTACAAACCTGAATCAGTTACACCAGCTCTGTCAGGAGGAATGGGCCAAAATTCACCCAACTTATTGTGGGAAGCTTGTGGAAGACTACCTGAAATGTTAGACCCAAGTTAAACAATTTAAAGGCAATGTTACCAAATACTAATTGAGTGTATGTAAACCTCTGACCCACTGGGAATGTGATGAAAGAAATAAAAGCTGAAATAAATCCCAATTATTATTCTATTTCACATTCTTAAAATAAAAGTGGTGATCCTAAATGACCTAAGACAGGGAATTTTTACTAGGATTAAATGTCAGGAAACTGAGTTTAAATGTATTTGGCTAAGGTGTATGTAAACGTCTGACTACAACTGTAGCTGACATTGTAAAGCGCACTGCGGACAAGCTACTTCCAATCAATGAAAGCCATAACTGTCAGTGAACTCAGGTTAAAAAAAAAAAGTAGAGAAATTGGTTAATTTATGCTTTCGACCAGTGATTTTATTAAATTAGATGCATATAAAACACTGAAGAGCTGGTCATCTTTTACGGTATATTGTACACCACGACCAACTTCCTTAACAATTTGAAAACTATCAAATGTTAGAAAATAGGAATAAACATGTCCCTTTCTACCATTATGAAGACAATAAGGTCAGCCCATAAGCCCCCTCCTTCTCACTTGATACAAGCCTGCAGAAGCAATGTTAAGGAGACCAGTTGTGTGAGAACTTGCTAGATCACAATTTTATCTGCATTAGTAGCAAATGAGCAAATTTCATTTGTCATGCACAAAAAAAAAATACCTAAAATCACTCGCTTCAACTGTTCAAGGATATTCCAGATGTATCCAGAGGATGGCCATGAGGTTGTCACATCTATCGTAAAATGAATTAGACTTGGGCTGTATACTATATAATTTTGAGACACAGTATTATTTTCAATACAACTGCTTAGAACTAGCTTAGACAAGCCAAATAAATGCATTGGGTTTACTAACTCACTAGATCAGTGGTTCGCTTGCAAGATCAAGCTTCTTGGTTACAGTAGAGACAACCAAGTCCCTCCTGGTTAAATCCTTGCTGCTTAAATGCATTTGGTGCATTCAGGACCAGTATAATGGTATGAAAATCTGGATAGTGCCCAACTCTAAAACGCATTACACTTGTCTATGCATTTTTACAGTGAATGCATAAGCCCCCTGTAAAATCTCAAACATGTAGTGTCAGTTTCAAAGCACGAACAATGCAACTTTTGATGGATAAAGATAACATGTGTATTTGGCAACCGTTATAGATACTATATACTTTCCTGTAAGAAACCCATCAACAGGTAAAGTGAAATACCTATAATATTTATAGACATTCTGGGTGAAATTATTTGCATAGAACCTAATTTGTTTAGATGTCACTGCAGTAGCAACTGGAATTTGACATGAGCATATAATTTCTCTAAATCAAAAACGTGCTCTACAAATCACATACAGCATGTAAAGTATTTTTCACTGTGTTTTGTATCTTTATGAAGTTTGGAGGCTGAATGAGAGAAAAGGCAATTTCATTATGTATTAACAGAAGTGTTGGTACTGGATGCTCCCTGTATAGTCCCTCGGATCATTGAAGCAAAACGAAAGGGCGACACATTGTTCAGGTTTTTCCAGGATGACACTGGATAGCATGAGAAGTACAGCTGCATTTCTGAGGGTTAAAGGGTGAAAGGGCAGTGGGGATATAGCAACCGTCACATGAAGTCATCATAGTCTTGGGTGTAGCCACCATCGAATTCTCCATAGTCTGCAAGGTCATCTTTCCCCTTGGCTTTCATACCGCCACCAAGTACAACTCCTTTCTTCTTCTTTTTGCCTTTGATTGCCTGTGGAACCAAAACAAAACTTAAACCATTTCTGCAAATAAACACTCGGTGTTCTTCAAAGTGAATATTCACGTAAATGGCGCAACCAGGGTGTAAGTTAGTTCCTTGAGCAGAGACCAATGAAAAGCAATCTGGAGGTACTGGTAGAGGTCTCCCTCCACTGACCGTAAAGAGAACTACAATACATGAAGAAAACTCTAGAAGGATGACATCATTTTTGTTGCGCATGAATAAGAAACAACTTACCTTTTCTTGCTTCTGTTTTTCATTAAGTAGCACTGTCAGGGAAGAGCTGATTTTCTTTAAGTCTTCAACTTCCACTGTGTAGAAAACAGGACATTTAGTTGACACAAGTTAATACGTTATAACAACGGTTGAGCCTGAACGTTAGTGAACTCCAAATATGTCAAGTCAAACCGTTGTTGAATGGCTTATGTATATATACATATCTCAACATTTGGTATTTATAACATGTGGTTTGGCATTTGTTTTAAAGTAATAAGTTAAGTGCTCAAACCTAAAACACACTGAATAATAAATAATGTACCATAATTCATGTAGGATGTTGAACTCACATGAAATACAGAGCTCGCGAAACAGTGACTCCAAGAAGCTTGAATAATGCACCGATTTTTCATACTGTAATATTTTCACTTTCAGCAGCTTTTCAAACTCTGTGAAGTCCTCTTTAGAAGATGGGCACATGGCTTCAATTCCAGAAACATTGTTTGTGGTACTACCCCCTGAAATTCCTGAAATGACAAGGAGAAAAACTAATGAGAACACACAATAACAGCTGGCTAGTGGGTACACATTAAAATGTATGTTTCATGTATAAGGGAAACATTTAAAAAATCTGGGAAAATTACATCCTTGATATCTGGGTTTAACCTGACAGGATATTCCAAGATCTTACCAAAAGCCTCTTTTGCCAGCTCCAAGTCAGCTTCCTCCTGCATCTTCTGGACTTTCAACTTTTCTGCTAGCTGTTGATCGGGTGTAAGCTCTTCCTCCAACTATCAACAAGAAAAAAGTAAAGGATTCATAAGAGAGAAAATATTCAGCTCTGTAAAGTTAATCCAACATTTCCAAAACTCACTTTCTTTTTCAGCTCTTGTTGCTTTTTCCTTAGCCGGTTTTCTTTCTCCTTAATTTTTTCGGCCAGTTTTTTCTTCTCAGACACTTTGGCCTCTGAAACAAAAAAGAACGTTACAGCAAACCTCTGGAACAAAAAGAACCATCAAATCAGGTTGAAATTATACGTCATTTAAGCAGGTACTTGATAATAAAAGACAAGGCAGCCAGTATGATGCAGGAACATTTTAGTGATATATTCCCAAAAATATATACAGGTATGTGCAGATCAGCATATATTATATTACAACAGGCTGCAGCCACTACTTTCTCAAACCATTGGTTGGAAAATGTATATTTCTTCACCAGCTTTCTTTGCCTCTGCTTTCTTCTCTTCCTCTTCATCATCCCAGTTATCCTACAGAGGGAGAATTGACAGGAATGAGTCAAATGATGTGACTACATAATACTGGGTAGTTAAGTGGTTGGTTCTGGGACTTGTCTAGAGTAGGTCTTGACCTAATTTTATAGGAAATCCACTAGATTGAGGTTATGAGACCAACTGCATTATCAAACATCAGAAGACATGTCAGAACCAGTCACAGCAACCTCATTATCACAAAAAGTGGTTATGTAACACATTTCAACCAATATTTGGCAAATGTGTCATATTCCCTTATTAGGGCCTCAATGGATAAGACAAGTACCTAGCTCAAGCCTTATCCAAAAACACACAGAACGTTTCTCTCGGTGTAGGCGTCATTGTAAATAAGAATTTGTTTAACTGACTTGGCTAGTTAAATAAATGTTACATTTAAATAAATAAATAAAAACTGTTGGCCTACTGTACTGATCAAGTTTTGCTTTGGGGACATGAAAACACCATACGACTTGAACACTACCTATATTCCACAGAAACTATGTTCAACAATTGAAACTGCTTTGCTAGCCTTTTCCACAGCTGTATGATCCCACAGTACCGCTATACATTCGGATGACTTTCTAGACAAATGGTGAAAATGAGTCAACGGGAGAAGTCTGTTGAAGAGGATTCTCGAAAATACACTTTAGTTTAAGCATATGTCAGAGTTGGAAACATCTAGTAGTAAGGCCAATTCAGTCATCTGATGTCATCAGGGCAGAATAATGACGTTGGCAAATAACGTTAGCCAGCTAGCTTACATTTAAGCGTCTGTTAAATGTATAACACAAACAAAGCCTTGAACGGATTTGAATGAATAATCGCAGTCAGATTATGATGAATGTTTATCTTAAAACTGGCCAGTCAACACATTAGTTCAGAGCTAACTAGCTAAATTAGCTCCTAACCTAAAAAGCTAGTTCAGTAGCTAACATTACCTAGTTAACTTACATGTTAGTAACGTTACACCATTGAATCTCCCCAACTCAGAATGCAACAAACAAGTAGCTTCTAACTAGTAAAAAAAAAAATACATAGCTAACGTAGAACTCAAAAACAAAAGTGCCAGATAATGAGTCTCAGCTCGAACCAGGAGACACACGCTGACTGTTTTCACATGTGCGGCCTCACAGCTTTTACAGTATCGAGCTACCTAATATATATCTGTTACCGTAAGCTAACTAGCTAGTAGAACGTGGATAATGCTATGCTAGTTGGCGGCTAGCTAGCTAGCCAGCTAATGTCCACAGACTAACTAGTAGGGCGTGTTGTGTTAGACACAACTAATGGGTTAATTATGACTTGAAAGTCAGGTGTAAGATGGCCTTCATCATGTAACTAGCTAGCTAGTTAGTTGTTTGATTACCTTCACATCTTCATCTTCGTCTTCGCCTTCCCATTTATCCAGCACTACCGCCTTTTTGATCGGCGCGACGTCCGGCTCGAAGTTGTCAGCGTCTATAAATACATATTATAATGGTAACTACCCGTTATCTTGAACGTTCAAAACGATATACTAGCTAATATCAATCACAGTGTTATCCAGCTTTCACAAAACCCAAAATATAGCTGTCGCACGATATCATTTCTAACTTTGTTCTCACCCCAATCGTCGGCATCCGCCATCTTGGCTATGTGTGTGCGGGTTTGATAAAACTCTGAACTGAAAGCGGTAAAGCAGATGGAGCAAGTAGACGAGGCTTTACCGCTCTGTAATGCTAGGAGTTGCTGCACTCTTCTTTTAAAGCCCCTTCATGGAAGAGTATGCCTTTTATTGAGTAAAAATAGTCGCACTGTACCTCAATCTTACATGTTAATCTTTAATATTAAATATTTAATTAAAGGCACAAGCTGTCATTTCAACACCATAACCCTGCCAATTTGTTTAGGAAACTTAGGTGAAGCTATGAGATGACTGACAGCTCGATATTAAACATATTTTAGGAATACAATGTAGAAGTTATTTATTAGCAACATATTTTTGCCTGAGCATTCACACAAAACAAAACTCACAGCAATTACAATACATGGAATAAATACCCCAAAAAGATTTGCAATGAGTGTTATATAGGCTAGATTATTTTTGTGTTACCAATATTTCTGTAACACTTAACTTTAGAAAGGGGTCTACTGGGCTACTTATAAACCACTAACAGACCCTTTATAAAGTACATCATGTAAATTGTTGCCAAATACTTTACAGATAGACAAGGATTTAAAAACATAATTTAGAAACATAATGCTCAAATAATAGAAAACATCACTGCACTTTGAGATAGAAACACATGATTACCCTTCTCTTTCCATTTAAAACAATTACACTTAAGCAATAAAATAAGATGTTATTCAACCTTAAACCTAACAAAATAACTGTCAGCCTAAACTGACGACTACAACTTAGCAATGCGCAATAAAATGCAGAAATATTTTTTTCTTCACTCAGAGAATAGGCCAATAGCAAATGGATGGCTCTTCAGAAGGCGAGGTCAGTACAGGTGAATCAAAGCTGGGACCGAGAGACTGAAAAACAGCTTCTATCTCAAGGCCATCAGACTGTTAAATAGCCATCACTAGCCGGCTACCACCTGGTTACTCAACCCTGCACCTTAGAGGCTACTGCCCTATGTACATAGACATGGAATCACTGGTCACTTTAATAATGGAACACTAGTCACTTTAATAATGTTTACATACTGCTTTACTCATCTCATGTGTATATAGTGTATTCTATTCTGATGTATTTTAGTCAATGCCACTCTGACATTGCTTGTCCTAATATTTATATATTTCTTAATTCCAATATTTTGACTTTTAGATGTGTTTGTATTGTTGTGAATTGTTAGATATTAGTGCACTGTTGGAGCTAGGTACACAAGCATTTCGCTACACCCGTAATACAATCTGTTAAATATGTGTGTGACCAATTTGATATGATTTGCTGATAGAAATAAATATCCACCCATTATCAAATCATACATTACAATAGCCTGCAGGGCTACTCAAATATATGACACTTATTGTTTAACATGGTAGTTGTGTGGGAGAGAGTCCTCGTGGCCCATTGGGAGTAAGGGGGTTATCCATCAGAAGGGGAGGCCATTACAGAGCAGAAACTAACAGCACCATCAGCAGTCCCAGAAGATGACAGAGAGGACTAGGGCACAGTGCCAGCCCTGATGAACTGCCTGCATGAGGACACACAAACACAAAAGCAACACTGTAGCTGTATGGCGACAAACTCAACAACAATACAAGCATCCTACATCCAACACTCCCTCAAACCTTTGCTTGAGCTGTCCTTCTTCAACTAGATCCTGATTCCTCTTCTTATTCAGACTCAAAGTTACAAAATATACATGCTGAAAGTATGTACTGACATAATAGGCATCTCATTTGATTACACTCTGCTAAGATCAAGACAATGTCAGCTTCAGTGAAACATGTCAAGCAGACTACGAAAACCCATCGGATATCACGCCCTCATTATTGGGAAAAAGCCCATAGTTGAAAATTGAGATTTTGGTTGTTTTGGATACTTTAACACTTTACTTTATTCTAATGTAAAACATATTGTATGATTACTTAAGTAAAATAGTTAATTTCCCATTTTCATTTGTGTATAAGTAGCTGTAGGCTTCGCCGGAGCAAAAGTTCATAAAAGTAGTTCACACTTTCTTCCGATGTTTCTTGATCAGTGGGTAGGTCCTATTAGCTGCCACAATTACATGAAAAGGGATCAAAATATATAAACAGTATTGCAGTAATTTCAGCAGTTCAGAATTATTTTGATTTTAAGTAACAAAGCAATTGAGATCCTATTCTAAAACTTGGTGGAAGCAAGAGGCATCTTACTGTCATTATCTGTCATTTTGAGCTGCATCCAATTTCTGCTAGCCCTGGCCACTCACCTTCACTCCTCTCAAAGATGTAAAATAGGATAGGTGTATGTAGATGAATTATCTACCAACACAGTTATACCAATCCCCACTGCTTTTCTTTGAGGGGGTGTGAATGAGTGCACAGGCGAGAAGGGGTGTACATTGGATTGGGCTCGTCATTGTAGCATTCTTTCCTTTTTGTAGTTAGTCAATCATCAAATTTAAATATATTTGATCAATCATCGTTGAAGCTGACTTCTCAGATAAATAGCGATATTGCTTGTTGTTTGATTTAGATAGTTGTCATTACTTTGAGCAAACCTGCCAATATGCTCGGAATTACCGGTAATCAATCATTATTTGAATTACCGGTAATCAATAATTATCTTATGATCTTCTGTCACATCATCATGGATGGATAGATGAGAGCATCTTCAATGAGGAGAAAGCAATGAACAGTATATTACGCTAGTTAGTTAGCTAGTTAAGTACACAATGTATTAGCTAGACTTTATAAAACTTACCAGGCCTTCACTACCTGCATCTACTTTGTATTTGTTCAAGGTAGCTTTAAAAAAAATAAACATTTCACGATATGAAGGGTTTCCCGAGGCTGCCACACAAATGAAAATCATCTAGGGAAATGGTGTACACTTGAAACATTTCAGCAGGTGAAAGTTAATTACCACGGAAGTCAACAGGTTTGTCTTCCCAGGCGGTCAGCACCATAGACATAGCTGTCAGCTGCACAGGGGACAAACACAAGCGCTGGGCTTCAGTCACCGCTTTGGCCTGTTCATAGGAGAACATGCTGATCTGGGCTGGGTCAAACACGACCTGAGGAGACACGGACAACTCACATGAACACAACACAGAAAAACAACAATTTGATAGGGGGCAATACAAAACATTGAGGATAAACTGACATGTGTTATTGAATCATAGGCATTTTGAATCCTCACACTTACAGAAAACTTGTCTGCCCGGATGAGGGACACAGCCAGAGGTGTAAATCCTTCAATCTGCTCCCTCACCAAAGAAGACATGGCCATATCTGGGAGGCCAGCTGCAGATTGTAAGAGGTTGGAACTAATTTCAGGCAGTAGTCATATTTGTGGTAGCAAAACAACAAAAAGGCATGTCATGTACCTGCCAGTGCTCCAACCTCAATGAAGACCTCAGGGCCCCAGGAGCTAACGGGTCCAAAAGCCAGGCTATGGCTCAGCAGTCCCGTTAAAGCCTGTTGCTGCTCTTCTGAACAGGACAGCCGCAGACGGCCCAGCCACAGAACTGCCTTACTGCAGTCAGGAGGGGGGAGAGGTGAGTTACAGACAATTATTTATATATATGTAACAGAGTTGGTTATGTTTCCACTTGCCTCGAATGAAATGTGTATTTAATGTTCAAGCCTTCTTATTGATTGGTTGAATTCCGATGACAATAAGGCGTGTTGTTATTGGCCCCGCTTGCAGATAGGGGGAGATCGCGAACGTCAGGTCTCCCCAGTATGAAAATGTGATGCAAGGGGTAGGTCGAGTTCTGAATACTGTATTCTATTTTTATATTTTACAATGTGTACAAGTTTGCTGTACATTTCTGATTTATACATGTGTGGGTATATGGTACCTGTTAGGGATTGAGGGGCTTTCTGGGATGTGCTTTGGTATTTGATTGGTGTATATAAGTGTTTTAGCTAGCATGCACGGATGTAATGGTCACATAAGCCCACTGCTAACAGTTATTTTCATGCTACAGATTTTACCATCGACAGCCATCAACATCGTTAAGCCCTGCACAACTAACGTGCTGTTTCCTATTTAATGACAGGTATTTACACATGTTATATTTTGTATTGTATTTTGTTTATGCCCAGTATGAAAATGTGATGCAAGGGATTTTACCATCAACAGCCATCAACATCATTAAGCCCTGCACAACTAACGTGCTGTTTCCTATTTAACTACAGATAATAAGTAATGCTCAGCTGGGACCACTGGCTAGGGTGATTTCTTTGAACAAAACACAAAGCAAGGAGAGTACATTAACATATGTCACATATACACTAGATGACTGACAGAGGGCAGTGTTTTGAAGCCACCGCATCCCCATCTTGGTACTCCCATCATAGTAACATTTTTTGGGAAGTTATAGAAATGCATTCAATGTCTACGTTTATTTTTGCTATGTTTATTCTATTACAGACAGTTCATGTTTTCATATGTTTTTGTGCCTCAGATTGGAAGCCAAGTCTACTGTGCGCAATTGTGTAGGATAGACTATTGCACACCCAACGCAATTCCTATGAATGATTCTGGATATAATGACAACAAATTACATAGTCTAGTGGGCTTATTCACAATGATCTCGTAATGAAATAACATGACAAATACATTTTGTTTTCCCATGTTAGACCTGCAATTGTAAACAATACAAAGGGCTTGAAGTAGCCTACTTGAACTTGGAGCTCAGAAATTCAAGTGCTGGAATAGGCCTCATAGACTCAGGAAGTGAGGGTGATGCAGCACCCCCTGAAAAATAAGAATTGAAAATAAATATTCATAAAATATTCTCACAAAAGTAGTGCAGTGAGCCTTTACTAGTCCTGTATCAGCAGACCGATATGGCAGTCTGTAGCAAGGCCCCCAAAAATTGTTCTGCCCCGCCCCAACTTGACTTTCCATACAAATCCTTCCATTGAAAAAGGAACTTTGGTTTTTGGTCACTTTCTCATCATAAAAACAGCAATGCTGAGATTAATGATACCGCTATTCATGGATTTATTGTGTGCCTGCGTCAGCCACACGGGCTGCATTAATCTTAAAGTGGTAATGGTTTAGTTTTTTGACACTTATTGCATGCTTTTTGGGGGAAGTTCTATATTAGGCCCTACATGTAGAATTATATAAATTCTACATTAACATTGAGGTCCTTGAAAATTACAATTAAGTGCTTGAAAAAGTCCCTGAAAGTCCTTGAATTTTACTTGCCAATGTCTGTATGAACCCTGCATAAAGTGCCTATGTTGTTCTATAGGTGGAGTTATGGGACAATTTGCATACATTTACTTTTATTCCTTTAAGTACACATGTGGAACTGCATGAAAATCCTTATTTTTGTTTCAAACCATTTTGAAATGTTGATCCAATGTCACACAATGGCCCCATTACTTATAGAATTCCCCATATACAGTACATCATTGGTTACAGGATGTAGAATGACAGGAGGGAGAAACAGGTTGGATAAGGGTTAAGAAGACACACATAGGGGAGGTTTCACATGAAAAATGCGTAAATGCAAACTCTTTTTAATGGTAAAAACACAGCACCTATAACACTCCCTCTCTCATGTGGGTCCCTCTCACTGATTTGAGTATGTCTCTAATCTCACCTGAACTCCACTGCATTCAGGGAGCGCATGTCTGAGACCTTGATCCCACACAGTATGTGTCCCATAGCCACCAGGGTGCTGGAGTCCAGCTGACTAGGAGCCACCTGGGTTGAGATGAGCACAGAGGAGGACAGCACAGCCAGCTGGGACAGGAGAGACAAGGATTGCAATAGGCACCACAATCACACAAGTGCACACCAAAGCAGGTAGGACATTCAGATAACACTTTACTTGACACCCATTGTCATAAAGTCTTATGACATGGTCATAACAATGCAATAATACTGTGTGTCATAACAGCTGACATAACGTGTCAGAACCTGTTATAATATAGTCATAACACTGTCATGACATATTTAGACCTGTTGTGACATATATTGCGTTATTTTATGGCTGGTTATGACACCTACATAAGAGTGTCAAAATGTACAAAATGTACCACACAAGGCAAAACATTCCATTACACCATAGCCTACATGTCAACAGGATGTTTACGTTATAGATAAAAAAAGGAAACTGACCATATTAAATTATCGTTCTAATTACGCACACATTGATGTCAGACATGCACCTACCCCAATGCTCTGTTGCAGATGACTGGGATGAACGCAGGAGCAGATTTCAGGAGCAGGACAAGACACCCTCTTTTTTTACTGATGACTGATATTAAGGCATGTACGTGATAGGCTTATTTGCCTTATATGATTATGACGGTCATAATGCTTCTTGACAGTGTCATAAAGTGCATTTTCTACAAGTCATTTAAAATATGAAAAAAACATGACTGTAAAGAATTCATTGCAACAACAATGGATTTAAGAAAAACTTTCAACCTGAAATAAAACTTCTTGGCAGGGAAAAAACTCATTTGAATAAATATGGGGTTTGACACTCTTATGAAGATGTCATAACCAGCCATAAAATAATGCAATATATGTCACAACAGGCGTAAATATATGGGTCATGACAAGTTATGTCAGCCGTTAGGACATATTATGACATGATTATGACCGTGTCATAACGTGTTATGACGCCAGGTGTCAAGTAAAGTGTTACCGACATTCAAAAACATCAGGACTACACAAACTACACACATAGAAACAAAAACACTGAACCAGATTGTCAGACTGATTGTTAGCTACCTGTCTGCTGTTCCAGGTGCTGACTGCCCCCAGTGCAGAGATGGTGCTCAGCTCAGACAGCCGGATCACACTCAGCTCTGCCACTGAAAGCTGGGAGGCTATACGACCCAGCTGAGTAATCACAGACGAGGAGAAGGAGCTGGCCGCTCCATAGATCTACAGACAACACAGAGAAGAAGAACAAAGAGACAGCCTCTGTTAGTTAATGCAACCAGAGCACCGACAGAAGACGGATAAATCAGACACTGGACCCATTTTGCATGTGGTACAACGTGATTTTTACATAGGAACTACAGTGATGTTTCTTGTTATGGGTAAAATATGTACCTCTTTAGTTTTCTGGAGGAGTAATTTCTGTTGGTATGCTGAAAAGAAGGGGTCCTGGCCAAAGAGCTCTAGACTACAGCTGAAGGCGGCAAATGACATGCTTGTCAAGCTGTCTGTACTCCAGGCTGAAGGCTGTGTTGCACGCAGCTTTTCACATGTGGGCATCAATGCAGGAGCTGGGCAGAGACAAATGGACAAAAACAGATGGTAATACTGTATACAGAGGGAAATGTATGTAAACATTTCACAAAAGAGTCTTATGTTCATCTGTTTGGCAGTAAGGTTGAGGACTTAGACAGAAGTCTCAATGTGAGACAGAGTGGCACTCACGTGTGACCTGCCCCACTTTGAGAAAACCCAGGAAGTTCTGAAGAACAAACTGTTGCCTCTCAAACAGCTGTGTCTGTTCAACCTGGTCCCGACCCTGAATGCAGAGGGCCCCAACAGCACCCGACTCCCACTGGCGCTGACTCAGAAACAGCCTCTCTATACGCCCCTGGGTCATCAGGGCCTGAGGACATACACACACAGCCTGACTAGGGGCCAACAGGCCAGGGCAGCATAGCACCTGACACCTCTAGGAGTCCTGTCAGTGGACACCTGCAAGATTCTTTTACAAATCCATCCTTTCCTGATTCCTGGTGTCGTGTAGCAATTGTAACACCTCTCAATAACTTTAAGGACACCCAAATAAATGAATCATGACAATGGTCAAATCAATTCCAAAGGAACTAACGTTGAATAAATAATGGAAATGGATGTGTTAAAGACTGAGGGAAAAGTAGAGCAGGAAACGTACCTGGGGAATCTGCTGCAGCGTCTCTTTGGGAAGGAAGAATAAGAATCTGTCCACTTGATTGAGTGTCTCAGTGGTCCAGTTCTGAATGGAGCTAAGAGCACACAGAAAGGCTCATTTTTCATTTGATGTGAGGAGACAGAGGAGTTATAACGAAAGGTTAAATGGGGTGTATGCTGTAATGTGGGGTGGTTGTTGAAGAGGTTGCTACAGTACCCGAAAGTGCCTGGCTCCTGTAGGATCTGTGCGACGATGTCCCTCTTGCTGCTGTTATAGCAGAACTCTCGGAGGAACTCCAGGCTCTCCACAAAGAAGCGCCGCACCAGCTGCAGAAACACTTCATCCACTACGTAGGTCGCCATGATGCCCAGTGAGCGGAACTCATCCTCAGTGAACTCCCCCGTGTACATGCCCTGGGGGGAGAACATTTTCAACTTATACCTGTAAAATCATTTTCAACATGAAGACACCAAAGCTAAACCCCAGGCTGAATGTGTTAGCAGTAATGGGGTACAGGAGAGGGTACTGACAAGTCTCTGCACCATCTTGTCCACCAGAATTTCCTGTTTTTTACTGGGTAGGAGCAGGAAGTGATGGGAGTCCTTCACAATCATCTTCCTGAGAGTGTCCATCATGTCGGCAGGGAACTTCTTAATAGTGTTCACCCTACAAATGCACACACACACACACACACACACACACACACACACACACACACACACACACACACACACACACACACACACACACACAGGGACACACACACACACAGGGACACACACACAAAGTTGACAGTGATGCATTGTTGATGCTCAAACCATCTGTAGTGATGATTAATGGCAGTAAGACCGACTCACGGCAGGGCCAGTGCGATCTGAGCGCCAAACTCTCCCAGCAGCTCAGAGAAGTCAAAGTAGTACAGCTCCTCGATGATGCACTTTTTCTGTAAGTCATGACAAAAGCATGAGGGTTGTCAAGTACGCTTATACAACAGCTATCTTTATACCTGACATCTGGCATGGCTCCACTGTTAACTCAATTAACTGGCTCAGAGGAATTTGGTCAAGTATTTGCTCATCTACCAGTGAGGAATGGAGAGGAACAGACTGATTTTTCATGAATGCAAGGACACTCCGCATTGAGGAAAATGTTGGCTTGTCCCGGAAGAGCTGTCGCAGGGCTGTGCAGCTTACACCTCGAGCAATGCTTCCAAGGGCACTGTATAACCAGAGAGACAAAATAGATCACAAATATGAATGGGAGCACATTCACAAGAAGTTAGTAATAAATCAACTGCAGCTATGTTGACGTAGATATGCACTCACAGAAACGTCTCAGTGGAAAGATTGGGCATGGTCTTCACTGCTTCTTTAAAAAGAGTTTTAGCCTGGGAAAAGAAACCAGAAGCGATCATTAGTATTGATCACAAACCATCTCCCAACACACGTAGAGACAGCCGGAGAGAGAATACCCCGCAGTGCTATAGAGGTGATTGGCAGTTTTGGAATACGGTTTTGAGGTGTGTAGTAAATTCAGTAGCACAGTGTTGTTGTGCTTTGCCACTTCACACAGTGCGCATGAACATGCAAGATTTGGGAGCTGTGATTTAATGGTGCTGGCAGGCCGCCCTCAGGCCCATTAGTAGCAACAGACAGGGGATTATAGGGCAGCTTTCATGGCCAGTGTGGTGAAACAGACCAGACCAGCGCTAGGCTAGCAGGAGGGAGAGGGCCATCAGCCCGTCTGAGACACCACCTCACTGTGATAGCTGGGACCTGGTGTGTGTGTGTGTGTGTGTGTGTGTGTGTGTGTGTGTGTGTGTGTGTTGACCGTCACAGATACGCTGTGTGTGTTCAGAACATAGAACAGCCTATTTAAACAGTCAGGGCAGGGGTTATACAACAGGCCGACCTCTCCACTGACGGTTAATTATTTAACATCTAATCAAGACCGTGTCACACACACCTCTGCATGACAGAGGAGAGACCCACATTGCGTAACATGCTGACATCTTTAGACACACTCGGAAATCCTTTTCAAATCTCTACATATCATTGGGTGATAAAAATCACAAAGTATTTAGGGATATGTAGATGCTCCTATACTGATATACATGAGTTGTATCCCCTTGAAAATGACTTGCAGGTCACAGGTATTGCTGGAGCAGAGAGGACAGTAGTCAGCTCATAGATGTTACCTGCTGAGTGTTCCAGGCTCGTCTTCCTGCCAAGGTCCTGTTGGTCAACAGCAGACTAGCCCTGGTCAGCACACTGAGTAGAGGGGTGCTGGGGAGCAGGGGCTCCACCTTATCCAACCAGCCAGTCACCTCTGGTGAGTCCTGGACGAAGGTCAACACAACACAGACATGGAGTATAGTGACTAAACAACACCAATTCAAAAGATAAACACGCAGATATAAAGTGGATTTCAATGGTGACTAAATGGGCTTCTGACAAACACTAGCGGTACACACAATATGTTGGTGGAATGTAAATACATGTTCACAAACCATACAAAATAACTCAGGCAAACAAAAGAGGAGTAATTACAAATGTGTCAGAGTGACCTAATTCATGCATAGTTGGCACCTCCTCTCTAAGAAACAGCCCAATACTGAGCCTGCCCAGTGTGTCAGTCTATCCCTGGTTCTGGTCCTTATGGAGCATACAGCTCCAGCTTGCACAGGGCCACATCACCCCTATCTGACTGCCAGGCAGGGCAAAGAGCCTGGGTACACCTGGGCATGCCAACTGCGGTCCCCCTCCACACTCCACCTTGCTCTCCTCCACTCTGTTCCCTCTCCAATGGTTATGGTCATGTATGCATACTCAGAGCCTTGTAAACATACCTCCCACTGAGCCAAGAGTAGCAGCGTACGGCCGAAGCCACGTTACTGTGTACCTTGTCGACTGTCTTCATTTAGTATGAGTGAGCATGTCGCTGTTTGTGAGGATGGGGGTCAGTGTTGGTGAGTCCCTCTAAGGCCGTACCCAGAGTTTGGTGGTGATGGTGTTGGCCTGTGAGGGGTTGAGGCCCGGCATGTGCAGGGCGATGTCAGGCAGAGAGGACAACAGGATGTCAGAGGGCAAGTTCCACAGAGTCTCAACCTTCACCCCACTCACCAGAGAGCCCAGCTTCTGCAGCTGCCCCGGCAGAGCCAGCTAGAAGGGACACAAGGAGGGAGAGAGGGAGTGAGCAGGAGAGAGAGAGAGAGAGAGAGAGAGAAGGGAAGGTTGGGGATATGAAAGAGTGGGGGGGGGGGGGCAGGGAATGGAGGAGCAAGATATGGAGAAAGAAAGACGGATAGTCCATTTCTAACTCATCATTCAAACACTTTTAATAATGCAAAAATCATCTGTTAAATGAAACTAGATACAAAAGATACCTTTGACAAATTGGTCTTGTTCTTTGTAACACTATACAGCCATTAGATACTAAGATAATACAGGTAGAGAGTGTCATCTGGTGTATAATGAAGTAGGAAACATACATCTTGACAAGGTTGTGTGGTTTGCCATGGTGATAGTGTTTGTCCTTGAGTCACCCCTGGCCAGGCTGCACTAGGCTTTGGGCCAGCTGGCTCAGAATGGACCATTACTATGCACAGAGGCATTACACTGAAACAGAGACACTCTCAAACATCTAGCATACCATATCTGAGACAATACGCAACCCTGTTTACAATCCCTTTCTAAAACAGAAAGCCAAAAACTGAAATAATACTTACACTGTTGTTTAGAGACACTTTGTCCACAATTACACTGGCCTAGAATGACATCACAAAAAGAAGATGGAACAAATCATTATGACTGGTCTTAACTCTGTTTTATTAACATCTGCATTATGAAAATGGAAACTACTTGGGAAAATGAAGAATAGCCCACTGGGCTCAAGACAAAAACAAATGCTTTACTTTCTGATTTTGTTTCCCCACCCTACCATTCCATTGACTAAGGCCCCTTATGGCATATGGCAGGCAGCAGCTGCGAGGCGCACATTGAAAATGTGGGGTTAGTTGTGCTTCTGTAATCAAAAGGTCAAGGCACCTCCAGAACCCCCCTCACCTCACCTGGGGTCAGATTGCTGCAAACTGGCTGCTTGTCAGCTGTCACAAAGCCCCTACTAACCAACCCCCATTCTAACCCCATAATCATCCCCACCCTCTGTTACTGGAGCCGGGCAGCACTGAGAAAACCCAATCAGGTATGAAAACCAAACAGAAGGTGCTCCATTAGAGCTCTCTCTCTGATGAGAGGATGCTTGTGACGACTGATGATGATCTTCTACCTGTGCAGGAGTGAAGGGCACAGAGGCCAGGGCTGTCAGCGCAGGGCTGAGCTGGGATTGGCTGAGCTTCTGCAGGAAGTCCACACCCAGCCAGGGCAAGAAGGGAGCTAGCTGAGACACTCGGCCGGCGGAGAGAGAGCCAGGAGACTGAAGCTCACTCCCATTCAGGAACAAGCTGGAGATCTGAAGAGGGATGGCCAAAAGCATAACACACACACACACACACACATATATTTACACAGGAATCAAGACACAAAGTGCAAACAAGAAATTAAACCCATAGATTAGTCTACTTCACTCATACCCATATGAGTTTCACCTTCAACTTTGCGGTGAAAAAGAAAGTAGTTCTTTCTGTGACAGCTCCACTTACCATGTCACTGGGGCCCCTGAGGCCCTGGGAAACACATGCCCTAATATTGTCCTGAATCACAGAGAAGGCCTCTGTGTTTCTGTACACCTGCAGGTCCTTTGGGTCTGACAGACACGTCAGGTTGCCAAGCCTAGCGATACAAAGATGATAATTACTCAAGCATATCCAAAGATACTTTTGGATCCCAAACAGTTGGTTACTTCAGTGTCTACCAGAATGTTGCGTATCATAGGACTACAGAAAGTAATTTCTTGAAAACGCATACACTCAAATTAGATTAATGTTTGAAACCGAATGTTTCTGTAAGACAGGATACATGACCAACCATCGATCAGATATTGTGACACTGACCTCCTGAATTGTTCCACTGTTAGATTTTTGAAGGTCCTTATGAGGCTCTCAGCCACAAACTGCTGTTGTAGGTGGCTTAGGGTGTTCATCAGCAACACATCCATTCCAACCAACAGCTAGGAGAGAAGAAACACCACCCAACTCTGGTTTAAAATGACAGTGCACAATGATTAAAACGTACTGTATACCGTTTTAAATTAAGACAATGAAAATCGATTGGCCTAAACATACTGTTTTGTACTGTATACACATACAATTTTGCACAGTACAACCTCATCCCCTTACACATACAGTCAGGTCCAAAATTATTGTCACCCTTGATGAGCAACAAATACTTGATGAAATAAATAATAATAAAAAAAAGAGCTTGATTGTATTAAAAAAAAGTTTGTGTGTGTGTATATATATATATATATATATATATATATATATATATATATATATATATATTGTGTGTATGTGTGTATATATATATATATATATATATATATATATATATATATATATATATATATATATATATATATATATATATTCACACTGCTCAAAAAAATAAAGGGAACACTTAAACAACACATCCTAGATCTGAATGAATGAAATAATCTTATTAAATACTTTTTTCTTTACATAGTTGAATGTGCTGACAAAATCACACAAAAATAATCAATGGAAATCCAATTTATCAACACATGGAGGTCTGGATTTGGAGTCACACTCAAAATTAAAGTGGAAAACCACACTACAGGCTGATCCAACTTTGATGTAATGCCCTTAAAACAAGTCAAAATGAGGCTCAGTAGTGTGTGTGGCCTCCACGTGCCTGTATGACCTCCCTACAACGCCTGGGCATGCTCCTGATGAGGTGGCGGATGGTCTCCTAAGGGATCTCCTCCCAGACCTGGACTAAAGCCTCCGCCAACTCCTGGACAGTCTGTGGTGCAATGTGGCGTTGGTGGATGGAGCGAGACATGATGTCCCAGATGTGCTCAATTGGATTCAGGTCTGGGGAACGGGCAGGCCAGTCCATAGCATCAATGCCTTCCTCTTGCGGGAACTGCTGACACACTCCAGCCACATGAGGTCTAGCATTGTCTTGCATTAGGAGGAACCCAGGGCCAACCGCACCAGCATATGGTCTCACAAGGGGTCTGAGGATCTCATCTCGGTACCTAATGGCAGTCAGGCTACCTCTGGCGAGCACATGGAGGGCTGTGCGGCCCCCCAAAGAAATGCCACCCCACACCATGACTGACCCACCGCCAAACCGGTCATGCTGGAGGATGTTGCAGGCAGCAGAACGTTCTCCACGGCGTCTCCAGACTCTGTCACGTCTGTCACATGTGCTCAGTGTGAACCTGCTTTCATCTGTGAAGAGCACAAGGCGCCAGTGGCGAATTTGCCAATCTTGGTGTTCTCTGGCAAATGCCAAACGTCCTGCACGGTGTTGGGCTGTAAGCACAACCCGCACCTGTGGACGTCGGGCCCTCATACCACCCTCATGGAGTCTGTTTCTGACCGTTTGAGCAGACACATGCACATTTGTGGCCTGCTGGAGGTCATTTTGCAGGGCTCTGGCAGTGCTTCTCCTGCTCCTCCTTGCACAAAGGCGGAGGTAGCGGTCCTGCTGCTGGGTTGTTGCCCTCCTACGGCCTCCTCCACGTCTCCTGATGTACTGGCCTGTCTCCTGGTAGCGCCTCCATGCTCTGGACACTACGCTGACAGACACAGCAAACCTTCTTGCCACAGCTCGCATTGATGTGCCATCCTGGATGAGCTGCACTACCTGAGCCACTTGTGTGGGTTGTAGACTCTGTCTCATGCTACCACTAGAGTGAAAGCACCGCCAGCATTCAAAAGTGACCAAAACATCAGCCAGGAAGCATAGGAACTGAGAAGTGGTCTGTGGTCCCCACCTGCAGAACCACTCCTTTATTGGGGGTGTCTTGCTAATTGCCTATAATTTCCACCTGTTGTCTATTCCATTTGCACAACAGCATGTGAAATTTATTGTCAATCAGTGTTGCTTCCTAAGTGGACAGTTTGATTTCGCAGAAGTGTGATTGACTTGGAGTTACATTGTGTTGTTTAAGTGTTCCCTTTATTTTTTTGAGCAGTGTATATACACACATACACACAACCGTTAAAAAGTTTGGGGTCACTTAGAAATGGCCTTGTTTTTGAAGTTTTTTGTTGATCAGAAATACAGTGTAGACATTGTTAATGTTGTAAATGACTATTGTAGCTGGAGACGGCATATTTTTAACGGAATATCTACATAGGCGTGCAGAGGCCCATTATCAGCAACCATCACTCCTGTGTTCCAATGGCACGTTGTGTTAGCTAATCCAAGTTTATCATTTTAAAAGGCTAATTGATCATTAGAAAACCCTTTTGCAATTATGTTAGCACAGCTGAAAACTGTTGTTCTGATTAAAGAAGAAATAATAAGCTAACTAAAAAGCAGCATTCGCAAATGGAGGATGGCTTTCACTTCAGCAGTAATACATTTATGAACTTTTTTGAGGAAAAGATCATGATCATTAGAAAGCAAATTACGGACTCCTCTTTAAATCTGGGTATTCCTCCAGGGCTTCATTGTCCAGAGTCTGCACAACTCTGCCAGGACCTTGGCTCAAGGGAGATACTAAAGTGTTTTAGTACTATATCTCTTGACACAATGATGAAAATAATCATGGCCTCCAAACCCTCAAGCTGCATACTGGACCCTATTCCAACTAAACTACTGAAAGAGCTGCTTCCTGTGCTTGGCCCTCCTATGTTGAACATAATAAACGGCTCTCTATCCACCGGATGTGTACCAAGCTCACTAAAAGTGGCAGTAATAAAGCCTCTCTTGAAAAAGCCGAATCTTGACCCAGAAATTATAAAAAACTATCGGCCTATATCGAATCTTCCATTCCTCTCAAAAATTTTAGAAAAAGTTGTTGCGCAGCAACTCACTGCCTTCCTGAAGACAAACAATGTATACGAAACGCTTCAGTCTGGTTTTAGACCCCATCATAGCACTGAGACTGCACTTGTGAAGGTGGTAAATGACCTTTTAATGACGTCAGACCGAGGCTCTGCATCTGTCCTCATGCTCCTAGATCTTAGTGCCGCTTTTGATACCATCGATCACCACATTCTTTTGGAGAGATTGGAAACCCAAATTGGTCTACATGGACAAGTTCTGGCCTGGTTTAGATCTTATCTGTCGGAAAGATATCAGTTTGTCTCTGTGAATGGTTCGTCCTCTGACAAATCAATTGTAAATTTCGGTGTTCCTCAAGGTTCCGTTCTAGGACCACTATTGTTTTCACTATATATTCTACCTCTTGGGGATGTCATTCGAAAACATAATGTTAAATTTCACTGCTATGCGGACGACACACAGCTGTACATTTCAATGAAACATGGTGAAGCCCCAAAATTGCTCTCGCTAGAAGCCTGTGTTTCAGACATAAGGAAGTGGATGGCTGCAAATTTTCTACTTTTAAACTCGGACAAAACAGAGATGCTTGTCCTAGGTCCCAAGAAACAAAGAGATCTTCTGTTGAATCTGACAATTAATCTGGATGGTTGTACAGTCGTCTCAAATAAAACTGTGAAGGACCTCGGCGTTACTCTGGACCCTGATCTCTCTTTTGAAGAACATATCAAGACTGCTTCAAGGACAGCTTTTTTCCATCTACGTAACATTGCAAAAATCAGAAACTTTCTGTCCAAAAATGACGCAGAAAAATTAATCCATGCTTTTGTTACTTCTAGGCTCGACTACTGCAATGCTCTACTTTCCGGCTACCCGGATAAAGCACTAAACAAACTTCAGTTAGTGCTAAATACGGCTGCTAGAATCCTGACTAGAACCAAAAAATTTGATCATATTACTCCAGTGCTAGCTTCCCTACACTGGCTTCCTGTTAAGGCAAGGGCTGATTTCAAGGTTTTACTGCTAACCTACAAAGCATTACATGGGCTTGCTCCTACCTATCTTTCCGATTTGGTCCTGCCGTACATACCTACACGTACGCTACGGTCACAAGACGCAGGCCTCCTAATTGTCCCTAGAATTTCTAAGCAAACGGCTGGAGGTAGGGCTTTCTCCTATAGAGCTCCATTTTTATGGAATGGTCTGCCTACCCATGTGAGAGACGCAGACTCAGTCTCAACCTTTAAGTCTTTACTGAAGACTTATCTCTTCAGTAGGTCCTATGATTAAGTATAGTCTGGCCCAGGAGTGTGAAGGTGAACGGAAAGGCTGGAGCAACGAACCGCCCTTGCTGTCTCTGCCTTGTCGGTTCCCCTCTTCCCACTGGGATTCTCTGCCTCTAACCCTTTTACAGGGGCTGAGTCACTGACTTACTGGTGTTCTTCCATGCCGTCCATGGGAGGGGTGCGTCACTTGAGTAGGTTGAGCCACTGACGTGGTCTTCCTGTCTGGGTTGGCGCCCCCCCCTTGGGTTGTGCCGTGGCGGACATCTTTGTGGGCTATACTCGGCCTTGTCTTCGGACGGTAAGTTGGTGGTTGTAGATATCCCTCTAGTGGTGTGGGGGCTGTGCTTTGGCAAAGTGGGTGGGGTTATATCCGGCCTGTTTGGCCCTGTCCGGGGGTATCATCGGATGGGGCCACAGTGTCTTCTGATCCCTCCTGTCTCAGCCTCCAGTATTTATGCTGCAGTAGTTTATGTGTCGGGGGGCTAGGGTCAGTCTGTTACATCTGGAGTATTCTCTTGTCTTATCCGGTGTCCTGTGTGAATGTAAATATGCTCTCTCTAATTCTCTTTCTTTCTTTCTCTCGGAGGACCTGAGCCCTAGGACTACCTGGCATGATGACTCCTTGCTGTCCCCAGTCCACCTGGCCATGCTGCTGCTCCAGTTTCAACTGTTCTGCCTGCGGCTACGGAACCCTGACCTGTTCACCGGACGTGCTTGTTGCACCCTCGACAATTACTATGATTATTATTATTTGACCATGCTGGTCATTTACGAACATTTTAACATCTTGACTATGTTCTGTTATAATATCCACCCGGCACAGCCAGAAGAGGACTGGCCACCCCTCATAGCCTGGTTCCTCTCTAGGTTTCTTCCTAGGTTTTTGGCCTTTCTCAGGAGTTTTTCCTAGGGAGTTTTTCCCAGCCACCGTGCTTCTTTCACATGCATTGCTTGCTGTTTGGGGTTTTAGGCTGGGTTTCTGTACAGCACTTTGAGATTTCAGCTGATGTACGAAGGGCTATATAAATAAATTTGATTTGATTTGATTTGATTTAAAACTGGCCTTCTTTAGACTAGTTGAGTATTTCGAGCATCAGCATTTGTGGGTTCGATTACAAGCTCAAAATGGCCAGAAACAAATAACTTTCTTCTGAAACTCGTCAGTCTATTCTTGTTCTGAGAAATGAAGGCTATTCCATGCGAGAAATTGCCAAGAAACTGAAGATCTCATACAACGCTGTGTACTACTCCCGTCACAGAACAGAGCAAACTGGCTCTAACCAGAATAGAAAGAGTGGGAGGCACCGGTGCACAACTGAGCAAGAGGACAAGTACATTGGAGTGTCTAGTTTGAGAAACAGACGCCTCACAAGTCCTCAACTGGCAGCTTCATTAAATAGTACCTGCAAAACACCAGTCTCAACGTCAACAGTGAAGAGGCGACTCCGGGATGCTGGACTTCTAGGCAGAGTTGCAAAGAAAAAGCCACATCTCAGACTGGCCAATAAAAAGAAAAGATTAAGATGGGCAAAAGAACAGACACTGGACAGAGGAAAATTTGAAAAAAGTGTTAAGGACAGACGAATCTAAGTTTGAGGTGTTCAGATCACAAAGAAGAACATTCGTGAGACTCAGAAAAAATGAAAATATGCTGGGGGAGTGCTTGACGCCATCTGTCAAGCATGGTGGAGGCAATGTGATGGTCTGGGGGTGCTTTGGTAGTGGTAAAGTGGGAGATTTGTAGGGTAAAAGGGATCTTGAAGGAGGAAGGCTATCACTCCATTTTGCAACGCCATGCCATACCCTGTGGACGGCGCTTAATTGGAGCCAATTTCCTCCTACAACAGGACAATGACCCTAAGCACAGCTCCAAACTATGCAAGAACTATTTAGGGAAGAAGCAGTCAGCTGGTATTCTGTCTATAATGGAATGGCCAGCACAGTCACCTGATCTCAACCCTATTGAGCTGGTGTGGGAGCAGCTTGACCGTATGGTACGTAAGAAGTGCCCATCAAGCTAATCCAACCTGTGGGAGGTGCTTCAGGAAGCATGGGGTGAAATCTCTTCAGATTACCTCAACAAATTGACATCTAGAATGCCAAAGGTCTGCAAGGCTGTAATTGCTGCAAAAGGAGGATTCTTTGACAAAAGCAAAGTTTAAAGGACACAATTATTATTTCAATTAAAAATCATTATTTGTAAACTTGTCAACGTCTTGACTATATTTCCTATTCATTTTGCAACTCATTTCATGTATGTTTCATGGAAAACAAGAACATTTCTAAGTAACCCCAAACTTTTGAACGGTAGTATATATATATATATATATATATATATAAATAAATAAAATTTTATACTAGTACAATTGCTCAGAGAAATAGATTGTTTATAATAGTACTATATTTTTTTTCTCTCAAAAAGGGGGATAGAATTTCACCCCATTTTCAACCAGCAACTATCAGGAACTAACACTGATCACTTTTTCACACTTTTACAGTGTAAATTTCATCAGCTGTTATACAATATGGCAAAAAAACATGAGTTTTAACTGCACTGGGCCTTTAAGGTCAACGACTTAATAAACTTAACCCAGTACCAGAACCAGTGTCGTACCGCAGTTTTGCGGGGCGCTCAGCAAGGTCTGAGCAAGGTCTAAGGATTTGTTATGAGGGAAAACAGCTAACTTCCTCCAATTCAACACATTTTGCCATGGCGCAATTATTTTTTTTTTTTGCAGTTTTATAGCTAATATCATGCTATTTTGCATTTGTAAAGCTAATTTCCTCCAATTATTGCGGAAGCTGCGGGAGGCTGTGGTATGCCAGTGACCAGGACATCTAAGCCAAAAACCTAGTTGCCTCTGCCAGGAGGTTGAAACTTGGCCACAAGTGGATCTGTGAGCAAGACAATAACCCAAAGCACACATCAAAATCCACAAAGAAATGGTTAATTGACCACAAAATCAACATTTTGCAATGGCCATCTCAGTCTCCTGATGAACCCCATTGAAAACCTGAGGTTGGAATTGAAGAGGGCAGTCCATAAGCGAAAACAAAGGATATCAAGGACCTGGAAAGATTCTGTATGGAGGAATGGTCTAAGATCACCTCCCAATGTGTTCTTCTTTCTCATAAAACATTTGAGAAAAAAGGCTCAATGCCATTATCCAAGGTTAAGCATTGAAAGGTTCTGAAAACAGGGGTGCCAATAATTTCGATCTCTATTTTTGAGAAAGAAAAGTAGTACTTATTAAACAAAATCTCTTTCTTTGAGCAATTGTATTAGTATAAAATAAATACAAATTCTGTATAGCTCAGTATTTGTATTATTTAATTTATACAGTCTTTTTTACCCATCTTTATCAAGGGCGCCAATCATTTTGGACCTAACTTTTCATGCAACGATCATATTCACATTTTAAGCATTGAAAGATCACTCACTATTCTTCACAGTCATTCTTAATTGATGCATTCCGATGTTTACTTATTGAACATTGGCTACGGCCACAACCACTGACACAATGGAGACCACTGACAACTGCCTGGCTGTGGCTGGGGAGGCTCTGGTTTCACAGAGAGGTGTCGTGTCTGTTACCTGAGCAGGTGATAGGTGCTGGAAGCTGTGAAAGGGCAGGTAGACGATCAGGTTACCAGTGTCCCTGATGAAGGAGGGGCCGCCGGCTGTCATGTTGAGGGAGCTGAGGGCTCGGCTGTACCACCTCCCAAAGGCCCTGCGCTGCTCCACCGACAGGCTCCTGATGTTGCTGTTGATGGTATTTCTCCTGAAGATAGAGAGAAAGAGCATAGAGGAATGTAGGACATACTTGTTAACCTGAACAAAAAGCAAAGAGCAAAACATGACTGGGAAAGCACATCTCTTTCAGAGACTCAAATGATCCAATTTAAATTAAGGCCGAAGCAGTAGTTTAAATAGAAAATGACTACAATATTGTGAGTCTGTTTGTGTCTGAATAGAGGGGGTAATTAACTGTCTAAGTCCATTAGCTTTGATTATATAGCCATTCAGTACTATACGTACATCTATAATGCAGAGACCAACACACAAGGACATCATGACTCATGATGACTTGTATCAGAAGCCTGCTTAACTTACACTATGAGGTTGGTCTGTAAGGGGGGCAGTGACTGGATGTCTGCAGGGTTGACCAGGGCAAGTAGGGGTACCAGTTCAGGAAAGAGGCTCCCATCCCTGACCAAGTGGGTCTGGAAAAGCACAGATACCATGGTGCCTAGGTAGTCATCTGTAAACTGGGACAGAGAGCGAGATTAAGTGATTATCTTGTGTGAACATAAGAGTGGTTTCGCTGCATTTTACTTAATTATTTTATAAACCGTATTCAATCAGGTTGTCCCATTGAGGTCAAGTGATCTTAGTATTTTCCATGGAAGACCTGTCTAAGAGGACAACTGATATTACCTGCAATGTTCCCTGGTTCCTGCTGAAGTACTGCAGTATCTGTCTGACCGTGGTGATGTCCACTGCACTCAGCACTGGCCTCAGACTGGCCAGAGGGATACGGAAATACTCCTGGAACAGAATCACACCACGTACTAAAACCAAGCACCCATAAGCCAGACAAGAATATCATAACAAAAACTGTCACCAAGTAACAATAAATTATAAATGAACTTAAAATCTCTACATTACAAATACTCATACTTAGCCATCACCACACCTTGAGACATCTCCAGACATGTCTTAAGAGTTACACTCACCTACGTATTTATTTGGACAGTGAGGGTAACATTTTTTACTTTGGCTCTATACTCCAGCATTTTAGTTATTTTATGAGGCGACAGTACAGAATGTCACCTTTTATTTGAGGGTATTTTCATACATATCTGTTTTACTGTTTAGAATTGAAAGCACTCTGTATCTAGTCCCCCCATTTGAAGGTTTCATGAGTATTTGGACAAATTCACTTATGGGCTAAGGGCCTGGGGCTGGCTTTCTACAAAGCTAACTTATGGAATTGTTTTAAGATGGTCATACCAAGGATCATTTAGCTATTTGATTTAGAATTTTAGAACCCCTGTAGGTATCCCAAAAAGTATTGAAAAAATATTTGATGAAACATTGAATTTGGCCTCACTGCTATTAGCCCATAGAAACACATTGAATAACATATTCATACACAGCAAAACAGAGAGTCAAATAATTTATCAAAAGGAAGTATGTTTTGAAGTGTCTGTCCTATACGCGAGAGATATAAGAAAGCTCTGGAAATTATTATCATTCCTTTTTAAACTGGTACCGGGTTACCTTCAGACGAGGGATGTGAAGCTTGTGGGCGTCGTAGAGCAAAACACGTGTTCGTGAGAGTCTCACCTTTCGATGGTGAGGTCATATTACATTTTGACAAAAGTTTAGTATTTGGTGCCATATTTATTCCACGCAATGACTACGTCAAGCTTTTGACTTTACACACTTGTTGGGTGCATTTCCATTTTGTTTTGGTTGTGTTTCAGATTATGTTGTGCCCAATAGAAATAAATGGTAAATAATCTATTGTGTCATTTTGGAGTCAGTTTTATTGTCAATAAGATTTTAATATGTTTCTGAACACTTATGCATTAATGTTGATTCTACCATGATGCTACTCATTGCGTGCTAGGACTATGGGACCAAACACTAAACTTTTGTCTTCAAATGGGGGGACTAGATACATCAAGTGCTTTCATTTCTGAACGGTAAAACAGATATGTATTAAAATACCTCAAATAAAAGGGGACATTCTGTACTGTCGCCTCATATAAAACATTTGATCTCAAATCCAAAATGCTGGAGTATAGAGCAAAATTAAACATTATAGCTTCACTGTCCAAATAAATACGTAGGGGCGTGTATTTGTTAGTAACTATATCACCAGTCACAAATGTAAAAGGACCAAATAAGTATCAGTCCTGCTTCTGTCACCTTGATGAGGAAAAATCCATCACTGTTCCCATGTCTTCCTGTCTGCATCAAACTGGTCAGTACTTTCTGTTACGGACAAAACAAATCTTCAAGCTTATCATTTGAATGGTTAAAGAAAAAAAAATCAAGATGGACAACAGCAACAGCACAGTATCAACAATAATAAACACAAGTGATTAGAGATTAGTGTTGGTTTGTCATTCAATCACATCAATGTCAGTTAATCTCATCCAGGGGAAGAGATTTAATGTCCACTATCAATGACATGTGTGAAACTGTGTACACCGTCTGTTGACACAACAATAGCCCTCATGGTAATTGATATAGATGATTAGTTACCTAAAAAAATAAAAAAAAGGATTCTAAGTTAGCCATATGACATTTCCACTAGACTAGAATGGGTCTGATCTAAATGTCCTTAGACATGAATCAGTTGAAAAGCCAAAACAGCAGAAAACAGGTTTGTGACCTGAGGGAAATGTGTGGATGACCACCATTCATTCAGGACTGTTCAATGTAGCAGTTTACAATACGCACAATGTTGGAATTCTTTATCTGCAGATAAAGTCTGCTCAGCCCACCTACCCCAAAGCACTGCAGCAGTACCCTCTTGTTGTCAAAGTTGGTCTCCTTCTCTAGATAGAGCACCACAGACTTTAGCACATTGAAGCGGATGTTTTCAGTCACACGTAGGGACGTCATCTGGCTCTCCTCCAGGGCCACCAGCAGCACCACGGTCACACTGGTGGCCTGGTCCACCACAGAGGCCATGTGTGTGGTCAGGAGCCCCTCCAAGCGATGCTGCAGGGCCTTCACCCCGCAGCGCAAAAGCAGCTGCAGAGCCTGCGTCTGACTGGAGCCTGGCTGACAGGCTGGGCTGAAGTCTGCAGTACAAGTCCAGTTCAGCCTCCTCACAATGTCTCTGACCAGGCAGGGCTGGGAGTCTGTGGAGGTGCTGTTGGTATTTCCCTGGCTGTTTCCTTGGGTGTAGTTGGTACAGAGCGTGCCCACCCACAGGCTGTAGGGCTCCTTGGTGAGCAGGGAGAGGAGGCCAGTGTTGGTGCAGATGGATGAGACAAAGTTGGCCTGGTCGTAGTCCCAGCACAGGGTCAGGAGAGAGGCGTCAGGAAGTGCCACTGCCCAGCTGTGGTACTGGCATTGTTCTACTGGCTTAAACCCCATCAGGCCTCCTCCCTGTCCCCCTCCGCCGCCGGGGCCAGTGTGGTTCACACAATACGCCAACAGCCATGTATTGTCCGGGTTGGCTAGCAGGTTCTGGAGCACCGTGGCGTTGGCGCACACCTTCTGAGTGAAGTTCAGAGAGTCCAGCTCAGCACAGAGAGCCAGGTCAGTCATGTCTACAATGATGGGCTTGTTCCAGTCAGAGTATTGGCACACCTGGGGCAGGATGTCCTTGGTCTCCTTGTCGACACAGACAGACATGAGCCACTCGTTCTGGGGCTCTAAAGTGAGCTTCTCAAACAGGGGCATGTTGCAGCACACGTTCTTATTAAAACCCATCTGGTCGTGTCGCCAGCAGAGCTCCACCATCGACGGGTCCACCAGCACCTTGCTCCACTTATCATAGTTGCACCAGTCTAGGACGCTGAACACCACAGGCGGGTTGGTGGGTGGAGAGTTAAGGGAGACAGTGCAGTATTCTCCAACCCATACAGTAGCACTATTACGGAGCAGTTTCTTCAGAAAGGTGGCATTGGCGCACACCTCCAGTACAAAACCCTTGTCATCATTCTGGATGCACATGGATATCATCTCTATGGTGATTTCCATCACGTTTTGCCATTCTGAGTACTGGCAGGAAGCCGCCACCAGAGAGTTTATATCTGGCTGTGTCGGGGCCTCTGTACAGTTCAGCTGCAGCCAGTTGTTGTCGACATGGGAAAACACAACAGTAAAGAAGTCCAAGTTCTGACAGAGGAGGATGTTCAGCCTCTCCTTGTCCTGGTCCCAGCAGACGGCCACCATGGTTGGGTCGACTGTCTCCGCCGTCCAGGTCTGATACCTACAGAACTGACTCACCATGTATCCATCAGAGGAGTTAACACAGAAATTCCACAGCCAGCTATTGTTAGGATTGTTGTTCATCAATGCCTGCATTAGCTGGATATTGCTGCACACCGCTAGGATGAATTCTTGCCTGTCATTTTCACTACACAGTGTCACCAGGCCTGCGTCCACGTCATTGGTCCAGTTGCCGTAGTTGCACAGCAGCTGGCTGAGGCTGAGGGATCTTGAGACCCGTGGGCCTGGGGGAGGCGGGGGCGGGATGTCCCCACTGCAGTCAGACCTGTCCTCCAGGAGGGGCAACAGTAGAGCCTGGATAACATGACAGGTGTTACTCCACACCTGTTCCACCTCAGTGGGGTTCAGGATGCTCAGAGCGTTGCAGAAAGTGGAAAGTGTTGAGGAGCTCTGTAGGCCCACTGTGATGATGTCAGCGCACAGGGTGTCGTTGAAACTGGCTAGGTTGTCGTGGTCACACCTCAGCAGGGCAGCGGGGGTGTCCTCTACCGCTTTGAGGGTACGGCTGAAGGAGACTGTGGGGAGGCTCTGGCAGTCTGGGCCTGGGTAGCTGCACAGCGTTGATTCTGGAGCCAGGAACACATCCAGGATGGAGTCACCAAAGGACCAGCTCACATTGTGACGTATACCCCTGAATAAAACGTAGTCAGTTAGAAAGGATATGGAGGTCATATTCCTCTGTCAGTGGAAAAATATATAAAAATTAATCCATCATAACATTTCCATGCTGTTTATCTCAGGGTATCACATGAAAGGTTTCACAGAGGAAAGGTTCCACACATCATTGTCAGCTTACCACATCAGGAGCTGCTTTAGATCCCCTATACAAAAAAGGCAGGGCATTAAATACATATTAAATACTGCAAATGTTCAATAAAAACTGTCTAATAAAAACGGTATACATTAGATTCATAACTTAACATGAAGAAAGTGCAAGTAGAAAACAAAACTGACCAACCTTGCTGACATTGTTCATTTTGTTCCAGAGAGGGAATTGCAATTCCAAATTGCAGTGCTATTTTTACATAGTCCATTGGGGTTTGGAGAAACGTCAATATGAATTCTGAACCATGTGTCACTATTGTACGAAATGTCATGTCTATTAGACCAGTCCAAGCAGACGTAACTTTATCAGATAAGGAAAGATGTGACAAAGCAGTCATTATCTCCTGAAAAGCACTGATTTGTTCAACTGTGGAATCGTCTACTCTGAGGTAGGATCTTTGAAAAAGTGACTCTGAACTTGTACTGCTTCTTGTGCATGTCAGAGATTTGACAGATGATAGAAACGACAGTAGCGGTTTGCCAAGCTCAAGTGATACAGTCTTTGTCAATTCTGCCTCCAAGCCACAGTCCGTTCTCCCAGACAAAATGCACACAAACGTTTTAGGGAGGTTTTCTATAAATCCATCTTCTATTAGTGGTCTATACATGGAAAATAACTTGCCAAGAACACCATAATAAGCGCTCAAGTCAATGCCCTCTAACACGGTGCCACCTGTCCTGACATGTGGGTCCTCTAAAATTTCGTCTGCGCTGATACCGCCCCTGGCATTGGCATCAACGTTGTGATTTTCGTTGGATAAATCGTGTATTCGCTCTATCAATTCTTCTATGTTTCTGTCAAACTTGCTGACGTCTGCGGGACCTTTTCTTGATACAGCGCGTGACAATGAGCGCACTGGTCTTGCGGCGTCGCAAGCCATCCCTATAATAAAATAAAATACACCAACTAGTATCCTACATTTAAGCTGAAGAATAAAAACATTAACACTAAAAAACAAATACATGGCATGCCTCAAACATATGTAAATTCGCTTTATAATTGTAATCCTATCAAAGTTAGCTGAATGCAAGTAGCCTAACTTACTTACCTAGGATGCTTAGAGCAAAAAATATTTGCATTCTTAGCAGCATTCTCAAAGTATAGGGGAAAAGTAGCTTGAGAAGTCCACAAAAATGCTAACTATCCAGTGGATTTTGAAAAAGATTCACTTTTAGGCCTATTATCCAGGCTCCCTGCAAAGGCAATAGTTATGCCAATCATCCTTTGATTTTAGTTAGAGGAATGTCAAAAAACTAACACCAGTCTTTGTCAAAGCAATTTTGTCGTCTCCCCTGTATCCGTTCTTGCTTCCCTACTTCAGATTCCTTTTACGCTTTGCCAAGTAGTGGTCCACTTACATAGCGTGCTAAGCGATCATCTCTACCTGCCCCTTCGCGTCCATCACCGCTCCCGTGTCCACCTGAAACTCTATCCATGAGCTAAAAGTAGCTTGATTAGAAACAGTGGCAACAACAACAAAAAAAGGTGCTACCGAAGGGCTGTCAAATGCACAGAACGGATTTAACAAACTGCTGCCGGTTATGAAATATTAATACGTCGTGTTCATTAACTCATATCCTATTAAATTTAGTATTCTAATTCCTAATAAAGGATTAAACCCTTTTAGCGCATTGTCTGTAATGCGAGCCTCTTCTCTTGAGATCAAACGCGCCGGAGACAATTAGTGTGGTTGAACAAAAATATAGAATTGGGGTTACAAAACTGAACATTAAAAAAAAAAGACCTTTCATGGATGATCATGCCAAGAAATACTGTCCTCGCTTAGACAAAGATTTAATAAAAACATCTAAAACATATCAGAACGTATGAAATAGGCCTATATAAACCATATCCAATAATATGTTTAATAAATCCTCTTAAGGATCGGACCCGTTTTTTAAAAACATTTTGGCCTGAAATGACATACCCATATCTAACTGCATGTAGCTCAGGACCTGAAGCAAGGATATACATATTCTTAATACCATTTGAAAGGAAACACTGAAGTTTGTGAAAATGTGAAATGAATGTAGGAGAATAACACAGATCTGAAAAAAGATAAAAACGCATCTTTGAAATGCAAGAGAAAGGCCATACATTGAGAGGAGCCTAGGTGTAATTTAGCTTTTGTCCACAAGATGGCAGCAGTGTTTCAGATTGATCCCGTTAGGAATTACCTCACTACACAATATTTTGCATTAAGTCTGCCAGGAGTTTGCCCAAATGTGCCGAATTGGTAAATGTATACATTTTCAAGTACATAGCATTTTTGTATGTCACGGTACAAAAAAAATAAATGTTTACACACTCCCAGGAATGTCATACATGGATCATACATTCAGTAATCTAGATGTGTGAAAGTTAGTGTAGCTACATTATTTACCTTCAGAGGTGAATGTATCAAACCAGTTGCCGTGATAAGGGTTTTGTTGTGCACTATTCTTAACCGGCATGGTATGTTTTGTTGTAATAACTACTGTAAATTGGACACTGCAGTTAGATTAACAAGAATTTAAGCTTTCTGCCTATTTAAGACATGTCTGTGTCCCAGAAAGTTGGCTGTTACAACTTTTTCTAGTCATATTATCGCATATTGAGCAACAACCGTCCCGGTTTAGGGACAGTGATCCCATAGAGGTTTTAAGTAGGCTGTTTTGTCTAGTGTTTGATATAGGCTCAAATAGGATAAGGGACTATATGTTCAAGAGTAGCTCAGTTTCTCAGTGTTTTAACTGGAAACCAGTAGGCCTGCCTTCCCACCCCCAGGAAAAAAAAAAAAATCTTCCTTTCTCAGTAAAATTTATTTGGAGAATCTAGACCCCTTTAACTCAACACATCAAAGCCAGTTCCACTGCCCCCCCCCCTAATCAGGGACTGATTTAGACCAGGGACACCAGATGGGTGCAACTAATTATCAGGTAGAACAGAAACCCTATGAGAGCTGGAGCGTGCAGGTTAAGAGTTGAATACCCCATATCTAGAGCAGGGTTTCCCCAAACTCAGTCCTGGGGCCCCCCTGGGTGCACATTTTGGTTTTGCCCTAGCACTACACAGCTCATTTAAAGAACTAACTCATCAAGCTTTGATGATTTTAAATCAGCTGTGTAGTGCTAGGGCAAAAACCAAAACGTGCCCGGGGGGCATCACGTGAAAATAAACTACCATGTTTCATAGGAAAGAAAAACAGCATGCTGGATGGTTTAACTTTAAAACTTTGTTCAATGCAATTTGGTATGTACATTTTACAACATGGCTAACAAAGATGTCATTTTAAGCATTTAAAAATACATTTTAAATACACCTTAATGGATATTGAAAAAGTTCATTAACACAGTTGCTCTTTTCTGCAGAAAAAGTGCCAAGATCAAAATTTAATTCAGGACTTTCCCACAAAACAAGATTCTCTACATACATGCTAGATTTCTAACAGTTCAGTGACACTGTCCTAACTAAACATACAGATCTTTGTAAGAAAAACACTCCATCTGATGTAAAGTTAAATCTTAATGAATACATTTAAAAAGTAGATGACATGCCTTTTGAAATAAAATAAAAAGATTTTCCTTTAAGGATTTTCTTTTAATGCAAAGCTGCATGTATTGTACAATAAAACAGGTATAATTCACATAAAAAAAAAAACTGGATGTACATGTCAAATAGCTCATCCTTTAACAATTACAAAGTAAGCTCTCCCTTGATAGAAAAGTGCCAGGCCCCCCTTTAAGGAGCAGGTTCATCCTCCTAGGGCCAACTCTCAACCAACCGCTAAAGTGGGTATGGATAGGGTTGCATATTTGAAAATGCTATAGAATAGGGTGTTCATTATTTATATATTTGTTTTTATAATGGTGAGGGAAAAAAATGTTACTCATTGCGCACCCTTCAAAGCAGAGAAAATCTAAGTTGATAGATCCTTTGGATCATGGACTTTTGATTTGTTCATTTTTCCCCCACATTTTGGGATCAAGCGTGGGAAAATAATTACATTCATAGTCTGGAAATATTAAACGTCGCCAAAAAAACAATGTGCCCTGTAATAGACGAGTTACACTAGGTCAGTTCAGTTTTATAGGGCGGTGATTTCCAGAAAGGCAATGAGAGAGCAGGCTAAAAGGACTGGTATTCTACAGAGTTTTTACCCTCAGTCTTTCAGGCAAGACGACATGCATGATTGGCTGGGATAGAGCAGTTGGAGTCGCCTAACAACTTTGTTCACAGGACACAATTCAATTTAGAATTAAAAAAATAAAAACAACACTGCGCAACGAACACTGACCAGAATTTCCTTTCCGATTTGAGTGTTTTGATCTTAGAGGCTTGATTGTCTCCGACTTATAAACACTTCCAACCTTATAAAAAAAAAAAAAAGCGATGACATGGGTGGCGACGTTTGATCATGTTAGGAAGGAGATTTGTATGGCACCATATACATGACCAGCTAATGTAAAAGTCCATAATATCAACAAAAGGTCCAAATGGACATGGAAGGGTAACTGTTTTGGGTGTAATTTTTTCTTACGCTATCTGTCATCAATAAAGTGTCTATGATCTGGGATCTGGTTAGTCCACATGAAATAACATAAGTATTAGGTACAATATCTGACAATGCATCATGGTATATTTTTCTACAACTCTCCTGGGCAGAGACAGTCAGACATTCATAACAAAAGGTCCTCCAATAACAATGCTTCTTTCTACTGCATTTAAAAGAAAGGCTTTAAAGCCATATAATAAAACCAATTCCTAAAACCAAAAAACTAGAGGCAGGTTGGGTTTATACCACAGTGATGAGGCTTGCTGTTTATATGCTGGTGGTGCTACACATTGGGCTGTTTCAGGACCCAGCCATCCATCCATCCATATGCCCCCAGTAACAGACAGGGGTGAGATGCTGACAGAGCCAATCTACATTAGTTATAATTCAATGCTAGTCATATCCATAAAAATAAAACCTTGGTTGAGGAAAAATACATTGAAATATATGAATGACAAATAAAAATGTTACTATAAAATAAATGTCAGTAACACTTCATTTAGTCACAAACAATGAACTGTCCATTGGTGCAAATTTCTTGAAAGTTATACTAATTGATAGATTTTTGGCAAAGTGTCCTATTAACTCAAACAAAGCCAACTATTGTTTAAACAGAAGTACACATTATACAGGAAGTTCTGAATTTGTTCAATTTGATTTGACATAGCATGGGGATATCCTACCATATCATCAATATTATTTTCCAATCAACAGCCTTGGAGAACACCTACATAAAACATAGCCAGAAAAAAAGCAAACAATACATTGTGAAATGGGGTAAAAGAACACATTGCGGTTACAATGAGTGTCTACAACAAAAAATAAATTCAGCTAGAGGAATGCATAATGAGATCCTATAGGCTACAGGTAAAACGTTTATAAAATCCCAAGATGGAAAGAAAAGATGGGCTATGTACCCATACACACTTTACTGGCCATTCCTGTTAAAATTGGTCTAAAGCCAATGAGTGTCACTGTCAACAGTCCCATGAAAGCACCAAAGGGAGCAAGTATAATCCTCTTCTCTGTCAGCTAACACATTCAGTCCAACCAGACAGACAGCACCTTGGCCCCTCCGATAGGAAGCAGGGAGAAAGAAACTGCCCCTGAAAAAAAGCCAGTCAAAAGGAGGAGCCTTCTTGATCTTGCCCACAGTAATGTGATCTAAACATGTGGCTTTATAAATTATTTTTTAACCAGATGTTGCTTCAAAAAAATTGGAGACTTTGCACTTTGTTGGTATCGATGCAAAAAAACTATGTGGGGTAAAAACAGAGAGAAAAAGTGAAACCGTCAACAGTAATGGCAATGTTAGAATCCAAAAAAGGGCTTTTTACATGTCTGTGTTGGTTTATTTAATCACTCGTTATTTCTTCTGTCCGTCTATTCCAGGGATCAGTCTGTGGGAAGAAGCTCGTGCAGACGAAATCGTTCTCGAACATGTGGCCTCACATCCTCATTCTGGAGCACAGGAGACAGACAGACTATATTAATACCACGGTGATATGAACCTAAACCGATGATTTCTCCGTCAGTGGCTGACCATTTCACTTGGTAAAAGACATTGGTAGCAGGCTACTAGAAATGAATGTTGGGGGCATTGCAAAGCACATGTCAATGACAGCTCAAGCATGTATGGCTTAGAAATAAACAAAATATTACGATCCAATCATGAGTAAAACATGTAAAATGTAGCTTGTATGTACCAGCTCAACAAGCTTCTCCAAGAACGGGACAAGCTTCAGGAGTTCGTTGTCATTTTTGTCCATGAACCAGCTCTCAATGGGAATCCCATTGGAAAGCTGTAGGGATATAGGAAGGTATACTCTATTGGATTGTACAACAATAGCATATATAAAATCTGTGAATATCATTTAAAATTTGAACAGTAGGCTTAATTACGCTGTGCTAGGTTGGGTTACAGACGTCACTTGGGGCTGAAAGGCTCACCTGATATGCAAAGGCTTGAGGTGAATTGTCAATGATGACGGTCTTGGACAGGTCTCTTCCAAGGATGTTCAGGTCCTTTATGTAGTTCCCTTGTACACAGACACAATGCTCACGAAATAACCTGTGTCTAGGGTAAGTGGAGAGGAGGAAAATCAATCAATTGTTAAGTCTACAGGTCTGTTTATGAATAATTCAGTCAAACCACAATGTTGACAACAGAACAGCACATGGAGGCAGCATGTGCCCCATTGCCCAGCCCCAAAACCACAATCAACATACACAGAAACCTCATCAAAACAGAGAGCACTATAAATGCATGTCAAAGCTAAGGCTTGGTATTCTATTACAAAAACACAGCTGATACTTCCAATGCATCTAAATTAAGGGGTAGAAAGAAACATGAGAAATAAACATTTAACTTACCTAACCAACTGTTTCTTGGGATCCAAGATGTTGAGCAACTTGTCTGCATAAACCTTCTTTGAGGCAGTGAAGAGAATGATCTAACGAGGAAAAGACGACAACTGAATACATTTCTCACTATAGAGTAGCTTAATGCAAGTAACCGTACTATTTCCATAAACTGTTACAATGAAATAGGATAAAAGGCAGCCCAGTTTACCTCATAGATTTGAGACATGCGCTCCAGGAACTCTCTGAAGAACGGCCTTAAACGCACATACACCTGCACACAAGTAAAGTATCAGTTATTTCTACAAAGTATTCAGGCCTCTGTTTCTCCTAGAAACTGATTTTGTGTCACCCACTTTCACCTGTGGCGGTCTACAAAAGCACAGCTTTAGCACCCTCTGGTGGAAAAGTAAAATGCTTAATTATATCCCATTTAAAATAGAAACACCTCAATGTCAGATCAAGGACTTCTGTATACCTGGTAAATTACATCTTGAAACAGGACCGGGAAGGTAAGTGCTGCATCGTCCAGCTCATTCAAGCTACAGTGCACCAATGTCTCATCCTGGTAGGAATCACAAAAATAGTTGTAAGTTGCAAACCACCATAACAATGCCCTTTAAGTGGATGTAACATTTACAGTAAAAGCCTATTTATGCTTGATCCGAAAACATGGTCATAGGCTCCATACGGAGGGTGTGACAATTGCGGAGCCTCCGGAGGCATGCAGAGGCCAAACTGAGCCTCCCAAATGTTGTAACAACACGGAGGGCTCCGTATAGCTTCACATTGACATGATTGGTTGACAGCAGGTGGGGGGCGGTCCGTCCTGTATAAACAAACTCACTTCCTTCACAACAGCAATACTCAACAGCTCTGAGCTGCTCCGGGGAGTGCAAAAAGTATGAATGCCCTGACATCTGCAGAGGCCGTATCACTGTAAAAACTGCACGGCCTATGCAGATGTCGGATTGAAGTGCACCATGTTATCGCTCACCAGGTCGAGGACCAGGGAAAATTCTGGTGTACTGCGGGTCTTTAGTGGGAGAGCAGGCTTCCTGGTCAGCTGTTCCTCTGTCAGTGGGGGTACATGCTTGATGAAGAAATACCTGGACAAACCATTCAAAGTTAAATACAGGACTTAATGAAACCATGAGGGGGGAAAAAATATGGAACTACACTGAACAAAAATATAAAACGCAACATGTAAAGTGTTGGTCCCATGTTTCATGAGCTGAAATAAAAGACTGCAGAAATGTTCCATGAGCACAAAAAGCTTAATAGTCAAGTTGTGCACAAATTTATTTACATCCTTGTTAGTGAGCATTTCTTCTTTATCAAGATAATCCATCCACCAATTTTAAGCAGCATGATCATTACAGATGCACCTTGTGCTGGGGACAATAAAATATGCCGTTTTGTGCCTCCAGTGGCGCAGTGGTCTAGAGATCCTGGTTCGAGACCAGTCTCAGCTGGCCGCGACCGGGAGACCCAATTGGCCCAGCATCGTTCGGGTTAGGGGAGGGTTTGGCCGGCAGGGATGCTCTTGTCCCATCATGCTCTAGCGACTCATGTGGCGGGCCGGGCGCAACGCATGCTGACACGGTCGCCCGGATGTTTCCTCCGACACATTGGTGCGGCTGGCTTCCGGGTTAAGCGGGAAGCCTGCATGTCAAGAAGCAGTGCAGCTTGGCTGGGTTTCGGAGGACGCACAGCTCTCGACCTTCGCCTCTCCCGAGTCCGTACAGGAGTTGCAGCGAAGAGACAAGACTAACTACCAATTGGATACCACGAAATTGGGGAGGGAAAAAAAAGGGGGGGAAAGTTGGCATGCTGACTGCAGGAATGTCCAGTAGAGCTATTGCCAGATAATTTCATGTTAGTTTCTCTACCATAAACTGCCTCCAACATCGTTTTAGAGAATTTGGCAGTACGTATAACCGGCCTCAACAGCAGACCATGTGTATGGCGTTGTGTGGCCAAGCGGTTTGCTGATATCAACATTGTTTACTAAGGACAACACACAACTGCATTTCATCAACGGCAATTTGAATGCACTTTATAAAAAAAATTCTAACCTTTATTTAACTAGGCAAGTCAGTTAATAACAAATTCTTATTTAAAATGACAGCAACCCCGGACGACACTGAGCCAAATTGTGCGCCTCCCTATGGGACTCCCAATCACGGCCGGATGTGATACAGCCTGCATTTGGAAAGTATTCAGACCCCTCGACTTTTTCCACATTATTACATTACAGCCTTATTCTAAAATGGATTACAGTACCACATTTACATAAGTATTCAGACCCTTTACTCAGTATTTTGTTGAAACACCTTTGGCAGCGATTAGAGCCTTGGGTCTTCTTGGGTATGACGCGACAAGCTTGGCACTCCTGTATTTGGGGAGTTTCTCCCATTCTTCTCTACAGATCCTCTCGAGCACTGTCAGGTTGGATGGGGAGCGTCGCTGCACAGCCATTTTCAGGTCTCTCCAGAGATGTTCTATCGGGTTCAAGTCTGGGCTCTGGCTGGGCCACTAAAGAACATTCAGACTCATCCTGAAGCCACTCTTGCGCTGTCTTGAATGTGTGCTTAGGGTCGTTGTCCTGTTGGTAGGTGAACCTTCGCCCCAGTCTGCAGTCCTGAGTGCTCTGGAGCAGGTGGTCATCAAGGATCTCTGTACTGTGCTCCGTTCATCTATCCTGCCTAGTCTCCCAGTCCCTGCCGCTGAAAAGCATCCCCACAGAATGATGTTGCCACCACCATGCTACAATGTACGGATGGTGCCAGGTTTCCTCCAGACGTGGCGCTTGGCCAAAGAGTTCAATCCTGGTTTCATCAGACCAGAGAATCTTGTTTCGAATGGTCAGAATCCTTTAGGTGCCGTTTGGCAAACTCCAAGCAGGCTGTCATGTGCCTTTTACTGAAGAGTGGCTTCAGTCTGGTCACTCTACCATGAAGGCCTGATTGGTGGAGTGCTGCAGAGATGGGAGAACCTTCCAGAAGGACAACCATCGCCACAGAGGAACTCTGGAGCTCTGTCAGAGTGATCATGGGTTCTTGGCCACCTCCCTGAGGCTATTCTCCCCCAATTGCTCAATTTGGCCAGACGGACAGCTCTAGGAAGAGTCTTGGTGGTTCCAAACTTCTTCCATTTAAGAATGATGGAGGCCACTGTGTTCTTGGGGAACTTTAATGCTGTAGACATTTTTTGCTACCTTGCCCCAGATCTGTGCCCCAACACAATACTGTCCCGGAGCGCTATGGACAATTCCTTTGACGTCATGGCTTTTGCTCATGCAGTCAGGTGGACTCCAATCAAGTTGTAGAAGCATCAAGGATGTTCAATGGAAACAGGATGCACCGGAGCTCAATTTCAGTCTCATAGCAAATGGTCTGAATACTTAAGTAAATAAGGTAGGTTTTTATTTTTTTTTAATAAATTTGCTAAAATATCTAAACACCTGTTTTTGCTTTGTCATTGATGGGGTAGTGTGTGTAGATTAGAGCCCGACCGGTAATGATTTTTCAACGCCGATACCGATTATTGGAGGACCAAAAAAGCCGATAGCGATTAAAAAAATAAAAAATACAAAAAAAAAATACAAAAAATAAAAAATAAAAATAAAATCGGCCATTTTTAAAATTTATTTGTAATAATGACAATTATAACAATACTGAATGAACAATGAACATTTATTTTAACTTAATACATCAATAAAATCAATTTAGCCTCAAATAAATAATGAAACACGTTCAATTTGGTTTAAATAATGCAAAAACAAAGTGTTGCAGAAGAAAGTAAAAGTGCAATATGTGCCATGTAACGTTTAAGTTCCTTGCTCAGAACATATGAAAGCTGGTGGTTCCATTTAACATGAGTCTTCAATATTCCCAGGTAAGAAGTTTTAGGTTGTAGTTATTATAGGAATTATCGGACTATTTCTCTCTATACGATTTGTATTTCATATACCTTTGACTATTGGATGTTCTTATAGGCACTTTAGTATTGCCAGTGTAACAGTATAGCTTCCGTCCCTCTCCTCGCTCCTACCTGGGCTCAAACCAGGAACACATCGACAACAGCCACCCTCGAAGCAGCGTTACCCATGTAGAGCAAGGGGAAAAACTACTCCAAGTCTCAGAGCGAGTGACGTTTGAAATGCTATTAGCGCGCACCCGGCTAACTAGCTAGCCATTTCACATCGGTTACACCAGCCTAATCTTGGGAGTTGACAGGCTTGAAGTCATAAACGGGCTGCTGGCAAACGCACGAAAGTGCTGTTTCAATGAACACTTACGAGCCTGCTGCTGCCTACCATCGCTCAGTCAGACTGCTCTATCAAATCATAGACTTAATTATAACATAATAACAAACAGAAATACGAGCCTTAGGTCATTAATATGGTCCAATCCGGAAACCATTTCGAAAACAAAACGTTTATTCTTTCAGTGAAATACGGAACCGTTCCGTATTTTATCTAACAGATGGCATCCCTAAGTCTAAATATTGCTGTTACATTGTACAACCTTCAATGTTATGTCATAATTATGTACAATTCAGGCAAATTAATTACGGCCTTTGTGGGGAATAAATGGACTTCACACAGTTCGCAATGAGCCAGGCGGCCCAAACTGCTGCATATACCCTGACTGCTTGCACGGAACGCGAGAAGTGACAATTTCCCTAGTTAAGAAATTCATGTTAGCAGGCAATATTAACTAAATATGCAGGTATAAAAAATATATACACTTGTGTATTGATTTTAAAGAAAGGCATTGATGTTTATGGTTAGGTACATTGGTACAGTGCTTTTTTCACAAATGCGCTTGTTAAATCATCACCCGTTTGTCGAAGTAGGCTGTGATTCAATGAGAAATTAACAGGCACCACATCGATTATATGCAACACAGGACACGCTAGATAAACTAGTAATATCATCAACCATGTGTAGTTAACTAGTGATTATGTTAAGATTGATAGTTTTTTTATAAGATAAGTTTAATGCTAGCTAGCAACTTACCTTGGCTTCTTGCTGCCCTCGCATAACAGGTAGTCAGCCTGCCACACAGGCTCCTCGTGGAGTGCAATGTAAGGCAGGTGGTTAGAGCGTTGGACTAGTAACAGGAAGGTTGCAAAGACAAATCCCCGAGCTGACAAGGTAAAAATCTGTCGTTCTGCCCCTGAACAAGGCAGTTAACCCACCGTTCCTAGGCCGTCATTGAAAATAAGAATGTGTTCTTAACTGACTTGCCTAGTTAAATAAAGCTGTAAAAAAAAAAAAACATAAAACATTCGGCAAATTGGTGTCCAAAAATACCGATTGTTTTGAAAATTTGAAATCGGCCCTAATTAATCGGCCATTCCGATTAATCGGTTGACCTCTAGTGTAGATTGATGAGGAAAATGTTTTATTTAACAATCAGGCTGTACAGTAACAAAATGTGGAAAAGGTGAAGGGGTCTCAATACTTTCCGAATGCACTGTAGATGCCGTGACAAGATCCTGAGGAGCTTTGTCGTGCCATTCATCCGCTTCCATTACCTCATGTTTTAGTATAATTCACGACCCCATGTCTCAAGGATCTGTACACAACTCTTGGAAGCTAAGACCCAGTTCTTCCATGGCCTGCTTCCTCACCCTTGAGCATGTTTAGGGTGCTCTGGATTGACATGCATGACAGCGTGTTCCAGTTCCCGCCAATATCCAGTAACTTCGCACAATCATTGAAGAGGAGTGGGACAACATTCCACAGGCCACAAACAGCCTGATCAACTCTATACAAGGTAGATATGTTGCGCTGCATGAGTCAAATAGTGATCAACGCCCATACTTTTGGGGGGGGGGGGGGGGGGGCATCTGTGACCAACAGTTGCATGTCTGTATTCCCAGTCATGTGATATCCATAGATTACGGCCTAATGAATTGATTTCAATTGACTGATTTCCTTATTTGAACTGTAACTCTTTGAAATTGTTGCATGTAGAGTTTATATTTTTGTTTAGTATATTTTTCTGTTTTGTATTCACAAGATAAAAATGAATTCTAAACATTCATATTCTGGCCTTAACTAAGGCTGGAATATTTTGCTTAGAGGGAGCAGATTTGTACTTACGGGTCAAAGATCTCCCAGTCCTCCTCGTATGTCCCCTCTGCAGGGGCTGTGGTCTGTGCCTCCACATAGCCTCCTTCAGGAGGGGCGCCTGGGGCTGAGACCAAGAGAAATGGGCAGGAGAGAGTGAAGTGAGAATGAGCCTTGTCCATAATAACATGGACTCTATACCAAGAAGATATTTCTTTATCTCCAGCTACCTGTGAGAGGCGGCATGTCTGTGACAACCTCCTCTTCCTCGACAGGCACTTCTGGAGGATGTGGAGCCCGCAATGGTGGCAGCATGTCGCTGGGGTAAAGGGGCATAGTCGTACACACTTCCTCTGTGGAGGTGGCAGTACAGGTGGGGGTCTCCTCCACAGTCTCCATGTCCAGCTGCTTGACGATCTCCTCAGCCTCCAACGCCTGGTCTGGGGAGTCCGAACCTGACGTGGCTGAAAATCACATTAGATTACTATAGTTATACTACTTATTTCCGTAGTTCTGCAGGGAAGTTAGATTTGACCACAATATAAAAAACACAACATAACAAATGAGCATCATACAAGGTGAATGAAGACCGAGGTAATATAGTAGGCCATTTACCAGTGCAGGGAGTAGAGACAAACATGGAACAATTTAGGTTAATCTAACATATTTTAAGTCAAGTTTCTGCAGAGTACTTGGCACTCTTCGACCTAGCATAATTTTGGGGTATTACCATTTTTATTTGCTGGTGAGAAGAAGTTGAAGACTGGAGAGAAGATGGTTCCCAGGAGCGTGGTTCTAGGCGGACTAGTCAAAGTCTCTGCCGCCTCCTCCAGCTTCCCATTGGGCTTCACCGGCTTACTACTCGTGTCATGGTTCGTGTCATGGTTTGTCGCTTCTGTGGTTTAGGGTGAGGAGCAGGTAAGGACAACATGATACGTTGCTTTATCAAGACATGCAAACTCCTGTAAAGGGCCTGTTGGTGTACAAGGTATGATTACTGAAAAGGATAAGGTTTTGTTCCCATCTTTCAATTAATCCTACACTTCCTTTCCAAACTCACCCCCGTTGACAGAGTTTCTCCTGCTGACCCTGGAGATTGTCCTCCTGGGGGCATCGCCACCTTGTGGTGTGGAAGAGATCAGGTTGTCGTCGATGTCGCAGGTGAGCCGTGTCTTCTTCGCTGGGTTCTCCTGCTCTACCTGAGGTAGAAACACAACTCTCATATCAGAACTGATGGGAGGAAAATTTAATTGTAGAATAAACCCCCAACAATCTTTCAAAATATCTTACAGTATTCCCAACATTTAATTTTGAATAAACAAACTAGCAGAGGGCCCAAGGAATTCTGACTCATATCTGGTTGGATGGACAAAGGACTTGTAGTACGCCAAGTGACAATGTTCCAAGACAAACAACATGCCTTTCCAGGGGGATTATTTCTCTCCTGAAATATTGTTTCAGCCAACCCTAGCTCCCTACCTACTTGGGCAGCACAATTAATCAAATTCAGATAGAAATTGCGATATTGATGTGCAATATCCATATCGCAAGAGGCTGAGATTCTCTTTCTTTGACCCTCCGTTAAAACAACAAACTAGACTACGGTACCTTCTCCGATAAGATGCCCTAGATTCCATTCATTCACTCACTCTCTACATGCACAGAGGATGCTGACCAATCACAAGCCGGCTCGCACTCTGCATGGCATGCACATGCTGGCTAATCACAAGTGTCCCACAGAGCACGCAGTTAGATGCTGGTGAGGAGAGAAAGGGCTTTACCTCAGAGTGTGTCGGAAACATGAGTGCTGCTCGTGCTAACAAGAACGGCGATTTGGTGCCAAAAGGCGCATCTTCAGTGATATGGCAATATTCCGGCTACAAGCAAACCAATGTCAACCAAATGTGTTGTGCAAAAAGTGCCTCAGAGTTGTGGCGACAACAAGAGGCAACACAACAAAAGCATTCAGTCATTTGAAGAACCATCCCCTACTTCACGACGATTGCATGGTGAAAAGAAACGCACCTGACAGTAATTACGCTCCTTAGTAAAGACAGCAAAGATAAGTTGTGTATGTATGGTACATGTTCTTTATGTGCTCTTGAATAAAAATGGATGTAAAAAAAATAAAAGCACCCAACAGCTGCAAAGCTCCCTCAGCTAGACACCTACGTTAAACAGGAATTGACTAGTGTAACGCCCTACGAAAAAAACATCCCACAGACGTCACCCAGAGGCTATCACCCAGCCAAAGACATGTTTCACATTTACAGTCAGCAAAGCTTAAGAGGATAAACAAGCTGGACAGGATACAAGACTGTCGCTCAAGTCACCATCCCAACGCTGTATAACAAAATTATAGGACAAGTTGAAACAGAGCTCACATGATTATTACGCGACTACAACATAGGCCTGTCTTTGGTCTATTACAGGTATCCCAAAATGGGTGCAATGTGATTCACATTTTCAAACAGGGGGCTATACATTTGGGTGACGTTTTTCTCGTCTAAATGATCTGTATCAGGGATTACAGGGACTCTCCGCAACTATATTCAATGTGCTGGACAAAAAATTGAGGCTATGATTAAAAAGTTGGAGCTCTTCTCTGTCTGCATTAACAAGGACAACACACAGGTCTTTCCATCATTGTATAATTTTGTGTGTGCAAATGAACAAGCTTACGGACAATGTCAAATGTGATATAGCGAAGCACCTGAGTGAGTTGGGTGCGCAATTACGCAGGTACTTTCCCGAAACGGATGACACAAACAACTGGAAAGGGATAACGAATCATGCCAACTCCAGTCCACTTACCGATATCTGAACAAGAGTCTCATCGAAATTGCAACAAGCGGTCAATTTAAATCAGAAGCCACTGCCAGATTTTTGGATTGGGTTGCGCTCAGAGTATCCTGCCTTGGCAAATCACGCTAAGACACTGATGCCCTTTGCAACCACGTACCTATGTGAGAGTGGATTCTCGGCCCTCACAAGCATGAAAACGAAATACAGGCACAGACTTTGTGGAAAATGATTTAAGACTGAGACTCTCTCCAATACAACATTGCAGAGTTCTGTGTATCCTTTCAAACACACCCTTCTCATTAACCTGTGGTAAGTTATTCACCATTCTCAAAGAACAAATAAGGTTTTATATTTAAGATTTTTAAATAAAGAGCGAAATTTAAATAAAGAGCAATATTATTATTTGCTCCCTGGTCCTATAAAAGCTCTGTCACTTCCCACGAGCCGGGATGTGACAAAAACTCACTCATTCTTATGTTTAACTTCTTGCGGATCATTGGGACGCTAGTGTCCCATCTGGCCAACATCCGGTGAAATTGCAGAGCACGAAATACAAATTAAATTACTATAAATATTTAACTTTCATGAAATCACATCAAAATAAATCTTAACTTGTTGTTAATCCAGCCACTGTTTTTATTTATTTCACCTTTATTTAACCAGGTAGGCAAGTTGAGAACAAGTTCTCATTTACAATTGCGACCTGGCAGACTGTCAGATTTCAAAAAGGCTTTACGGCGAAAGGAAACTATGCGATTATCTGAGGACAGCGCCCAGCACACAAATGCATAACAAATCATTTTCAACCAGGGAGTTGCGACACGAAAGTCAGAAATAGCAATATAATATATGTCTTACCTTTGAAGAGCTTCTGTTGGCACTCCAAAAGGTCCCAGTTACATTACAAATGGTCCTTTTGTTCAATAAAGTCCTTCTTTATATCCATAAAAACTCAGTTTAGCTGGCGTGCTTCAGTTAATAATCCACTCGGTTTCCCTCCTTCAAAATGAATCCCAAACGTTACCAATAAACTTATCCAAACAAGTTGATCAACGTTTATAAATCAAACTTTAGCTACCCTAATACACAAATAAACGATAAAATTTAAGACGGAGAATCATTTTTCCAAAAACCAGCCTGAAACTCTTTCTTAAGACTTGACATCTAGTGGAAGCCCTAGGAACTGCAATCGGGGACGATTGTCCTATTATAAAAGTGCCAGCCATTGAAATCAGTGATATGCTGAATTTGTATTTTATTTCATGGTTTGTCATCGGGGTTTCACCTGCCATTTCAGTTATACTCACAGACATTATTTTAACAGTTTTAGAAACTTTAGAGTGTTTTCTATCCAATTCTACCAATGATATGCATATATGCAGTATTTTGACGTCCGGATGAAAAGCGTGCCCAAAGAAAACTGCCTGTTACTCAGGCCCAGAAGCTAGGATATGCATATAATTGGTAGAACTGGATAGAAAACACAAAAGTTTCCAAAACTGTTAAAATAATGTCTGAGTATAGCATAACTGATGTGGCAGACGAAACCCCAAGGACAAACCACCCCCCCCAAAAAAGACATTTTCAGCCTACCACTGTTTTCAATGGCTGTCACTTTTATTATAAGGCGAAAACCTCCCAGATTGCAGTTCCTAGGGCTTCCACTAGATGTCAACAGTCTTTAGAAAGAGTTTCAGGCTGGTTTTTGGAAAAATGAGCTAGAAGTTGTAGTTTTTCTAAGTGGCTCCCATTTTGGCTGTAGTGTTTCCATGTGCGTGGAGGAAAGCGCGTTCTTTGTTATTTATCTCCGGTAATGAACATACTATTCTCCGTCTTACATTTTATCGTTTATTTACGTATTAGGATATCTAAGGTTTGATTATAAACATTGTTTGACTTGTTTGGATAAGTTTATTGGTAACGTTTGGGATTCATTTTGTATGCATTTTGAAGGAGGGAAACCGGTGGATTATTGACTGAAGCGCGCCAGCTAAACTGAGTTTTTATGGATATAAAGGACTTTATTGAACAAAAGGACCATTTGTGATGTAACTGGGACCTTTTGGAGTGCCAACAGAAGAAGATCTTCAAAGGTAAGGCATTTATTATATCGCTATTTCTTACTTTCGTGTCGTACCTGTTATGTTGGAAAATGTTTTTCATGCTTTTGTATGCGGGGCGCTGTCCTCAGATAATCGCATGGTGTGCTTTCGCCGTAAAGCCTTTTTGAAATCTGACACAGCGGCTGGATTGCCTAGTTAAATAAAAAATCTGTTATTTAATTGATTAATGAACATGCTACGCTTAAAGCACACTATATTTCAAGGATCATCAACTAGATTCAGCCACAGAACTATTTTTTTCTTGAGAGGATGGTCAGGGGGCAAGAACATAATTACAAATAATTTGTAGACCGCAAATTAACCATAAGAAGCTCAAAAAATATTTGACTAAAACATTTCAAACTTTGTTTACATTTGTATACGATCACGTCTCTATTATGGGTGGGAATACTTGTCCTAAATTAAAATCACTTGGAGCAGATTTCCTGGTATTTTTAGTCTATGTTCAACAATGAAAATTGTAATTTTTGGGGTCTCAAATGAAACCACCTGCAAGCCAAATCTGACCCGCCAGTTGGGGAACCCTGCTATATTTGATGATCATGTTAAATTAGGTGTAGTAATCCTATCTATTATCATATGTATAACAATGTTGGAAAACATTAGCTTAATTTGGTTTTTGTATTCAGTTAGCACAGTATGTATTAACTCATGATCTCATTTTAGAAGTTATGTTTTCTACCCGGACACGTGTTTTAAACATGTCTGATGGAATTACCACGTTTTCACCCAAAATCACAATATCTGGCCCCCAAAAATTGAAATTAAACTATTTCCCCCCCCAAATTGTGCAGCCCCACTATCTACTATCGTTCTACAATCTCTAGAGCCACTGCTAAAATTAGAACACTGCTGGAGTTCGAAGACAAGCCGCTGCATTCCACCATGCATTTCTAGGGAAACATGACACTGGGTACTAAAACAGACTTTACGTCTTAAATCTGGATAGGGGCTAAATAAAGGTCTAGTTGAGGGGGGTGCAAAAAGGTGCTGCTTACATAACACATTGCTAAAATGTTAAACTAGGGACATGTAACTTTAGTGATCAAACAGCTGTAGAATGTTGGAGGGGGAAATGTTACTTAAGAGTGTCAGTTAGGCGCAGACACACAAAGCCATCCCAGAGATGGCACCCTATTCACTACATAGTGCACTACTTTTGACCAAGACTCATAGGGCTCTGGTCAAAAGTAGTGTACTATATAGGAAATAGGATGCCATTTCTGAGAGAGATAACAGAGACAGCTCACCTTCACAGCATTGCCTCTGATTAATTTCTTAATGGTGGACAGCAGGCCTCTCCCGCCACCTGTCGGCGTGCACTCCTCCACTTCTGAATGCCTCCGCTTGGTCCGTGATGTGCGGGGCGCATGTGCAGGGCTCGACTGCTGAGATGCCTTCCGCATTCTCAGCCTCATTGTTTTAAGAGCCACATGTAAGACTGGAGGACAGACAGGGCAAAGCGGGTTGATGGGCAAAAGCGGACAAATGGGGGGAGATTGGGTAGGAAGAGAGAGAAAAAAAACAAGTTAGTGTAAGACCTGATTTTCACCCTCGTCATACAGTCACATAATATACAGCCTAACAGCTAAAAAGGAGTGGACAAGCTTGTGATTTGAAAACCCTCAGTGAACAAAAAACACCAGCAGAAAATGTGCTGCTGTTGCTGCTAACATCTGGTTGCATTCAAGACACCATTTCCTCTGCATCACAGTACATCATCGCTGCCTCAGTGAGCCAAAGACCCATCACACGACCATTGAGTACTCAAGATTACTTCAGTGAATGTGTTTATCTAACAACTGACCAACTGATTGGACAAATTGATCACAAAAGTATCTGAGGACAGAGATAAGATGGACGTATTGTTTTCATTAATGAAAAAACATGCACAGAGAAAACTATTTACTGTAAGTAACCACAGCGCTCCTCTCAAGAAGCACACCCTCCCACCCCCGTGCTTACTTTCCCATGCTGACCAAACTAGCTCCGCACGTGCGCATGTTGATTTTGTCTATCAACACCAGACGGGTTCAAAATCAAAACCAACCATATTAAATTTGGGGACAGGTCAAAACATGCATGGACATTTAGCTAGTTTGCTGCCCTGGGAGATAAACAGTGGGTTATTTAACATGAAATGCACATTGTATTTTTTTGCTGGATCTTTGTAGAATTTTGGCCCATTTTGAGTCACACAAAATCATGACATGACCAGGGCCTATCAGGCACCATGCCAGACAGTGGACACACACAGCCCCATCTATCCGCCACTCCCATCGCACTGCAGAGAAACCCACTGCTTCACTACATCTGCATTACATTACCATGGGGCCTGGCCTAAACAGTGAACACACTTTCTGAATAGATCCTAATATAACAAAGTCCATTTACTTCTCAGATGAACCTTGGAATGTGAACACACCATCCCTTTTTTCAGTCACTAATGTAAAGTTTCCATCCCTTGTCAAAACGTGAAGGACAATTTATTTTATTACCCAAATGCAATTAGCAGCTGATTACAGGGTGGGGATTTGGGGAACTTATGTGCCTACAACATGTCCATAGACACAAGACAAGTAGCCAGACTTATTCAATACATGCCACAGGGAGGATTATTTCTAAATTAACACTAGAGTCTTCACTGTGACAAAGCAATTGCTGTTATGTTGAACTAGCATGACGGGGATGTTACGCGGTACTATTGATGTAATACGACAGCATTAGTGTCCTTGTAATGACTGCAAGCCCCATGGGCACAGGGGTGTCAGTATGAGCAACGCAATGCCGCAATGGAGAGGGGAGCACAAAGATTAGCAACAAGTCAGAGATTAAAAATGGCTTCAAATCCAGAGACTAAAAAAAAAAAGGCTTATCCCTAGACAATAATATAGCCAGTAAATAAGATAATTTATGAATGAAGGAATGACCTAGCTCTCCATTAGGCTAAGCCAGGCATCAAACAAGGCCCGCGGACCAAAACCGTCCAGTGAAGCATTTCTAAGTCACAGCAAGAACTGCCAACATGCTGCACGCTAAACAGCAGTGCATTGCCACACACGCCTGCATGCTGTATCACATCACTAATGGCACTGACGAAATCTACCGGACCGAAAAGTTTAAAAGATGTTGTAGGCTTAATGTCCATGCCAAGTTTCCGTTCGTTCTAACTGACCATTGCAGTAGCCTACAGAAAATGTAATTTGTTGTCAAAAAGTTAAGATAAAAGGACTCACACGCAGGTATAAAATGACTACTAAAGGACAATAGGGTACACAAGCAAGTATACATTAGTCAACAGTCGAGTCCTCTACTTTATGAAGTTACACTTGCATCTGTGAATTCAACGTGAATTGCTCTGCTTTCGTGTGTCCCGTTACAGCGCGCAGGAATGTCCTCCTAGGCCACAAACATTTTTGCAGTCTGGCTTCGATTTTTAAAGTGTAACAATGAATAACCGAGAAGCTAAACCTTTCAATAAAACACATTGCAAAGGAGAAATGTAGGCCTATGACAACATTTGAGCAGTAGCCTAGGCTACAACAACCTAGTTATGTTTTTGTTATTTGGAGTTATTAAATACTTTGACCAGGGTCGCAGCATATTTTGCTCATCTGCAAGCATAGCAGCAAAGGCTGGACAAATATTGAATATGTTAAAAGGTTATATACAGCATCCTATGTGCATAAGTGGGTCGCAGTTGTATGCATGTTTCTTTGTAAAAACAAACAAATAGGCTAGGTCTGTTGTTTTTCCCCCAATATGGCCCATGTGCTGATTGAGTTTGACATCCCCGGGCTAAACCATCCAAGGAGCCAGCAGATACGGTATGCCTCAATTTTGCCTGCAGAATTCAGCATGGATGTAAGAGCCAATGAACACGAATGACACACATACAGTTCCTCTAGTCACAGCATGCCTTTTTTTAACCATCTCAAAGCATGACTCATTCACAGCTTCCAACAAACCAAGGATGCAGCCAGCAGCAAAAACACTATACCGGGGAAGAGGATTTCCTTTTTTCTCCTTTATTTAAACAAAAAAGGAAATCTATGGATATATAACACACATCAAGTAAGGTTGCGGATAAAACTATATTTCAGAAAAATATAGTAGACTATCCATTTTCACTGCCCCCAGATTTCTTAAATTACAACCAGCTGTTACACATGCTACAAAGAAAATTACATCTATAGTAGCTAGATGCTAGCTATTTGCACATACACGAGTGCGTTCTAAAACAATACAAAAAACTAAATCATGTTTGAAGCGGTGAGAGAACCATTGAAATGGCCTCATGCACACATAGCTTAACGTTGTGACAGCGATGCAAGTTATTAAAAATCTAACACAGGGCATTACCTCATTTTATCATGGCTCAATTTACCCTACTGCAGGGTTACTCAACTAAATTCTTACAGGGGCCGGATTTGAAAAGGGTTATTTATATTATAATCTTATAAAGCACTTTCATTAAAATTAAATGTCACTAGAAGTTCATTTTGAGTGCTTTAAGACCAGCCCAATTCAGTGCATCAAATGGTTTTACATAATGGAACAAAACACAGTTGACCTGCATCACATTAATTTCTACATGCATCGCTTCATCTTGTTTGTATTTACACATAGGGAACCTTTTATGCATGGCATCTCTCAGTTGACCAGCATCAAATTCTGTCCCATTTTCAATATCTTCATAATTTTCTGTCTACTTTTGTTTTTACACAGAAACATATATCTCAGTTGACTAGCTTTTGCGGAGCAGTCTCTCTCCCACCACATCAGTAGAGAACGGGTGCCTATAAACTGCACCACCTCTGTGGGGACTTTAACTTGGCAACAATATTTTATGAGTTTTCTTTCTGTTTATCTAAAAACTGACATCACGGGAGTGATCTGTACTGTTGACCGTATATAGTTGTGCAGCGTAGGGAAATGGAAGGTTGTGTTTGAGCTTAAAAATCAGGAGAAAATTAGAAAACATTTTGAAAAGGATCTGTTTTATACCTCCCTTGTAGTCCCAAATTCATGTCAATTCAATTGATTGAAGATGTCACAAAAACAAAACGTCATCCGAGCACCTCAAGCATTTGCCAGATATGTTGGCTTTGTGGTGGCAATCACTGAAAAAAAAGCAACCATCTCGTCCCTAAGCTCTCATAGGCTGCTCTCGAGAGGATTATTACCCTTGCTTAGCCACCAAACAATACGTAAAAGTAGATAATGATGTCCAGCAGACCATAACACAAGCAATGTTGCAGGCTAGGCTGTTGATCGAATAAAGTTAATGATAGCTGTGAGTTGAACACCGTGGACTGAGTTAAGCACAAAGCATGCTCTGGTGTAGTGATCTCATCTGTGGTGAAAGAGCCGATAGGCGGGCGGGCAGACAGACCCCGCACCCGTTAGCAGCTCGGATTGGCTGTAACTGGTATGTTGGGTGATATTAATTGACAGCACTTAATGGGCAGGACTACAGGAAAACATCTATCCCATTAGAGAATATTGAACGAGGGCTCCTTTTGGCACTAAAATCAAATTTGATGGAAATGTTTTGCTTTTTTATATGAAGGTTCAGAATTGATCAAAGGGACATTCTAAATTGATAAACGGCCAGTTGAATAGCCCTGCCCCAGTGTATGACCAAATTAATATTTTTCAAAGGAGTGCATGAAAGGTTAAATTGTTTGCATCAAGACCAATCTTGAGTTGGCCTGGTATTCAAACTGAATATCAATTTCCAGTGTGGATTAACCACCAACACGCCACTCCCAAAAGACGTATAACAAAAGCTAATTGTAGGCAAGACAAACCTGTCGTCACGATTTCTGGTAGGCTATCTCAGTGGTTCCCAACCATGGGTACTAGGACCCCTGGAGGTACTTGGTCTATCCACAGGGAGTACTTGAGAAGACTCATGAGACCATAAGCCTACTGGTAAATGCACATGAGCGGGTACTCCGGGCAGAGCAAAATTCAGTTGGTGGTACAGTAACCGAAAAGGGTTGGGAACCACTGGGATACAGAGCCAAAATAAATCAATCACAGCACATTTTTGGACTCAGTTTTTTACCCGATTAAGTAGAATAATACTGGAAATTAAATGTTGAAAGTTCCATTTATATTCCTAAAACATAGTTTGAAAATGATGCCGTGGCTGCTTCCTGTTGACAACAACTTAATTTTATTAAATGAGCTCCTTACGAATTGCATATGCACCAAAAACCTTGTTGATTTGAAAAGTAGCAACAAATCACTCACATAGAATCTGGGAGTAATGTGTATATCACTGGTAGAAGACAATTTGTTGAAGACAGCCAGCTACAATTTTTTGCCATTGAAGTGTAAAACGCAACACTTTGTTAAATCACTTATATCGATTACACGTTGAAATCAATTGAACTGGGGCAAAACATTTGGGTTGTAAGCACTATTAAAACGCACATTATACAAAGACCACTTGGTATGATCTATATATAATTGGTTAGAAGAGAAATTGTACAAGGCTTCCATCTATATTTTGGAATGGCAGATGTTGATTTCAGGAGGCTGCCATCACTGAAAAGGACCAACACCTTTTCTGTTAACTTCAACAAATCATAACCCGGCATTTGATATGAATAGTGGCAACAGTTGGCTGCTATTTAAGTGGATGGTGTCCCTACATTCAACGTGGCTTTAAAGCATCTCAAAACAGTCAGCAGCACCAGCCGAGACCGATCATGGGCTTCAGTGAGCATGGAAGTCAACCAGGTAAGTGAAAGAGCTATGCTAATGTTATTTAGCTATAACGGATTTAGCTCGTCTTCCATCTAAATAACACTGAAAACTAACCAACACATCTGCCAGCAGTTAGTAGCTAACTGCTGATGCTGTCATACTATAGGTACAAGCCAACGGGAAATAGGAGTTCACTTACTATTTAGAGCAAGTTTAAGATGTTTGTGGGGGGCTGAGTGTTGTGGTAATTCAGATATGGTGTAACTCCAGGGGAGTTCTCTCTACAGCCTGCCGAGTGAAATGAGACACGTCGGCCACGGACCTGACCGTATTTCAGAGAAGCCCCAGACCCATGTTGTTTCCTTTGGAAGGGCCGATTGGGGATTTTGCTCAAAAATAACTAATTTTATTTTAGGATCAACAGTGTCAGTTACTTCTTGTGGAAGCAGCTGATAACATTAGCTTGCTAAAGCTACAGTTGAAGTCGGAAGTTTACAAAAATGTGTTTTAATGACTCAAACTAAATGTTTCAACCATTCCACAAATTTCTTGTTAACAAAACTATAGTTTTGGCAAGTCGGTTAGGACATCTACTTTGTGCATGACACAAGTAATTTTTCCAACAATTGTTTACAGACAGATTATTTCACTTATAATTCACTGTATCACAATTCCAGTGAGTCAGAAGTTTACATACACTAAGTTGACTGTACCTTTAAACAGCTTAGAAAATTCCAGAAAATGATGCCATGGCTTTAGAAGCTTCTGATAGGCTAATTGACACTGAGTTAATTGGAGGTGTACCTGTGGATGTATTACAAGGCCTACCTTCAAACTCGGTGCCTCTTTGCTTGACATCATGGGAAAAATCAAAAGAAAACAGCCAAGACCTCAGAGAAAAAAAATTGTAGACCTCCACAAGTCTGGTTCATCCTTGGGAGCAATTTCCAAATGCCTGAAGGTACCACGTTCATCCGTACAAACAATAGTACGCAAGTATAAACACCATGGGACCACGCAGCCGTCATACCGTTCACGTTCAGGAAGGAGACGCGTTCTGTCTCCTAGAGATTAACTTACTTTGGTGCGAAAAGTGCAAATCAATCCCAAAACAACAGCAAAGGACCTTGTGAAGATGCTGGAGGAAACAGGTACAAAAGCATCTATAGCCATAGTAAAATGAGTCCTAAATCGACATAACCTGAAAGGCCGCTCAGCACGGAAGAAGCCACTGCTCCAAAACCGCCATAAAAAACCCAGACTACGGTTTGCAACTGCACATGGGGACAAATATTGTACTCTTTGGGGAAATGTCCTCTGGTCTGATGAAGCAAAAATAGAACTGTTTGGCCACATAGACCATGATGTTTGGAGGAAAAGGGGGGAAGCTTGCAAGCCGAACAACACCATCCCAACCGTGAAGCACGGGGGTGGCAGCATCATGTTGTGGGGGTGCTTTGCTGCAGGAGGGACTGGTGCACTTCACAAAATAGATAACATCACGAAGAGGGAAAATAATGTGGATATATTGAAGCAACATCTCAAGACATCAGTCAGGAAGTTAAAGCTTGGTCGCAAATGGGTCTTCCAAATGGACAATGACCCCAAGCATACTTCCAAAGTTGTGGCAAAATGGCTTAAGGACAACAAAGTCATGGTATTGGAGTGGCCATCACAAAGCCCTGACCTCAGTCCTATAAATTTGTGGGCAGAACTGAAAAAGCATGTGTGAGCAAGGAGGCCTACAAACCTGACTCAGTTACACCAGCTGTCAGGTGGAATGGGCCAAAATTCACCCAGCTTGTGGAAGGCTACCCAAAACATTTGACCCAAGTTAAACAACTTAAAGGCAATGCTACCAAATACTAATTGAGTGTACGTAAACTTCTGAACCACTGGGAATGTGATGAAAGAAATAAAAGCTGCAATAAACCCCTCTACTATTATTCTGACTAGAGGTCGACCGATTATGATTTTTCAACTCCGATACCGATTGGAGGACCAAAAAAATCCAATACCGAGTAATCGGCAATTTATATATTTATATGTAATAATGACAATTACAACAATACTGAATGAACAATGAAGATTTATTTTAACTTAATACATCAACAAAAATCAATTTAGTCAAATAAATAGTGAAACATGTTCAATTTGGTTTAAATAATGCAAAAACAAAGTGTTGCAGAAGAAAGTAAAAGGGCAATATGTGCCATGTAAAAAAGCTAACGTTTAAGTTCCTTGCTCAGAACATGAGAATATATGAAAGCTGGTGGTTCCTTTTAACATGAGTCTTCAATATTCCCAGGTAATAAGTTTTAGGTTGTAGTTATTATAGGACCATTTCTCTCTATACCATTTGTATTTCATATACCTTTGACTATTGGATGCTCTAATAGGTACTTTAGTATTGTCAGCATAATCTCGGGAGTTGATAGGCTTGAAGTCAAACAGCGCAATGCTTCAATGCGAAGAGCTGCTGTTTGAATGAATGCTTACGAGCCTGCTGCTGCCTACCACCGCTCAGACAGACTGCGCTATCAAATCATAGACTGAATTACCGTAAATTCCGGACTATAAGCCACAACTTTTTTCCCAGGCTTTGAACCTCGCGGCTTAAACAATGACGCGGCTAATATATGGATTTTTCCCGCTTTCAATTAAAAAAAAAATAATAATAATTCTGTGACGTGCTCAGTTTTTTGGCGGCATGAAGCTTTCATTAGACCAATGAAATTGCCGAACGGGTTAAGGTCAAACAACTTTTTTGTTTACTGTTTAGATTAAATCGAGCGCTCTCAAACTTCCCATCATTCTGATTACGGTAGTCATTTTGTCACCCTCATCATGGCAAAGACATGGAGAAATGCATATGATGCAGCTTTCAAGTTGAAGGCGATTGATCTGGCTGTTGAAAAAGGAAATAGAGCTGCTGCACGGGAGCTTGGTCTTAATGAGTCGATAAGACGTTGGAAACAGCAGCGTGAGGAATTAACTCAGTGCAAAAAGACAACTAAAGCTTACTGCTAATTTTTTATTTTTGTTACAAGCCGTGTTTTGTTATAGCCTATTTATTTTTGTTACAAGCCGTGTTTCGTTAAAGCTTGTGTAAAGTTAATTTGTTTCAATGTACCGGTAGGCACCGGCGGCCTATAGACACGTGCGGCTTATTTATGTTCAAAATAAAATAAAATTCAGTGGGTGCGGCTTATATTCAGGTGCGCTTAATTAATAGTCCGAAAATTACGGTATAGTATAATAACACACAGAAATACGAGCATTAGGTCATTAATATGGTCAAACCCGTAAACTAATCATTTCGAAAACAAAACGTTTATTATTTTTGTGAAATACAGAACCGTTATGTATTTTATCTAACGGGGGGCATCCTTAAGTCTAAATATTGCTGTTACATTGCACAACCTTCAATGTTATGTCATAGTTATGTAAAATTCTGGAAAATTAGTTTGCAACGAGCCAGGTCGGCCCTAACGGTTGCATATACCCTGACTCTGCGTGCAATGAACGCAAGAGACATGACACAATTTGCCTAGTTAATATTGCCTGCTAACATGAATTTCTTTTAATTAAACATGCAGGTTTAAAAAAATATACTTCTGTGTATTGATTTTAAGAAAGGCATTGATGTTTATGGTTAGGTACATTCGTGCAACGATTGTGCTTTTTTCACAAATGCGCTTTTGTTAAATCATCCCCAGTTTGGCAAAGTTGGCTGTCTTTGTTAGAAAGAAATGGTCTTCACACAGTTCGCAACAAGCCAGGCAGCCCAAACTGCTGTATATACCCTGACTCTGATGCACAGAACACAAGAGAAGTGACAATTTCCCTAGTTAAAAGAAATTCACGTTAGCAGGCAATATTAACTAAATATGCAGGTTTAAAAATACATACTTGTGTATTGATTTTAAGAAAGGCGTTGATGTTTATGGTTAGGTACAACGACAGTGCTTTTTTCACGAATGTGCTTGTTAAAATCACCCGTTTGGCGAAGTTGGCTGTGATTCAATGATAAATTAACAGGCACCGCATTGATTATATGCAACGCAGGACAAGCTAGATAAACTACTAATATCATCAACCATGTGTAGTTAACTAGTGATTATGTTAAGATTGATTGTTTTTTTATAAGATAAGTTTAATGCTAGCTAGCACCTTACCGTAGCTCCTTGCTGCACTTGCATAACAGGTAGTCAGCCTACCACGCAGTCTCCTCCTGGAGTGCAATGTAATCGGACATAATCGGTGCCAAAAAATGGCAATTACCGATTGTTGTGAACTTGAAATCGGCCGTAATTAACCGGTCATTCCGATTAATTGGTTTACCTCTAATTCTGACATTACACATCCTTAAAATAAAGTGGTGATCCAAACTGACCTAAGACAGGGAATTTTTACCAGGATTAAATGTCAGGAATTGTGAAAAACTGAGTTTAAATGTATTTGTCTAAGGTGTATGTAAACTTCCCACTTCAGCTGTAGCTATCCTCTTCCTTCCTATCTGAATGAATGTGACCATTTCTAGCAAGCAAAATAAGTGATGTCGATTTTGTTTGTGTACTGCCATATGTCAATAACATAGCTACGTTTGTCACTGGTGCGGGCTAGTAAATATCCTATACCTAGCCATCTACTGTAGACAAAAAGCTAAAACCGGGGAGAGGGGGAAGAGAGTATTCACTTGCTCATCTGCTGCTGGCTTGATAATGTTCACGCAAATACATATTTCCACATAACTGATGAATTTACATTTGTGTTCTATAAAGACTAATTGTGTCAATATGTTGTGAATAGTGTAGAAATTTCCTCAGCCCTTTCCATATTAAAAAAGTGATAGTGCCACTTACAGCTCACCATGTACAGTAGGCTACAGGTAATATGTTCCACCATGTACAGTAGGCTAGAGGCAATATGTTCCCCCACCATGTACAGTAGACTACAGGCAATGTGTTCCCCCACCAAGTGAATCATAGAAATGTTGATCTTGCATTGGGGGAGCATAAAATGTAAACTAACAAAGATATTTTAGAGTTAAAACCCATGTATATTTAACCTCTACGGGATCGGTGCCCCCCAGGACGTTTGAGCTAACATGCGCTAATGTGATTAGCACGATGTTGCAAGTAACAAGAACATTTCCCAGGACAAACTTGCCTTATGGGCAGAAAGATTAAATTCTTGTTAATCTAACTGCACTGTCCAATTTACAGTAGCTATTACAGTGAAACAAAATGGCTTTGATTGAGGAGTGCACAACAACAACAAAAATGTATCACGGCAACTGTTTGATACATTCACCTCTGAAGGTAAATCATGTACTTACATTCAGTTATCTTGCTCTGATGTCATCCTGAGGGTCCCAGAAATAAAATGTAGCATAGTTATGTTTGATCAAATCAATTTTTATATTCAAATGTATGAACTAGGTTCTACATTTTGAACCCCTGCTGTGCCTGCCTGCCACCCCTCAAATGTGGGGAAAAAAAGGGTTCGACCCTTAAGAGGTTTTACGCAGTAAGACTAGAGGGTGTGGTATATGTCCAATATACCATAGCTATGGGCTGTTCTTATGCACGAGTGCCTGGATACAGCCCTTAGCAGTGGTATATTGGCCATGTACCACAAACCCCGAAGCACCTTATTGTTATTATAAACTGGTTACTAACATAATTAGAACAGTACAAATACATGTTTTGTCATGTCCGTAGTATACGGTCTGATACCACAGCTGGAACCATTACATACTACTATAAAGAAATTCTAAACTGTGTGGTTCGAGCCCTGAATGCTGAAAGCCATGGTTTTTCAGACCGTATACCACGATTATGACAAAACATGTATTTTTACTGGTCTAATTACATTGGTAACCCATTTATAATAGCAATAAGGCACCTCAGGGGTTTGTGAAATATGGTCAATATACAGCGGCTAAGGTCCGTGTCCCAGCATTCCACGGTGCTTCTTGCCTAAGAACAGCCCTTACATGTGGAAGGTATGGTTAGATGAGGGGATGGATGGTCGATCAAAATGAGTGGAAAGTGGGAACACCACGCACACTTCATTGAAATAGCTAGTTAGCTAACTAGACAGTCTTCTGGCAAGTTAATCGAATTGTCACTGTTCAAAATGTTTCGGATTCCTTCGTGTAATGGGCCAATGCTGGTTGCAATTCAAAAGGTCCAGAGCTAATTACCAACTAACTTTTTCTATGTCCATGGACGGCCAGCCCTAAAGAGGCTTGTATACACAAAGTGGGCGGGAAATTAAAGCTTGCTACCGAGCACTCGTGTCCAGGTAGAAGGCCGTAAAAACAGGACGCCAACAGTAACTTACTAGCTAAACATCACGCGAATTCGCAAGCTGCTAGCAAGTAACAAACATCGTTCGAAAACAGCGCGCGAGGTTAGTTCACGTTAGCTAGCCGTGGCGGCTAGCTCGCTAGCTAGCAAAACACAGTACCTAGATAACTAGCTACTGTACCTGCCATTCCCCACTGTCCATTTTCAACTGAGAAATGTTAGCGGTTTAGCTATGCAGTTAGCTGTTAGAACATCTAACGAAATTAAACTTAGGTTGCGAGAGGCTGGACAAGCAATATTTTAGCCCCTTCTGTCCAAAGACAAATTTGACTAGCTAGCTAGTTGCTAACGTTAACTAACATTAGCAAAACTTAATTAGCTAGCACTACCCAAACTTTGCTAGCTGGTTAGCTACCTAGCTTGGCAACATGGATCTAGTCAATTAGCTGTTTTAGGCAAGTTAACCAAGACTGTTGTAAATGTACAAGAAATAAACCCAAAATTTACAAAACCATTGAGTAATTTTCCGCAGCAAAATGGTTACATGTTAGCAAACCAGGAGGCCGAGATTTTAGCAAGACAGAGGGTTAAGTTGGCTGGCTAGCTACTGTAGATTGCTGTTGTCCATGCCTTGGGGGCGAGAAAGGAACATATTTATTTGTACGTCACTCACACATGCCGAAAGACGCTTGAAATAATCCCTACTTACTTTACAGTACTCCACAGTATCTCCAAAACGAGTTGACTGATCAAGCACTGCTGGCTGCTACGGTGCGGACAGCAGCTGCTTCTTCTTTTTCTTCTTGTTTCCTCTCTGCTTTGCTGTTTTTATGAACCGTCTAGTAGCTGATACTGCGATGTGCTCACAGACGCCATTTCCCGCCTCCTCACCCACACTCTCTCGATGCAGATACCCGGATGACAGAGGACCGCTTGTGCCAGAGGCGTCAATGAGGTGGTTCGTTTTTCTGGCCCGTGTACCCCGGTGAGAAGAGTTTGAATCAAATCAAACTTTATTTGCCACATGCACCGAATACAACAAGTGTAGACTTTACCGTGAAATGCTTACTGACAAGCCCTTAACCAACAGTAGAGTTAAAGAAGAACATATTTACGAAGTAGGCTAAAATAAAAAGTAATAATAATAACGAGGCTATAATACAGGGGACACCGGTACCAAGTCAGTTGAGGTAATCTGTACATGTAGGTGGGGGCGAAGTGACTATGCCTTCGGGTGAAGTGATTGCATTCATGGTGGAACCGGGCTGCTTCCGGGCGTGAGCCAGGTGCCCCGCTCTGGCGGACGGCGAAATCTGTTCAAAACAAAGGTGACGTTAGTTATAAGTCCGTTTTTTGTGTTTTCACATTCAACGGGGATTGCTTTGGATAAAACCCTTTACCTGCCTTCCCAATGAAAACCTAGTTTGAAAATTCAAACATTTATTTTATGGAAAAGAGATGTATGTTTCTGGACGATGCACCATGCTGACATGACCAAGCCGCGCAGATTACTGTTTGATTTGAGAAGGGCGCTCTCCCCTCCCGCTTTCACCTGATGACGTGCCGGGCCATTGCCCGGTTCAACACGGGCCAGCGTAATATAACACATTTTTTCCTTTGCTTTGGCACATTACTCACACCCCTTTTATTTGAAAAACAGTACATACCGTTACCTGGTCCTGAATCCCCCGAACACCCATAAGTGTGGTTCCTCTCGAGGTTTCTTCCTTAACGGGTATTTTGTAGATTTTTTCTCCATTCACCTTGTTTGTTTTTACTTGCAATTGCTTGATATTTGGGGGTATTTTATGCAGACTAACGAGCTTTTTATTTATTTCACCTTTATTTAACCAGGTAGGCAAGTTGAGAACAAGTTCTCATTTACAATTGCGACCTGGCCAAGATAAAGCAAAGCAGTTCGACAACATACAACAACACAGAGTTACACATGGAGTAAAACAAATATACAGTCAATAATACAGTAGAAAAATAAGTCTATGTACGATGTGAGCAAATGAGGTGCGATAAGGGAGGTAAAGGCAAAAAAGTCCATGGTGGCAAAGTAAATACAATATAGCAAGTAAAACAATGAAATGGTAGATTTGTAGTAGAAGAAAGTGCAAAGTAGAAATAGAGATAATGGGTGCAAAGGAGCAAAATAAAATAAATAAATACAGTAGAAGAGGTAGTTGTTTGGGCTAAATTATAGGTGGGCTATGTACAGGTGCAGTGATTGGAGTATTGGAGGCTATTTTGTAAATTACATCGCCGAAGTCGAGATCGGTAGGATGGTCAGTTTTACTAGGGTATATTTGGCAGCATGAGTGAAGGATGCTTTGTTGTGAAATAGGAAGCCAATTCTTGATTTAACTTTGGATTGGAGATGTTTGATGTGAGTCTGGAAGGAGAGTTTACAGTCTAACCAGACACCTAGGTATTTGTAGTTGTCCACATATTCTAAGTCAGAACCGTCCAGAGTAGTGATGCAGGACAGGCGGGCAGGTGCAGGCAGCGAGCGGTTGAAGAGCATGCATTTTGTTTTACTTGTATTTAGGAGCAGTTGGAGGCCACGGAAGGAGAGTTGTATGGCATTGAAGCTCGTCTGGAGGGTAGTTAAGTGTCAAAGAAGGGCCAGAAGTATACAGAATGGTGTCGTCTGCGTAGAGGTTGATCAGAGACTCACCAGCAGCAAGAGCGACATCATTGATGTATACAGAGAAGAGTTGGCCCAAGAATTGAACCCTGTGGCACCCCCATAGAGACTGCCAGAGGTCCGGACAACAGGCCCTCCGATTTGACACACTGAACTCTATCAGAGAAGTAGTTGGTGAACCAGGCGATGCAATCATTAGAGAAACCAAGGCTATTGAGTCTGCTGATGAGGATGTGGTGATTGACAGAGTCGAAAGCTTTGGCCAGGTCAATGAAAACGGCAGCACAGTATTGTTTCTTATCGATGGCGGTTACGATATCGTTTAGGACCTTGAGCGTGGCTGAGGTGCACCCATGACCAGCTCTGAAACCAGATTGCATAGCGGAGAAGGTGCGGTGGGATTCGAAATGGTCGGTAATCTGTTGACTTGGCTTTCGAAGACCTTAGAAAGGCAGTGTAGGATGGATATAGGTCTATAGCAGTTTGGCTTTGATTAAAATGTAATTGATTAATTGAAAATACTAGAAATGTTACGGTGGCTTTATGGCCATTTGAACTGAATCAAAATAATCTGGTGATTTGATTACAACAGAGAGGCTTCTGGTAGCACTAACAAACTCAGCAAAAAAAGAAACGTCCTCACTGTCAACTGCATTTATTTTCAGCAAACTTAACATGTGTAAATATTTGTATGAACATAAGATTCAACAACTGAGACGAACTGAACAAGTTCCACAGATATGAAATTACTAACAGAAATTGAATGTGTCCCTGAACAAAGGAGCGGTCAAAATAAAAATTGTCAGTATCATAACTGACCTTAATTGCCTACCATCTAAGCTGTTAGTGTCTTAACGACCTTTCCACAGGTGCATGTTCATTAATTGTTTTTGGTTCATTGAACAAGCATGGGAAACAGTGTTTAAACCCTTTACAATGAAGATCTGTGAAGTTATTTGGATTGTTACGAATTATCTTTGAAAGACACGGTCCTGAAAAAGGGATGTTTTTTGTTGTTGCTGAGTTTAGTATACACTCAGTATCCAAAACATTAAGAACACCAGCTCTTTCCATAAGACTGACCCGGCAAAAGCTATGATCCCTTATTTATGTCACTTGTTAAATCCACTTCAATCACTGTAGATTAATTGGCGGAGACACGTTAAAGAAGGATTAAGGCTTGAGAAATGGATTGTGTATGTATGCCATTCAGTGGGTGAATGGACAAGGCAAAAACATTTAAGTGCCTTTGAACGGGGTATGGTAGTAGGTGCCAGGCGCAAAGGTTTATGTCAAGAACTGCAACGCTGATGGGTTTTTCCACACTCAGTTTCGAGTGTGTATCAAGAATGGTCAACCACCCAAAGGACATCGAACCAACTTGACAACTGTGGGAAACATTGGAGTCAACATGGGCCAACATCCCTGCCACAATCACATGCAGTTTTCCCATTGCCAATCAGTCACCTTTTCAGGTAAAGTACAGTTCACATGCACATTCCCAAGAGGTTAGAGAACAAAATATATATTGTTAACAAATCATGGATCAAAAGGCATTCAGGGGGAAACAGAAACAATTGTTTAATTACTTGTATCAATGACCACTTAATGATTTATTCTTCAGTATGAAATTATAAATTACCCCCAAGATCAGGTGATACCAACAGCTTTTAGTAATCCACAGCAGATCAGTAACACTTTGGAATTCGAGGGAAAACTTGGTGGGGCCAGGTTCCACAGTTTTATCTATTAGCATCTAAGTTGTTCAGTTTTGTAACAATTAACTACCCAAATATCTTCATTACATTATGATCTTGAAAAACCAAATCAGCAGTGTACATTCAATATGCCGACCTTCCATATGAAAAATAAAAAAACAATCACCAACTTTCAAACAAAACTGATTATGCTTATTATTTAAAGGAAGAATAGTCCTTTGAGTCCTACAGTTAAAATAGAAACAATTCAAATATGTACATCTATGCCTACTGTAGTCCATTCATAATAGCAGGACAGATCTGCATTTAGTCTTCCACAGGATTCCTAATTCTAAACTGGTCTAAGTATTGCCTCCAGCTTCAAGACGTTCTTCAGGTTGATTAATAAAGATTACATGCATTAATAGCAACAGCATAATTGTAAGACAGAATGAGCACTTTGGAGTGGTATGTCTGACAGAAATAAGGTGAACAATGAGAAGTCCTTGGCATAAGCGCTGCGTTGGTTGGCGCAGCTGTGTTTGAAGTGTGGGCGTCCATACAAGAGTCCAACAATAAGAAAGTGCCAAAGAAACTGTCCTGTCAAATTCATTGACACAGTTTGGAGCAATAGTTCAGTTTTTTTTCTTTATCAAGCAACAGCTGTCCCACATCAAAGGGAAACATATTCCTTTTTTAGGTAAAGACAAGTCAAATTAATGTTGACAATTTCAAGCAATATGCCATGCCTGCCAGTCTAGGTGATCAGGTCAGCAACAGTCATCCAAGACAGCGAGGTTCTGCCCAAACTGGCTCTTCCAGACCACTTCAGTCTATTCTTACAGCTGACAGTTCATTCAAAGTAGTAAACAAAACAAAAGCCTTCATAAATCGGTCATGGGAAGAAAAAAAAAAAAAGTACATTATATCAATGTAATCGCTAAGGAATTCTAAAACCAAATAACTTTTAAAACAAATATAGTTCCAAGTCAACGGCTGCACAGAATGATATTATCATGAATTGTTTTATAGATTTAATGATACATGGTTTTAGGTCAAACTGCTTCATGGAATAATAATCTGTAATCGTATCTTCAGAATTGTCCATTGCCATAAGAGACGCACCTAAAAACAACTTTGTGATTTCAACCAGTCCTAAGAATGACATCCGTAGCATAATTGAAACAATGCGGAGGAATAAACGCTTTTGTTCGAATTTTCTATCCCAGATCCTAGAGCAAGTTGATAAGGTTTACAGAATGTCGATGGCTTGCCGTCTCTTCCCATAGTCCACTGCCCGGTCTCCCTGCATGTCTCGATCTTCATCATCTGAAAGGAGATTGACGACAGAACAAAATCAGGGAGTAGTCATCTCTCTCATCCCTACATTACATCTGCTAGATAGATTTCAAAAGGAAATCCCAAAAGATTATCACTAGGAAATCCCAAAAGATTATGATTAGGAATGCGCCATAGAAGAGCAACACACTGTACATATTAGTCTGGTCCCATATTGGCCATAGAATTCCTAACACTACTTTTATCACAGCCTGTTCAATGGCAGGGACAACAATAGCTGTTATAAAATGTCAATATCAAGTGATTAAATGACTAAGGACCTACATGGATCTACCTGGTCCATTAAAAAGGTTAAACACACAAAATACTTCACAACCTAACCTGTTGCGGAGAAATTAATGACAGCCGTACAATAATGATAAGACAAGAACGCACATGCATTTAAAAACTTCAAGTACTACCCAAACACAGCATCTACTGAAGGTGTACACAGAGATGACCAGTGGGCACAAACAGGTGGTGGAGCACAGATAGTGGGGAAGCGCACGGCTGGATGAGGCATGCAGACATTGGAGTCACAAAGAACCATAAGTCACTGAGGGGGAGAAGTGCCCCCACCCACATGTAGAAGTATAGGGCTTGACTGTGGTATACAATGATGGGAGGCTTGCCCTCCAGCCTAAAATGACCCACTGAACAGTCCTCAGGCTTAGACCCTGAGGGGCGGTTGGTTATGGATGTTCCTGAGACAGGAATGGTGGGTAACTCAGGGTGCTGTGAGCTCTGGCCGAGCTGGTGGTACTCGGTCTAATGCGGGGACAGCAGGAGTGGAGGAGGGAGAAATGGTGATACAGCTGGACTTGAAGACCCCTGGCCTGGCTCACCTTGGACGTCTTCCTCCCCACCATCACCATCCTCTTCCTCATTGTAGGCCAGCTCGGCCTGCTTGTCCGCCTCGTACTCACCCACGTTCCCATCATCCCCATTGTAGTCCGCCAGCTTAGAGCCGTGCTGCGGATCTACAGGGGACTCGTTCTCATCAAAGAAACGGCCTGTAGAGGCAGAGAAGGGCCCCATCAGGAAGGGAGGGAAGCAAAGAGATTGTGACAGTGTCAGAAGAGAAAGGCTGGAGAGAGTGAATGAAAGAAGATGAAACTAAGAAACAGAGGGGATGAAGGAGGTGGTGATTGGTTGGACAGTAGGTATGGGAGGGAGGCATAGTGTATATGTTTAAGGGGATTTTTGGGAAGACAAAAAGAGTCATTGGCAATGAAGTGATGTGTGTAAAGGAACTTGGGAGGAAAACACGACGAGTGTGTGTGTGGTGCAGAGAGTGTGAAGATGAAGCAAGGAGAGGGGTAGCTGGCAGGGCAGCTGGTTGGGGTATTGTTTGGAGTAGGCAGCGGAGGGAGGGAGCAGAGCTGAAGCCAGGCAGGCAGCAGGAAGGAACACCCTGAGACCCTTGAAGTCAGGCGGCCTCTCCCACTGTGTGCGCACTCTGGCATCTGGCCATCTCTTTCAGTCTGTGGCGACAGCACCTCTAATATGTATGACTTCATGAGTAGTGTTGAGGAAGGTTTGTTAAAACCCTGATAGCTAGGGAAGGCAACCGCTTATAGTAGACCTAACGCAGCCTTGAGAAAAACAACTCTAGATAGGGCTCAGACTGTAGAGCGCGTTCAAAAATAGCTTTTAGAATTGTAAAGGTTATGTTGTAACCTTGACACATCTGCAAGTGAGAGAAGCTCTTCTTCTGGGACGTTGCAGCTAAAGGACAAGGGAAAGACAACCGGTGTCTCCATGTGTCACATCTCCTGTATACTGAGAGGTACTCAGTCTCCCCCGCCCATCCCCACCAGCCTTTGGAGGCACTCACTCTGTCTGTGACGCAGGGGCTCAGCAGGCTTGGGGTCTCTGGCGTGCCGAGGTTCTATAGGGTTGGGCACCTGGGCAGGGTTAGGAGGCAGAGGCAGTCCTGCCCCTTTCCTCTGTACACCATCTGCTTTCATCACATTGGCAGGAGCTTAAAAGGAGACAGCGAACCAGAGGTAGCATCAATAATGACTTTTTTTTCTGTTAGAAATATTTCACCTGAAATTTGGTCATCCCTTTTGGGCTTTTCATTTTTAATGTACAGTAGAGAGGTTTAGGGTGCACTCTCTCCTGTAGTACGGAATGTGCTCCTCCACAGAGAGCTAGCCTACAGTCTGAAGGAGCATGTTTTCAATCTCCGGGAGAAAAGGATGAATCACCTTTAAAAAAGACAGAGGTTGCCAAACAGAGAGCAGAGCACTGTGCCAACAATACATTTCCCTCCATTTTCTACACAAACATTCCATGAAAAAAAAACCTGAACTGAAAACAGGAAGCAAGCATGGCTCACGTTTTATAGCAGCTAGTGTGAAGTTGAAGAGAGGCCAAGAGCAGCAGGGCCTCTGCTGCACACAGCCATTAAGAGCCCAGTCAGAGCTGTGCCAAGGCCTCAGGTCTCGAACTCAATGACAGACACACGATAACATGTCACCACTAAAGCATTACTGCATAACTGGCTTTGTCTCTGGGCAGCAAAGCTAATAAAGTAAACTGAAAATGCAAATATGTAGTGTGTGAAGTTTGAGTTGACATACCTCTAAGCGGTCTGTGCTGCTCTCCGAACTCATCTGCCTGGATGGCTGCCTTGTTGTCCTCATCAAAGAGGATGGGTCTGTCTGCCACCGCCTGGGGGGGCTGCTGCTGGAGGGCCCCCGCTCGTCCCTCCATCCCCAGCCCTAGGACCTTGTCCTGGATCTGGAGCACAGGCCGGTCCAGAGAGAGGTCTCGACCAGCCCCCTCACCTGCCCCAGCTCCCATACCGGCCCCCACCTCTCTTAACCCAGTATCAGGTATCTCTATGTGGTTCTGGGTGATGGCTGGCTTCTTCAGGGCTGGAGAGCATGAGGGGAGGAGGACAGTTCCAGTTGAAATTTGACAATGATATTTTACACTAATCTTACTGCCAGAATCGTTATCAAAAGTAGAATAACCAGAGGGAATAAATACTCACCAAATTGCACATCATCTATTTTTCCCACTTCACTGTCCTCAATACCAGGCATGCCAGCATCACTGCCAGGCTTGCCCAAATCTATGCCAGGAGGGAGAGAAGAATGGATGGGGTGGAGGGAGAGAGGGTGGGTTAGCTCTGAAACATTACAGAGGCAGAATGTGGCAATATGAGCTGGTTGTAATGTTACCTTTGAGGTCAGTGTCTCGTTGGTGTGTGGCCACAGTTGGGTGCTCTCCTGCTGTCTCCACCTCAGTCCCTCCTTCTGCAGCGCCGACCTTCCTGCTATCCAGCACACTCTGCAGAGGGAGGGAGGGAGGGACAGGGAAAAAGACCGAGGGGAGAGATTAATATAATCACCTTTACTATTGCTGGGTAAGCCACAAAGTCACAATGACTAAGTGCAGAACTGCTGACATCCAGGACAAAGGACATTCCACAGAGAGTATGATCTATGAACACCAACAGGGGGTGGTAGACAACCACTTACATTACAGGGGAAGGAAAGGCAGGGACATCATGACTAGGTGCTCTGACAGAGGGCCTCACCTTTCTCAGCTTCACCGCCTCCTCCTCCAGGGTCTTCTTAGCTTCTTCATACTCGTCCATTAGTTGTGTGATTTGACGCCCACACTGCAAACTATCAGTCACACAAACAATTGGTTAGAGAAAAGCAATGAAGCGCTTGTCAAAATTCACACCAATGGCTATATCGGTGCGATAGTCATCATAACCTCAACTTTGCTGTGATTTTGAGAGCCTAGCGCAAAAACATGAAAGATGTATTGAGAGTTCATTCTCGGTACCTCTCATACTCCAGCTTCCTCTCCACGTTGGTGCTGTTCTTCTTCACCTCCCTCAGCTGGATCTCCTGCCTCATAAACTCCTGTTTCAGCTCCTTCAGTTGCTCTACACCCCCCCCCCCCACCCCAAATAACACACTATAGTCTTAGGGTTCATATTCTATGGACAAATGCAATTTCAACCATGCAGTGATATCAGGCTACAGCTTTAGTGTTGGACAATCATTCAATAAAGAAACTAGGAATGACAACATTGCAAATCTGTTTGCATTAGAGTCCACTTGGCACACGGGGGACTTGAGATAATGCTGTTAGTGCTGTTAAGATGTTTTAAGAAAACTGCTGTTACTGCTACAGGCTCCATCTGTGGTAATACAAGCCCATACTGCTTTCTGCTAGCCTAGCCTTAAGACTCCAACAGAAGTGTGCCCTCTGCTGGCCAGTGTCTGCTCTTACCTTTCAGCCGTACAATCTCCGACATCTGTGCTGTCACATCACCCTGCACCTTCATCTGGAAAGGAGAGAAAAGAACATCTGCCTGAGGAAAAGTCACCAGAACACTTTGTTAGCAGAACTCTTTGTGCTCATCTTAATTCCAAACACAACCGGTTTAACAGGACATCTACATTATTACATGGCTGAACTAGCCTGACTGGAAAGACAGCATTTTGATACCATGTTCAGATGCAATAGCATTTCAAATGTCACCTCGGCAACAGCAGAGATATCTAGCTGCATAAAAAAGGTTCTGTTGAGTGAAAAGTCTGCTTGCAAAACACTCCCATCTCATTCATTGCGTCTGACCAGCCGAGTGACTGGAGGACCATCCGCAGCCAGATAGTAAGTCAGATCAGATGGAAGAGATCCTAAGGAACAGCCAGGCTGAGGCAGTCAGAACAGACCACAGAGCAGCAGCCTTCATTAGATCTCCTCTACCCTTCATAATGAAGCCTGATGGAGAGAGACCCATCTATGTCTCACTGTAATAGGAATATTTAAGAGAATAAAGTTCACATTTAGTTTAGAGTGATTAACACAATGTTTAGCATAGTTATACATTCTCTTTCTGTAATAGAGAAATGGTTTCTAGTGTTCTGTGACACTTGGGTTGATGTCACTAAACTGGATGCTGTATGTTATGGATTGAACTCACATCTGTTCATAGCGATTGACGCCAGACTGGAGGTACAAGGACACACTGATTACGATTGTATTCTGTAGCAGCTGACCAAGTTCATGCCTTTTGTTTTGACTTCCCAATAGCCTCTCGGGATTAAAGAACAGTTGTCTGCTATTCAGGATATAAGGGCCGTCTCAGAGAAGGCCAGCTAGACATTCTCTCTGCTTCTGTGTTAGTGTCTCCCTGTTGCAACTTGTAATAAACTGGATTGATTTTCGATTGACTTTGTGACTGCTCTTTTGTACACCTGGAAATGCATATTACACCCCCAGACTACTTGGAGTGAAACCACTTTATAGTCAGAACAATGCGCTATTGGCCCATTACACATTGACTGGCTAAGGGGTTATTACATTTGTTTTCATACATGTACAAAGACAAAATTCAATCCCAAGTGTTTTTTGTTGCCTCAACCAGAGGAGAGCGGCTGTGGCTTTGAGGTAGATTTAGGGAGCGGTGGGAGGGGTGCAAAGCATTGATCTCAGGGGACTGAGGGGAGGAGGTGAATGGGAAATGCAGCTGGGAGAGAAACAGAGGACTGAAGGCCATCCCCAGGGCGCTATTTGTGCATGCTTAGAGGGACAGAGAACGTGAAGAGTCTACATGTCTGTATTCTGCACATTTGTGTGTCCATATACGCAACTTTGACAGACCGCCTACGTGGCCACACAAACACCTGAGCTGTATTAACGTGTATTTATGTATACAGTTACCGTTGTATTGAACATAATAGAACACAGTAAAAAAAAGAGAGGCGAGGCTGAGGCAACATTATGCTACACCAAATAAGAGTAGGTATTTGCGTTCTGTGCTCAACATCTGTGGATTTGTTACAAAGGCATTATGAGCTTAACTTATGTATACATCCTGTGTTCAGTTTCATATTTGTCAAATTCTGCAATGGTTATACTATACACCGTTGCCAGATGTAGCGTATTTCAAAAGGAGACAAAATCCTAATTTGTCCAGTTTGCTTTCCTTTGTCCCGTCTTTCCCCTCCCCCCACCCTTGACCACAATAAAGAGACGGCTCAGCGCCCAGTGTTGCCCAATGACCTGAAGAGGGAGTCATCATCGCAGCACTCCTCATTGGCAGTACTAGTCACTGAGGGAGCCACTGCACATGCACAGCCTAATACCTGGTATCCTCTCCTCTACCATGCACAAAGTAAATGCATTCACTATATAGAACAATAATACTTGTTAGATGCGGCGCGTCATCTCTGCAATACCCATCTTTTGGAATATACCAAAGCATATCTAATTGAAAGCACTCAAGCTGTCCAAAATCCAACACAGGCCATATAGGTCCAGTCAGCTCAGTGGCTGAGAGGCCACAGACGGAGTGAGAATCTGTCAGATGAGAGAGAGTCTGTCCTCCTGAGCCCCTGACTGATCCAGACAGGCCCCTCTCTGCCCTCCACCCAATTACACCATCTCCCTTATCTGGGGTCTGACCAAGTCTCTACAGCCCAGCCAAACGTATAACCACTCAGAATGAGCAAAACAAATTGTCATAAGTGTAAGGACAGGAGATCCCAGCTGCTAAAAACACAGGCAAAGGACCATCAAACCTAGGAGCTGCATAGACCTACTGTATTCTACCATCCTCAATGCATGAAATGAACATCAAAAAGACAAAAACATCAAACCCAGCCCGGAGAAACCAGATCGATTTGAGCATGGTGCAAACACCAAGAGGATGCCTTGCTGGCTGGGATTACCCTTCCCGGGTGGCAAGTAACCATGTGTCAAAAGAAATCCCTACTTTGTTTGCCTGCCCCATGTGTGTAATTCAATACTAGTCTCTCCCAAAGAAGATTCTCTCTCTGATAGCTCCATTGGCCCAGTCACTAAACATTTTATAGCCGTGTGGAATAGTGCCTGATAATCCTGACTGTCACGTCAGTGTGTTAGGCTGCTATCATGCCTGATATTCCTTATGTGCTCCTTTTTGTTCATTGAAGGGAGTGAAAGCGAAGGAACCGCTCAATGAGTAAAGGAAGCGTTATTTATAGGCTAAGGAGGGAATAGTATCCAGTCGGGCACCTCTATATGACTGTCCCAGAGACAAACACCTCCCCCACAAACGAGATTCACATCCCCATCAGTTGCCACTAGCCACCAATCAAATCACAGGGGTGGATTCTCCAGGAGGAACCAAGGGCTTGAATCAAATCCACAGAGGGAGGGAAAGAGGGGCTCGGGACTTTAATGAGGCAGAATGCACAGAAGAGGAGTGTCAGTAATTACAGCATCAATGTCAGCCATTGTGGGGATAAAAGCTTCATGCTGTCACCTTCCCTGTAGAGAGACACCGAGTGCTTCAGTTTCTCCACCAAATCTGCTGTGTGGAAAATAACAGTGGTCTTTCTTGGCACCCACAATGCACACTGCAGATGTGGAGACGGAAACATTAAAGCAAAGCACTTCAGACAATTACATTGTGTTGCTTCTCTATCCTTTAGCCCCCTCAGCAGTACTAGAATGAGAGGAGTAATGGCATAACTAGGCTATGCTAATACAGCTTGATTACTACTACCACCACAGTAACTCAAATCACATTCCTGATGTAGTGTGTGACTGACAGTTGCTAACACACCCTGTCCTTGGTAGTGGAGTTGACAGAGTGAAAAGGAAGCCTGTACAGAATTAAAATATTCCAAAACATGCATCCCATAAGCTAGTAAAGTTGTATTTTTAAATGGGCAAATATAGAACAATCCAGGTGTGCAAAGCTCTTAGAGACTTACCCAGAAAGACTCACAGCTGTAATCAATGCCAAAGGTGATTCTAACATGTATTGACTCAGGGGGTTGAATACTTATCTAATGAAGATATTGTTTTATTACATTAATGTTCCACAAATGTTTGAATTTTTCCTTCCACTTTGACAGAGTACTTTGTGTAGATCGCTGACCAAAAAAAAATATACAATTAAATCCATTTCAATCTCACTTTATAATAACAAAATGTGGAAAAGTCAAGGGGTGTGAATACTTACTGAAGGCACTGTATGGGCTAAACCACCCCATTGTGAAATTATGATTTCACATTCACTGTAAACAATGTAACTGACACAAATCAGCTACTTTGACCACTTTCCCAACAAGTTAGACAAAATGTTACAGGGTATGACATATTTATCTACTTCTCTGCTACTCAAATCTGGAATCGGAATATCTTGTAGAGATTTAAAGATACGGCTGTTTCAGTAATTTCGCCAACTTTCCACTGTTGAATTAACTGCCATGGAACTTTCCAGAACTTTCAAATTATAACAATGTGGGAGCACAGTCTTAAGCATGAGAAAATGGATGTTTCTCAATATGCATGCTACCGTGCTCCACACCCAAGCTCCGAGTGCATTCTCTGAGGACGTTCTCGAGGACGAGAGTGTGAGGACGAGAGTGTGGAGAACGGATAAAACATTGCATTTGAGAAGCACTGGCAGTACTTTATAACCTCATGCTGCACCTCCACTAAACCTTCTTCCAGCCAGGACAATGGCAACAATAGAAACGAAACAAGACATACACCAAGCAAACTTACTTATCAACTAGCTATATGTGAATCATAATAATCTAGCCAGCTAGTTCAACAGGAAACATGACCTAAAACTGTTATGCAAGGTAGGTAGCTAGCTAGCTAAAAATTATTTGTGGCTATCTGGCTAGCTAACAGTAGTAGCTAGCCAGTTAGCCCTATTGACTTACTATGGGCTTGCAATCCACACACACACAACAGTGGGTATTGTAGGCAGGTAGACATGCCAAAATTAACACAGCATGTATTTATTAACGTATCAAGATAAAAAAAAACAATTGTAGTCAGGCAACATATAAGATGTGAATAAGCAACATTTCATTCCGGTGTATTCTCTCTCGCTTCAGCTCAAATAATGACCGCCATGGATTTCAAGAAATGTTCTATCATTTTTTATGTGGTTGCGTCACATTTCTGTGCATACTTTCCGTTGAAGCTTGCGTCGATGCATGCTTCAAAATATGTACAAACGGAGTACGCATTTGAGAAGTGCCCCCCGTGCTCCGTTTCGCATACATTGACTTGGACTCACCCTCCGACCGCTCGGAGCATGGTAGTATGCATTTTGAGAAACACCCAATTAAACGTAATTAATGACAAATCTATAACTCATATTTCTATGTGAATTTGGTCAGGGTTGCCCAAAAAGTACATATTGCAGCTTTACATTTACTTTAAACTTGAACAATGCCTCCTTGTCTTCTGTACTTTATTATTACAGTTTGCATATACACTGTGGTATTGTAAAAGAGTGGATACAAGTGTAGTAGGCGAGCCAGTGTAGTTATTTGTAGGGCTGCGCGATATATCGGTATCGGCCAATATTAGCTAAAAATGCCAACATCGGCCCAATGTCTAGTTTAATGCTGATGTTTAAAACCGATGTCAAAGCTGACCTGCATACCAATATAACGTAGATGACGTAATGACGCCACAAAAAAATACAGAGCTACACAGAACAAAAGTAGAAAAATACTAATAATACTTCCAACAACTAAACAAGTTCAAGTCGAGCAGCCATTTGAAAGACTACGAAAATTTCAGCGAGACAACTCAAAGGTGAAATTCATTAACGCCAAGATAATGGAATTCATCGCCCTAGACAATCAACTGTTATCGGTCGTGGATGATGTTGGCTTTCGCTGACTGGTCGAGCACCGGTACACACTACCAAGTAGGCAATATTTTTCCAGACGTCGCCCTACCGCAGTTACACAGTATTGTTGAAACTCACATCCATGAGCTATTTGCTATGGGCGTCACTGCTATTAGCTTCACGACTGACATTTGGACCAGCGATGATGTCAGCCCCATGAGCATGATGAGTCTGACAGCACAGTGGGTTGATGAGGATTTCGTAATGAGGAAAGCCGTATTGCATGCTCAAGAACGTGCTGATTCTCATACCGCTGCTGCTATTTCAATGACATTTGAGAACATGTTTGAAACATGAACACACTCCTAGCTCCAATCGAACAACTGACTCGAAAAATAACATCAACTGCGTCTGCAGCAGACGTGATAGCCTCTGTCGTGGCATTGTAACGCTTGCTCAACAAAACTGCTGACAGACCGTGGGGTTAAAACTTGCAAAAGTACTCTACAAGAGGCTGTGAACAAGCGATTCGGTGGCATTCTCTGAGCCTCTTTACGCTTATCGCCACGATGCTCGATGCTAGGTACAAGGACCACTACTTCAATGCAGACAAGAAACAGGGTTTACGTGAAATATTAGACAGCCGGACAAGGTGGAAACGGACACAGTGACAGTGCGCACCAAGGAAGAGAGGCCACGGACAGACAGAGCTCAAACTTCACTGCTTGACATGTATGATGAAATCCTGGTTGAGACTGAACAAATGAACGAAACAGCACAGCAAGAAAGTGAAATAAATAGGTTTTGATTATGTTTTACTGGTAATGGAAACAAACGTAAATGCCAACAAAATAACTTTTTGGTCTCTGTGTTTCAACTATTTAACTGTACTAGAATGCTTACCATAACTTTTTTTTGGCAAGGAAAATATTGGATATCATTATGGACCAGAATTTCATATCAGTGCATCTCTAGTTATTTGTGAAGAAATATGTGATCTAACTGCCCCACAATCCAAAGTAATAAGGATGATAGTGTAGTATATCAAAGCAATCAGACCAATTATTTGACAAAATTTAACTTTGAATATATTTAACTGCTTGGCTTAAAACATTTTAAACTTCTTCCACTAACACAAAAACACTTGTAAAGAGTTAAATTGGTGGGACTTGCTTTTTCTTCATGGAAAATTACCATTATTTTATGAGAGAAATAAAGCAATCATTATCAAATTCTGAAGACTGTAGACTGCGTCTAGCCAGCCCATGATGTGGGCCTATAACCTAGCGCACTACGGCAAGACAGACCGTTCCTCATCAGACAGTCACTGCTTCATCATGTGCGCCACACAGACACACATAAACCTGCTCGGCCCCTCCACCAAGTCAAATCAAACAGAAAGGAATATTAGAAAAGATGTGCCATTGCCTACACTTAGCCTCTGTCCAGGCGTTTAACATGATCTTTCGTCATGATTCATCGAGTTGCACTCAATTTCATGCTATAGCCCAACTGTCGTTTAAAAAATAAAATAAAAACAATTATGAGGGGTGCAATAGGGGCATGTTTTATGGGTACATAATCACAATAGGACTAAGGTTGACATCGCCCAACCCTAACACTGGTAACATCCTGATACGGGACAAAGAGTAGATTAACGCTGGGGGAAATCTGGGACTGGTCTTACAATACGACATCCCTCATGTTGAACAGAAGATTTGCACTGTTGGACACCATTAACATTCAGGAAATGAGCTGTAATTAAAATATACAATCCGGTTTGGGCATGGCTAGCCCACACAATCCGAAGAGCAAACATCCGTGTGGGTACGGAAGAATGCTAATGAAAGGTAGGCCCTACCCCTCAGCTGTTTTCGCCACACCTCCTATGCAATCTGATGAGGCACATAAGCATACATTGAGGTGGTTGGGACAAGGAGGGGAGAGGCAGACTGACTGTAGTAAGGGTAAAAAGAGGCTGATCCCCAGCCCTGGGCACACAGATGGGCCCCAGCTGGGACTCATAACCCCCATGTCAGCAGGGAGGGAGACTTTACCTCCTGTAAAATTACTAATATAAGTGCACAAATACACAATTTGCAAACTGCAATGCCAGGTTAGCAGGTGCTATTGTGATGGGGAAAACTGAGTTTAGCTGTTACATGATATGGCTTTTGAAATCACCTTTGAGATTCAAAGGATCTGATGGCTATCATAGCTTAAGCAGACAAAATAACCACTTAAACTAAAATATTGTTTGAGTATAACCTAAATTTAAAATGACATCAATACTCATTCCTTGAGTTAAGTACATTTAAAAAAAAATGTGTCACTTAGGTTGTACCTCAAACTCATCTGAGGCTTAGATAACAACAATGCACTGGGACAACACACTTTCAACTTTGGCTTGCTTGTGTGTTTGTTTTGAGCATTCAAAACGTTGCTGGAGACTGCTCAGCCTTTACCAATGTTGGTAGGTGTCACTAGGTTGACATCACAGGTTTAGCCCTCTACTGTAATACAATAGGATGCAGGTGCAAGGCTACTTTCCACCTGTCAAACCTCTGGCACAGTTAGTTAATAAGCCTGAGATCGGCAGGAACTAGGAAGCATAGGTACTATGGATGGATTTAGTCCTACCTACCTTTTCATCTGTGCACTTTTTGATCAGTGCGTCACGAGCCTGCAGCTTGCCCTCCAGCATGCTGTTATCGCCATCCTTCTGATCAATCTGTTTCCTGTGCGTGTCTACCTGCACCATCAGCTCCGAGTTGCGCTTCTCCAGTCGACTGCGCGCAGCGTCGGTCCGCTTCACCTGTGTCTGCACCTCTGCCAACTCGTCCAATAGGCTCCCTTGCTTGTTGGACACAGTCCAGTAGTTGAAAGACAGTATGGCAATGATCACCATCAATGCGATCAGGATGAAGGACGGGAGACGGCCTCCCCGTCGGTTTGCGCCAAAGCCAACCATTTCAAAATGTATTCGATAATTGATCTAGAAAACTAAATAAGCCTATGCTTCCACTGGTAAACAAATTGGGTAGCTGACATGCCGTTCAATTACGGCAAACATACAGCCACTGAGTCAATAAAGAAAGCATTTGTATCAAACCCCAAACGAGTTTCTTGCATTAGTTAGCTGCATGGAATGTGGGGAAGAGTTATTCACGCGCCTTCCCTCTTCCGCACAGTCTTGTTTGCATTCATCCAACGACGCTGTCAGAGGATGAAATGCATCTGCAGCGACGTGGCCTAAATGCAACAGCAAACGTGGAAAAACACTAGCCAAGCATGCAAGTGCCAAATTATTTAGTTATCTAACGAGTCCAATGTCAAAATATCTGAACGATTCTGGTGGGCCCTGAATCGTTTCAAGATAGATAGAAAAAGTGTATTTATCCACCAAATCGTAAACCTACAGTAGCTAGCTAACGCGTTAGCAACCTGACTGCATTAACACAGATTTACCAAACTGGTTTGGCTAGCTGTTTGCACTGAAAGTGCTAGTCAGACACTAGAAAGCAACTATTGCCATCCTAATGATACATCTTGATTATGGATCTTAACTATGTATATAGAAAATACTGTCTTCAAACGTTAATCTAGCTAACCTTTATAGCGCTATCCAATGCAATTCAACGTAGTCGCTACCGTTTAACTGCTAATCATTGGAGCTACTGCGCGAGATAGCAACATAGGGTAGCAATACGTTCTTTGTAGCTAGCTACTAGACTCATTGAAATAAGGTTACACGTGGTAAACGCTTATTTTAGCGATAGATAACAATTTCCCTTGCTAGTTTGCGGTCATATTCCTAATCAGATCCGTTTTGTTTTACCCCTGTCCCCAGTCTCGAGTCTGTCTTGTCTGTTGATATGGTTACTTTAGCTACTTCCACCTTGGCTTGGCTGGCATATCCTCCGTTGTTGGTGCCTCTTGACTCGTGGATACGAAGCGCAAGCGATGTTGAATTCAGTGATTAGCTATATCGTTATAAAAGGTTAGAAAGTTAACGTTACATTGACAAAAGACTAGCTAATGTAGACACAATACAATCTAGTTTGTCAAACCACCAATTTCAGATTTCTGAAGTGTAGCCAAGGCGTGCAAGGTGCATGGTTGGGTTAAAGTGACAGTGCAATTATCCAATCATGACATACGTCTTGCAATAAAAAAACACATTCTATTGGGTAGCTCTCGCAAGTTTGGAAGCACATTGGATGAGAAAAATGACATGGACGGGGTTTATACAGATCATGAGGAGGTGTTGGATTCGGATTTCTAACGCGCTGAAGTTCCGTGTTCGTAGGCAAGGCAGCACACAGTAGACAGAAATATTTATCAAAAGTGCAGGGCCGGTTCCAGGCATAAGCGAAATAAGTGGTCACTTAAGGGGCCCAACCAATTATTATATATTTTTTTTTACTCAGTTAGTGTCTCAACTTACTATTAAAGGTGCAATATGCAGAAATCATTCCACCATTTCCTGGTTGCTAAAATTCTAATAGTTTGCCTAATTCCAGTTTATGTGACAAAACAAGCAATGTCTAGTGTAAAACAGCCATCACTAACGTTGAGCGGCTGCTGATAACATACTGACTCAATCTCTAGCCACTTTAATAATTAAAAAAATGGATGTAATAAATGTATCACTAGTCACGTTAAACAATGCCACTTTATATAATGTTTACATACCCTACATTACTCATCTCATATGTACAGATGAAGTCGAAAGTTTACATACACTTAGGTTGGAGTCATTAAAACTAGTTTTTCAACCACTCCACAAATTTCTTGTTAACAAACTATAGTTTTGGCATGTCGGTTAGGACATCTACTTTGTGCACGACACAAGTAATTTTTCCAACAATTGTTTACAGAAAGATTATTTCACTTATAACTCACTGTATCACAATTCCAGTGGGTCAGAAGTTTACATACACTACATTGACTGTACCTTTAAACAGCTTGGAAAATTATGTAATGGCTTTAGAAGCTTCTGATAGGCTAATTGACATCATTTGAGTCAATTGGAGGTGTACCTATGGATGTATTTTAAGGCTTACCTTCAAACTCAGTGCCTCCGCTCGACATCATGGGAAAATCAAAAGAAATCAGCCAAGACCTCAGAAAAAAAGTTGTAGACCTCCACAAGTCTGGTTCATCCTTGGGAGCAATTTACAAACGCCTGAAGATACCACGTTCATCTGTACAAACAATAGTACGCAAGTATAAACACCATGGGACCACGCAGCCGTCATACCGCTCAGGAAGGAGACGCGTTCTGTCTCCTAGAGATTAACGTACTTTGGTGCGAAAAGTGCAAATCAATCCCAGAACAACAGCAAAGGACCTTGTGAAGATGCTGGAGGAAACAGGTACAAAAGTATCTATATCCACAGTAAAACGAGTCCTATATCGACATAACCTGAAAGGCCGCTCAGCAAGGAAGCCACTCCTCCAAAACTGCCATAAAAAAGCCAGACTATGGTTTGCAACTGCACATGGGGACAAATATTGTACTCTTTGGAGAAATGTCCTCTGGTCTGATGAAACAAAAATAGAACTGTTTGGCCATAATGACCATCGTTATGTTTGGAGGAAAAAGGGGGAGTGGCAAAGAACACCATCCCAACTGTGAAGCACAGGGTTGGCAGCATCATGTTGTGGGGGTGCTTTGCTGCAGGGGGGACTGGTGCACTTCACAAAATACATGGCATCATGAGGAAGAAATGTTCTGTGGATATACTGAAGCAACATCAAGAAAGTCAGGAAGTTAAAGCTTGGTCGCAAATGGGTCTTCCAAATGGACAATGACCCCAAGCATACTTCCAAAGTTGTGGCAAAATGGCTTAAGGACAACAAAGTCAAGGTATCAGAGTGGCCATCACTTTTCCCTGACCTCAAACTGAAAAAGCGTATGCGAGTAAGGAGGCCTACAAACCTGACTCAGTTACACCAGCTCTATCAGGAGGAATCGGGCAAAATTCACCCAACTTATTGTGGGAAGCTTGTGGAAGGCTACCCAAAACGTTTGACCCAAGTTAAACCATTTAAAGGCAATGCTACCAAATACTAATTTGAGTGTATGTAAACTTCTGAATTACTGGGAATGTGATGAAAGTAATTAAAGCTGAACTAAATTATTCTCTCTACTATTATTCTGACATTTCACATTCTTAAAATAAAGTGGTGATCCTGACTGACCAAAGACAGGGAATTTTTACTGGGATTAAATGTCAGGAATTGTGAACTGAGTTTAAATGTATTTGGCTAAGGTGTATGTAAACTTCTGACTTCAACTGTATATACTGTACTCTATACCATCTACTGCATCTTGCCTATGCAGTTCGGCCATCGCTCATCCATATATTTATATGTACATTTTCTTATTCATTCCTTTAAACTTGTGTGTATAAGGTAGTTGTTGTGAAATTGTTAGATTACTTGTTAGATATTACTGCATGGTTGGAACTAGAAGCACAAGCATTTCGCTACACTCGCATTAACATCTGCTAACCATGTGTATGTGACCAATAACATTTGATTTGATTTTGTTGGTCACTGTCACTCAGATATCATATAAACATGGCATAAGTAATAAAAAATGGGTAGAATTGCAGGAAATTAACTGTAAAACTGCCATGTTTTTCTCTGCCCCATGGCAAAATGTGTAGAATTGCACACAATTTGCTGTAAAGGTGCAATGCAGCGTTTTTATCTCTATCAAATTATTTCTGGGTAACAATTAAGTACCTTACTGTGATTGTTTTAAATTAAAATGATAAAATAACAAAAATAGCTTCTTAGCAAAGAGAAATTTCTCAAGGAAGAATTTTGATAAGACTGTCTGGGAGTGGTATGAGTAGGGAGGGAAAAACATAATAATAAACATAAACATAATAACTGTTATTGGCAGAGAGGTTTGGAACTATCTTTCTTATTGGTATATTTAAGAAATAAGGCACAAGGGGGTGTGGTATATGGCCAATATACCACGGCTAAGGGATGTTCTTTACACGACGCAACGCGGAGTGCCTGGATGCTTCAGATACCTCCTTTGTCCCACCTCCCACACATGCGGTTACCTCCACTGTACCCACATTATGCCGTTAATCTATTCTACCACGCCCAAAAATCTGCTCCTTTTATTCTCTGTCCCCAACGCACGAGACAACCAGTTTTGAAAGCCTTTAGCCGTACCCTCATCCTACTCCTCCTCTGTTCCTCGGCTGATGTGGAGGTTAACCCAGGCCCTGCATGTCCCCAGGCACTCTCATTTGTTGACTTCTGTAACCGAAAAAGCCTTGGTTTCATGCATGTTAACATCAGAAGCCTCCTCCCTAAGTTTGTTTTACTCACTGCTTTAGCACACTCCGCCAACCCTGATGTCCTTGCCGTGTCTGAATCCTGGCTTAGGAAGGCCACCAAAAATCCAGAGATTTCCATCCCCAACTACAACATTTTCCATCAAGATAGAACTGCCAAAGGAGGAGGAGTTGCAATCTACTGCAGAGATAGCTTGCAAGGTTCTGTCATACTTTCCAGGTCTATGCCGAAACAGTTCGAGCTTCTAATTTTAACAGTTCGAGCTTCTAATTTTCTCTCCAGAAATAAGTCTCTCACTGTTGCCACCTGTTATAGACCCCCCTCAGCTCCCAGCTGTGCCCTGGACACCATATGTGAATTGATTGCCCCTCAACTATCTTCAGAGTTCGTTCTGTTAGGTGACCTAAACTGGGATATGATTAACCCCCCGGCAGTCCTACAATCTAAGCTAGATGCCCTCAATCTCACACAAATTATCAAGGAACCCACCAGGTACAACCCTAAATCCGTAAACATGGGCACCTTCATAGATATTATCCTGACCAACTTGCCCTCCAAATACACCTCTGCTGTTTTCAATCAGGATCTCAGCGATCACTGCCTCATTGCCTGCATCCGCTATGGGTCCACGGTCAAACGAACACCCCTCATCACTGTCAAACGCACCATAAAACACTTCTGCGAGCAGGCCTTTCTAATCAACCTGGCCCAGGTATCCTGGAAGGATATTGACTTCATCCCGTCAGTCGAGGATGCCAGGTTGTTCTGTAAAAGTAATTTCATCACCATCTTAAATAAGCATGCCCCATTCAAAAAATGTAGAACTAAGAACAGATATAGCCCTTGGTTCACTCCAGACCGGACTGCCCTCGACCAGCACAAAAACATCCTGTGGCGGACTGCAATAGCATCGAATAGTCCCCGCGATATGCAACTGTTCAGGGAAGTCAGGAACCAATACACACAGTCAGTTAGGAAAGCAAAGGCATCCTGTAGCTCTAACTCCAAAAGGTTTTGGGACACTGTAAAGTCCATGTAGAACAAGAGCACCTCCTCCCAGCTGCCCACTGCACTGAGGCTAGGTAACACTGTCACCACCGATAAATCCACGATAATCGCGAATTTCAATAAGCATTTCTCTACGGCCATGCTTTCCTCCTGGCTACCCCAACCCCGGCCAACAGCTCTGCACCGCCCGCAGCTACTTGCCCAAGCCTCCCCAGCTTCTCCTTCACCCAAATCCAGATAACAGATGCTCTGAAAACCTGGACCCGTACAAATCAGCTGGGCTAGACAATCTGGACCCTCTCTTTCTAAAATTATCTGCCGCCATTGTTGCAACCCCTATTACCAGTCTGTTCAACCTCGCTTTCGTATCGTCCGAGATCCCTAAAGATTGGAAAGCTGCCGTGGTCATCCCCCTCTTCAAAGGGGGTGGCACTCTAGACCCAAAATGTTATAGACCTATATCCATCCTGCCCTGCCTTTCTAAAGTCTTCGAAAGCCAAGTTAATAAACAGATCACTGAACATTTCGAATCCCACCATACCTTCTCCGCTGTGCAATCCGGTTTCCGAGCTGGTCACGGGTGCACCTCAGCCACGCTCAAGGTACTAAACGATATCACAACCACCATCAATAAAAGATTGTACTGTGCAGCCATCTTCATCGACCTGGCCAAGGCTTTCGACTCTGTCAATCACCGTATTCTTATCGGCAGACTCAACAGCCTTGGTTTCTGAAATTACTGCCTCGCCTGGTTCACCAACTATTTCTCAGACAAGAGTTCAGTGTGTCAAATCGGAGGGCCTGTTGTCCGAACCTCTGACAGTCTCTATGGGGGTACTACAGGGTTCAATTCTCGGCCGACTCTTTTCTCTGTATATATCAACGATGTCGCTTTTGCTGCTTGTGACTCCTTGATCCACCTCTACGCAGACGACAGCATTCTATATACATCTAGCCCTTTGGAAACTGTGTTAACAAACCTCCAAACGAGCTTCAATGCCATACAACACTCCTTCCGTGGTCCCCAACTGCTCTTAAACGCTAGTAAAACTAAATGCATGCTTTTCAACCATTCACTACTCTGGACGGTTCTGACTTAGAATATGTGGACAACTACAAATACCTAGGTGTCTGGCTAGACTGTAAACTCTCCTTCCAGACTCATATTAAACATCTCCAATCCAAAATTAAATCTAGAATCAGCTTTCTATTTCGCAAGAAAGCCTTCTTCACTCATTCCACCAAACATACCCTAGTAAAACTGACTATCCTACCGATCCTCGACTTCAGTGATGTCATTTACAAAATAGCCTCCGACACTCTACTCAGCAAACTGGGTGGGTTTTGGACAGTCATTGTTTCCCTTGTAATGCGAGAGGGTCGTTCTAAGGACAGCATGCCTTTTAAGGTGAACATACAGTGAGGGAAAAAGTATTTGATCCCCTGCTGATTTTGTACGTTTGCCCACCGACAAAGAAATTATCAGTCTATAATTTTAATGGTAGGCTTATTTGAACAGTGAGAGACAGAATAACAACAACAAAAAATCCAGAAAAACACATGTCAAAAATGTTATAAATTGATTTGCATTTTAATGAGGGAAATAAGTATTTGACGCCCTCTCAATCAGAAAGATTTCTGGCTCCCAGGTGTCTTTTATACAGGTAACGAGCTGAGATTAGGAGCACACTCTTAAAGGGAGTGCTCCTAATCTCAGCTTGTTACCTGCATAAAAGACACCTGTCCACAGAAGCAATCAATCAATCAGATTCCAAACTCTCCACCATGGCCAAGACCAAAGAGCTCTCCAAGGATGTCAGGGACAAGATTGTAGACCTACACAAGGCTGGAATGGGCTACAAGACCATCGCCAAGCAGCTTGGTGAGAAGGTGACAACAGTTGGTGCGATTATTCGCAAACGGAAGAAACACAAAAGAACTGTCAATCTCCCTCGGCCTGGGGCTCCACGCAAGATCTCACCTCGTGGAGTTGCAATGATCATGAGAACGGTGAGGAATCAACCCAGAACTACACGGGAGGATATTGTCAATGATCTCAAGGCAACTGGGACCATAGTCACCAAGAAAACAATTGGTAACACACTACGCCGTGAAGGACTGAAATCCTGCAGTGCCCGCAAGTTCCCCCTGCTCAAGAAAGCACATATACATGCCCGTCTGAAGTTTGCCAATGAACATCTGAATGATTCAGAGGACAACTGGGTGAAAGTGTTGTGGTCAGATGAGACCAAAATGGAGCTCTTTGGCATCAACTCAACTCGCCGTGTTTGGAGGAGGAGGAATGCTGCCTATGACCCCAAGAACACCATCCCCACCGTCAAACGCGGAGGTGGAAACATCATGCTTTGGGGGTGTTTTTCTGCTAAAGGGACAGGACAACTTCACAGCATCAAAGGTACGATGGACGGGGCCATGTACCGTAAAATCTTGGGTGAGAACCTCCTTCCCTCAGCCAGGGCATTGAAAATGGGTCGTGGATGGGTATTCCAGCATGACAATGACCCAAAACACACGGCCAAGGCAACAAAGGAGTGGCTCAAGAAGAAGCACATTAAGGTCCTGGAGTGGCCTAGCCAGTCTCCAGACCTTAATCCCATAGAAAATCTGTGGAGGGAGCTGAAGGTTTGAGTTGCCAAACGTCAGCCTCGAAACCTTAATGACTTGGAGATCTGCAAAGAGGATTGGGGCAAAATCCCTCCTGAGATGTGTGCAAACCTGGTGGCCAACTACAAGAAACGTCTGACCTCTGTGATTGCCAACAAGGGTTTTGCCACCAAGCACTAAGTCATGTTTTGCAGAGGGGTCAAATACTTATTTCCCTCATTAAAATGCCAATCAATTCATAACATTTTTGTCATGCGTTTTTCTGGATTTCTTTTGTTGCTATTCTGTCTCTCACTGTTCAAATAAACCTACCATTAAAATTATAGACTGACAGTTTGTCAGTGGGCAAACGTACAAAATCAGCAGGGGATCAAATACTTTTTTCCCTCACTGTATTATCAACTACAGCGAGGGAGAAGAATCATTATTTCCCCTTTAATTGGTTTATTCAAATTTTAGCGCGATGTGGAGGTTCTTAATTTTCTGGGATGGGTACTCTTCGTGATGTGGAGGTTCTGAATTGTTCTGGGATGGTGCTCTTCGTGATGTGTGTTGACATGATCTAAGCATTATCAAAGCCTCCTTCACTCATGCTGCCAAACATACCCTTGTAAAACTGACTATCCTACCGATCCTTGACTTCGGCCATGTCATTTACAAAATAGCCTCCAACACTCTACTAAGCAAATTGGATGCAGTCTATCACAGTGCCATCTGTTTTGTCACCAAAGCCCCATATACCATCCACCACTGCGACCTGTAGGCTCTAATCGGCTGGCCCTCGCTACATATTCGTCGCCAGACCCACTGTCTCCATGTCATCTATAAGTATTTGCTAGGTAAAGCTCCACCTTATCTCAGCTCACTGGTCACGACAACAACACCCACCCGTAGCACGCACTCCAGCAGGTATATCTCACTGGTCATCCCCAAAGCCAGCACCTCATTTGGCCGCCTTTCCTTCCAGTTCTCTGCTGCCAATGACTGGAACGAATTGCAAAAATCGCTGAAGCAGGAGACTTGTCCGATCAGCTAACCGATCGCTGCAGCTGTACATAGCTCATCTGTAAATAGCCCATCCAATCTACCTACCTCATCCCCATATTGTTTTTATTTACTTTTCTGCTCTTTTGCACACCAGTATTTCTACTTGCACATCATCATCTGCACATCTATCACTCCAGTGTTAATTATCGAAATTGTAATTATTTGCTACTATGGCCTATTTATTGCCTTACCTCCTCACGCCATTTGCACACACTGTATATAGACTTTCTTTTTTCTATTGTGTTATTGACTGTATGCTTGTTTATTCCATGTGTAACTCTGTATTGTTGTTTGTGTTGCACTGCTTTGCTTTATCTTGGCCAGGTCGCAGTTGTTAATGAGAACTTATTCTCAACCAGCCTACCTGGTTAAATAACGGTAAAATAAATACAATAAAAAAATGGCTATTATAAACTGGTTACCAACTTAATTAGAGCAGTAAAAATAAATGTTTTGTCATACCCGTGGTATACGGTTTGATATACCATGGATGTCAGCCAATCAGCATTCAGGGCTCTAACCGCCCAGTTTATAATAACCAATTTACCATAAATTTAGCATAAATTCTGTATACAATGACGAGATGCCCATATCTTCAACCTAACAATGGGACGCATTGGGCTTATTTTGTAAAGATTTTGTCGAGAGTGAAACCTCTCGCTTCGTCTCTTGTCTCTGTTTCCATCCAACCATTTCATGTGTATGGAACGCATAAAATAAGTCACGACAGGCCTTATGGAAACGGCATATTTATTGGTAAAATTACACTGTAGCTAAATTTCCATCCAATTTGCAACAGATTTTCATGCGAATATTATAGAATCCTCATAAAAAAAAGTGCATTTCCCCACCTGTCACGATTCCCACCGACGATGGCGCCCCCTCCTGCTCGGGTGGCGCTCGGCGGTCGTCGTCACCGGCCTATTAGCTACTACCGATCCCTTTTTGGTTTTCCCTTTTTTTGGTTTTGGGCACCTGTGGCCAATTAGCTATTAGAGGGGGTATTTAGTTTAGCTGGCCCGTCTGTTGTTTGTGCGGGATTAATTTGTGTTCATTGACGACGTGTTGTTCGTCGGCTTTACCTGGTCGTCTATTTTGTATTTATTCCCTATGGTTGGGAACTTTTGTTTATCCTGTGTTATTAAAAACACCACTCCCTGTGTTCGCTGCTTCCTGCGCCTCATTCCTCCTACCCGACTACCGAAGCCGTTACAGAATCCCGCACCACTGAAAAAGGCATGGAATCAGCGGGAGCAGCGTGCACTCCTCTTCCCTCGATGGAGGAACGTGTGCTTCACCACACTACGGTCCTACACCGCATCGGATCAGCGATGGACCAGATGATGGAGAGGATGGACCGATGGGAGAGAAGTGGAATCCTCTTTCCCCCTCCACCTCCTCCGATACAGCCACCTTCGCCTCCCACTACGTCTGGCTCTGGCGCGCTTCGTTTGGCGCTCCCAAGGGAGTACGATGGTGCGGCGGCTGGGTGCCAGGGGTTTTTGCTCCAGCTTGAGCTGTACCTGGCCACCGTCAGACCTGCTCCCACAGGAGAGGAGAGCGTGAGCGTGCCCTCGTTTCCTGAGCGTGAGCGTGCCCTCGTTTCCTGCCTGACGGGCCGGGCTCTGGAATGGGCTAATGCGGTCTGGAACAGCCCAGACTCGGCGAGGGACCACTATCCAGAGTTCACCCGCCGCTTTCGGGCCGTGTTCGACCACCCTCCAGAAGGAAGAGCAGCGGGTGAACGGCTGTTCCATGATCGTTTGATTCGGTGGGTGCACACGCTACCTACTGCGGGTCATCCTGGTGAGGCGAGGACAGTGCGGAGTCTAAAGGGGAAGTACTGGTGGCCCACCTTGGCTAAGGACGTGAGGTCCTATGTCCCTTCCTGTTCGGTATGTGCCCAGAGTAAGGCTCCTAGGCATCTACCGAGAGGGAAGTTACAGCCCCTCCCCGTTTCACAATGACCATGGTCGCACCTGTCCATTGACTTCTTGACAGATCTTCCCCCCTCTCAGGGGAACACGGCGATTCTGGTGGTTGTGGATCGGTTCTCTAAGTCCTGCCGTCTCCTCCCATTGCCCGGTCTCCCTACGGCCCTGCAGACTGCGGAGGACATTGTCCTCACTACGGGGTGCCAGAGGACATTGTCTCTGATCGAGGTTCCCAGTTCACATCCAGGGTCTGGAGAGCGTTTATGGAGCGGCTGGGGGTCTCGGTCAGTTTGACCTCCGGTTATCACCCCGAGAGCAATGGGCAGGCGGAGAGGGTGAACCAGGAGGTGGGCAGGTTCCTGAGGTCGTATTGCCAGGACCGGCCAGGGGAGTGGGCGAGGTATATTCCCTGGGCTGAATTAGCCCAGAACTCACTTCGCCCCTCCTCTACTAACATATCACCCTTTCAGTGTGTGTTAGGTTACCAGCCGGTCCTGGCACCATGGCACCGGAGTCAGACCGAGGCTCCTGCGGTGGAGGACTGGGTCCAGCACTCCAAGGAGACCTGGAGAGCCGTCCAGGACTCACTAAAGGAGGCCAGTGCGCGGCAGAAGAGGAGTGCTGACCGCCACCGCAGTAAGGCGCCCGTGTTCGCACCGGGAGACAGGGTCTGGCTCTCGACCCGGAACCTGCCCCTCCGCGTGCCCTGCCGGAAGCTGGGGCCGCAGTGTGTGGGGCCCTTCAAAGTCCTGAGGAGGATAAACGAGGTGTGTTATCGGTTGCAATTCCCTTCCTATTACCGCATTAACCCCTCGTTTCATGTGTCTCTCCTCAGGCCAGTGGTAGCTGGTCCCCTTCAGGAAAATGAGGTGCCGGAGGTCCCTCCGCCCCCTCTGGACATCGGGGGGTCCCCGGCGTCCAGCATTCGGGCCATTCTGGACTCAAGACGCCGGGCGAGGGGCCTGCAGTACCTCGTGGACTGGGAGGGGTACGGCCCGGAGGAGAGGTGCTGGGTGCCGGCGGAGGACGTCCTGGACCCATCTATGTTGAGGGATTTCCACCACCTCCGTCTGGATCACCCTGCGCCTCGCCCTCCGGGTCGACCTCGAGGCCGGTGTCGGCGCGCTGCGGGAGCCACGCATCAGGAGGGGGGTACTGTCACGATTCCCACCGACGGTGGCGCCCCCTCCTGCTCAGGTGGCGCTCGGCGGTCGTCGTCACCGGCCTATTAGCTACTACCGATCCCTTTTTGGTTTTCCCTTTTTTTGGTTTTGGGCACCTGTGGCCAATTAGCTATTAGAGGGGGTATTTAGTTTAGCTGGCCCGTCTGTTGTTTGTGCGGGATTAATTTGTGTTCATTGACGACGTGTTGTTCGTCGGCTTTACCTGGTCGTCTATTTTGTATTTATTCCCTATGGTTGGGAACTTTTGTTTATCCTGTGTTATTAAAAACACCACTCCCTGTGTTCGCTGCTTCCTGCGCCTCATTCCTCCTACCTGACTACCGAAGCCGTTACACCACCAATTGTTTCCACCAAACGGACACGTTGCAGATAAAAATCAGTCCTAATGATGTTCGCTTAAATTTCCATTTACCGAATAAAATCTAAAGTTCAATGTGTTTCCATCGTATTTTGAACTCTACCAATAGTTTTGTCACATAAACATTTGCGTTAAATAGCCTAGTCTGGTCTTGGTACGTGCGCTCTAGCCAACAGCTTGCAGATAGCCTACAGTGCTGTCATGTCCACTCCCTCTCCCCCTCTCTGGCTCGAGGCCGCTAGACTGCTCATCATTACGCACACCTGTCACTATCGTTACGCGCATCAGCGCTTCATCGGACTCACCTGGACTCCATCAAGTTATTAATTACCTCCCCTATATCTGTCACTTCCTCAGTTTCTTTCCTGAGTCAGCATTAATGTTGTTATGGGTCCCTTGTCCAGATGCTGTTCGTGGTTTGTTTCCTGTCTGTTTATTCATTAAATATTCACTCCCTGTACTTGCTTCTTCTCTCCCAGAGTCTGTCCTTACAGAATGCTGACTCCACAATTGGAAGCGTCATGGAGTTTATTTATATATATTTTTTTTTGGTGACATTGGGTCCGGGTGCCGCTGCTGAAGCAACCAGGGATGCCTCGGCCGGCTCCCCTGCCTCAGCTGGCTCTGGCTCCCCCGCTGTGAATGTACAACGACCCAGGGTAGCTTAAAGCGACAGCTACGGCTGGACATTAAGATTCGACAAGACATGTTGTTTGTGTTGCTCTCAAGAACAGGGCGCCATTGAAGGGAGTGATTACTGTGGTGAACATGGATCAGCTGAAGGGGAAGATTCCCAGTGTTTGTGATGCCCGCCATTTGGTGCGACAGAGACCTGGTGGAGAGTGTGGTGAAATAGAAGAGTCAGGGTTTGTTCTTTTTAGTTTTTATGTTGAGTCTTTACTTGACAAAGTAATGTTTGGATATATCAGTTATCCGAACCATAACTGATATATCAGTTTGTGCCAAACCCGCTGCCGTGTTTCAGGTGCCAAGTGTATGGTCATGTTGCAACAGTGTGTAGGAGGAAGATTCCTAGATGTGATAAGTTTACAGGAGGAAATGAGACAAAGGAATATGTAGTATTGGTGGGAAAAGTTGTGTGTGTTAACTCTAGGGGTACCCATGGTGCTGGAGATCAGAAGTGTCCGGTGAGAGAAAGGTAGGTTGAGGTTGCCAGGATCAGAGTAGTACAGAAGCTGTCATATGCTAAGGCAGTTAAGAGAGTAGTATAGGAAGATGGGTCCATCCTAAGAGGATCCCTGTGAGTAGGATAAGGTCAATAGAGATTGATAGGAATAACATGTGCTTCAGTAAGTGTGTTTCTTAGGGTTCATACCCATCGTTATCAACTGTACTGCAGAAATGGAACATAAATCACAGAAAAGAGATGTTGTGCTGGCAGCTGCAGAAAAGTACTTGGGTGTACTTGATTTTACTGCAGAAGAGTTACAAGGTGTGTTGAACGATAGTGTCCCGTCCTCCCAGGCTGCTGGCCTGGTGTAGGATCAGATAGTGGTGAGGTTTTAAAGGGTCTAGGGTTAGTTGGTAGGGTAGTTTTTTTCCCCTTTTCCCCATCCTTTGTCCCATCCTTTTCGTCTCAAAGTGTAATGAATTCACACTCCAGAACAGTAGGCGGAAACACAGGGCTAGATAAGAGAAATAGATGAATAGGGAGGCTGTGACAATACACATTTAAAGTAGAAGGTCGGATATTTGGGGGTAGGTAAAATAGATTATGCTACAATTGCGATGGAAAGCTTTTATGCGTAAATATTGATAGAAAACCCATGTCGTAAACGATGATGTTGTAGCCTACTACCACCACAACATGTAAAAGCATGCGGAGTTTATAAGCATATGGAATAGGTTATGATGAACTTTATAACTTATTTCAGAACTAAATAACTAATGGTGGTTATGTGCACGGTGATGAGCTTCATGCAAATGTTCTAATACATATCGATGCCCCATTAGCCGTTACAGGATAGGTACTGTTTGGCGTAGCAGCGAATTTCCGACCAACCTTAACTTGGTGATACTATCTTCGTTCGGCAAAACATTTATCTTCTAAAATGTCCGCGTCAAGTTGCAGGTGGTTCGTTAGAATTTTGGAAATGGTCCGTTATTAAAATAAAGAAATGTTTTGCTCCATGAAGTATGTGTACATCGCCATCTTGTCTATTAGAAATATTCTCTCATTGATTGAGACAGGTAGGTGCCTCCAGGGGTGAAAGTAAAGTGGTACAGAGTCCCAGCAAAATAAATAGTGGGGGTACACCGTATTGGTAAAACATGAGCCTATCACAATAATTAAAACAAATGTCAAGAAAGCTGAGATGAGTAGTGGCGGAAACCCGAGACGTGGGACAGCAGTGGATGCATACATTCTAGCCTAATGACAATCACCAAATATCATATGTCATTACACTTTTTGGTGTTTTGTGTAACAGATGTCTCTTTCCATTTACCCCTGTTTGAAAGCGGGAAATATGTTGCGAGTGGATGAATGTGCGCGGGTGCCTAGTGAAGGGGCCCTTTGAAGTGAATGTTTGAGAATCAGATGAAAACATTATGACTGGTTGTGGTTATGCCACAATAAAAGGTAATATTGTACATTTTAAAAGTTAAATTATACATCTTTAGGACTAGGCCCACAGAGATCCTATTGAATTAATAGGGATTCTATATGTACTTCTTTGATTAGGCCCATAATTTTTTGGGGTGTGCACACATAGTCCCGGAAAAAATGTCATCTAATTTCACCCATGGGTCCACCCTAAAGTGCTGCATGTCACGATGACACTCACCTGTCTGGATCAATGAGAGAAAATGTTGAAAACATCTTTAAGTGACATTCTTGAGGTTCACAATCAATTTGAGACACTTTCACATGATTTGGAAATGATGCCAGAAAAATTATAATATATGTCCCATGACTTGAATGGGATTTGTGCCAAAAATCTTAAAAGGTTAGCATATGGAAACAGTGCCAGGGAAACTAAACCAAAGTGTGGATTGATGTCATACCTTGTCCATAGACTACTTACAGGGTAAGAAAACCACTATGTAATTTTGTAATTTGGATAAACTATCCCTTTAAACTTCAGTTGATTTATTCAGAACATGATAACTTAAGTGCAAAAGTCATTTTATGTACACTATGTCATTACGCACAGCATTTTATCCGCTAATAAGTCAGCTTGATGGAAACACCTCTGTTGGGAAAATGTGCATATTGTTTCTATGCAGATTTTAGAATATTCACTTGAAAATATTTTGCCAATTGGATGGCAACCTATCTGATTCAGAATAGTTTGTAAAACCGCAAGATCTTGATATTTCGTAAGTTACAATGACCAAGGTTTTAAAGAATATTACACAATTTGTGTGTTTTGTACATTGATACAGTATTTTATTATTCTTTTAAACTATTCAGTTGCGCCATGCATCTTCTTTAAGTATGGACTTCTGCGCCTCTCGTGCCTCCTAAAAATGTATGTAATGTTCAAATGATATACCATTGTTGAAAGAAGGAGGTCGACTACAACATAGAAAGTCATATTTTATTGTAACACTGATAAGAATTGTAACACATTGAGGTAAGTTAAATAATCCACTTTTGTAAAGTTATCTGTCCTGCAGTGGCACACAGTATTCAGCCAATCAGAGTTAGAATCCACAAAGTCTGCAGGAGCTAGTACCATCCCAAGTCTGTCCAGTTCACAGTTTTAATACAAAGTTGTTTTTTTCCTTTTGATAAAGTAGAGCACTAGTTTTTCATCATGACATCTCCATTTAGTTGGCTTACAAGTGTGTTTTACAAGGTTGAGACTGTTAAAAAAATCCCCTGAGGGAGAAGAGAACATTCTGGTGTTTTTGATATGAGAGAGAACAGAAGCCAATCCAGTCCAGACATGACTTACTGAGTTTGTTTCTGCTAATGTCTTGGCACAGTCTCACAGGGCACTATGAGATAGAGATAGGGGTTGAGTCCTTGGTGGGGAGGGAGGGCGGTCAAAGTATGGTCTCTCTACACAAAAGGCTTTGAGTGCGGTCAGAGGGTGAGGGAGAGGAGTCCAGGGGAGCAGGGGGGTTGGGAGGCCCTGGTGCTGTAGGTGAACGGCGCAGGGATGAGAAAGGGGAACTCAAGGCCCCACAGCTTTGGAGGTGCAGGTCTTCATGGGCACGCTTCCTTGGGCTGCCGATGATGCGTTGTGACTGTGTCATCACCTGTGCAAAGTAACAGACACAAACAAACACATCCATCAATATCACTGACCAACAGTTTAACCCAGAATGATCCAACAATGGTTTCATTAAGTTATCAGACCAGCTTATTTTTCATATGCGTTCATACTCATGCCCATCGATAGACGTACCTGATCTATGACATTGGCACTGAATATAGCTTCCTCCATGTGTCTCTCGTCAGACTTGATGACATACTTGATGCTGTTGACCACCTGCTGGACCTCTGGAGGTAGACTGCAGCTGGAGTGCTCCAGGAATTTGGCCACCAGGATTTTGGTGTCTTTATACGTCTTGAGGTCAGCCAGAGAGTGTGGGCGCTCGTTGGAGACCGTGTGCAGGGCTCGCGGTTTGAGGCGGATGTCCACTTTCCTCCCCTCCTTCTGCTTCCTACCACTGCGGGTGCTGACTTTGGCAGCGGCGTGGAGATGAGCTGCCACCTCTGTAGACTCTGAACACACCAAAGACACAAACATACAACAACATCCAATCAGGCGGGACTCAACATAGTCAACACATTTGCACATTCTGTAGGTGAACGCTATTTTCACCTACGAGTCGCTGGTCTAAATGGGTGTTTTCGCCAGGGGTATGTGTAGACTGCCAGGTTAGGTGGGGAGTGATCTGGTGGGGAGATGTGAAAGGCGTACATAGTACAGAGGTGGTAAAAGGCTCTGGTGGGGTGGACGTTACCTTGCTCTGGTGAAGTCTGAGGAGAATCTTCAGGAGGAGGGTTGCTTGCAGAGGGGCAGCCACAGTTGTCACCTGCAGAGGGAGATGTTAGCCTTATGGTGAACAAGTACTTATGCTAAAGTATTTTATTTGCATTTCACCAAATGAAGTGATGCTAGCTGCCTATGTGGTCTGATTAACCCGGTTCATGTCAACAGTAATGACCGAATCTTTCCTAAACAACACATGGGGAACAATACCGTGCCGACACAGGAACAACTCACGTACCTCCAGATGTGGAGGTACAGGAGATGGGGTCGCTGGTGGAGCGTACAATGCGAGCCAGCTTGCGATACCTCCTGCCAGACCGGAGCATGCGGGGTCGCTCTGCGGGCGCTGAGGTAGAAGGGGGCTGCGAGGCCGGGCAGGAGGAAGAGGAGGATGGGGACCACACACTGAAGCACAGCCGGGAGCCACGGGGCCGGGAAGGGGGGGACATGGAGGGGCAGGCAGGGAGGCTCTGGGCTGCTGAGGCTACCTCTACGGAGGCTGTGGCTGCGGCTGCAGAGGGGGAGGCAGAGGGCAGGGAGGGAGGAGTAGGAGGGACAGGAAGAATCAGCTGCTTCCTACTGGCTCGTTCTCTGAGGTTTGCGTGTAGCTTTGCTCCTCCCTTGGGCTCCTCGTGCTCCAGTATGTTGACGTTCTCTATGGACCAGTCTGGAGAGCGGGGTATGGAGTCCTGGGTGTGGGAGGACTCGCTGTAGCCAGTGTCGTCAAGCCGGGCCAGGCCGCGGTGGCGGTGGGAGAAGCGGGCACTGAGCTCTAGACTGATACAGCTGCCATCAGTGGGGGCGGTGTGCAGCGTGCCATAGGGAGAGGAGTCAGAGCCCTGCACCTCCAGGGAACAGAGATCCTCTGAGGAGCAACTGTGGTCTGGAATTTCTGCCACCTCCTCTGATACCGTTAGAGAGGCACTGTTCACCGAGGCTGGGACAAGACACAGGACAGCACAAGCATCAGCTGCACCAAATTACAGTACAGGCATAGATATCAAACATGGCTCACCCCTATGGGTGAGATACACCAGCCTGTTCACACACACAGTCAAAGTGGTGTGAGGGGTGGCTGTAGTGATAGTGATTAAGCCTTCCTTACCCTGAGTACTGAGACCAGCTGTGGTGTTTCTCTCACAGAGGCTGGACTCAGTGGCCTGCTGATCAATGCTGGTGGTGACCTGCAGAGAGGAGCACATGGACACACACACACACACACACACACACACACACACACACACACACACACACACACACACACACACACGATTAGTTCTTACAGTTAACAAAGGAGACACACATTTCCAAAGGGATAGTGAGTGAGGGAACCAAATAAATGTGCCATTAGTGAAACCCTTGTTAAAGATGAGGAACAGGTGGGAGAGGCAGAGAATCCTTTTGGAGAACATCTGTCAGAGGCTGCTGCTTCTTCCCGACACATCTGGCAACCATGGGCTCAGTACCACACTCTGGCCAGTAGAGAGCTCTCTAAGCACACATCACCCACTCTACATCAGGAGATCTATTGAGATTTTAGAGGTGGTGAACTGTCACTGTAATGTGGTTTTCTTAAATAATTGAATGCTTATTATGTTATGTGTTATGTGTGCTTGCTTTCTCATCCCATCATGATGAGTATTTCTAAATCATAGCAGTGAATATGAAAAAGGATAATCAGGGTCTTAGAAGCATGTAATGTAATTCTGTGTAGTGTCTGTAGTACCATTTAACATAAAGTATGTTCCAATACAATACCTCAGTCTTACCGTTCATAAGCTGCAGTCACCTGTACAAACTGATCATCTCGGGTCCATACCTCTATTCTTGTCAACCTGCAAGAGGTGCGCGACTAGAGAGTCTATTCAGGGGGAATCTAGATCCCTCCTATTGCAGCTGCTCCCCTATGAGGCATACATCTAACAGCAGCCAGTCCCCTCAGGTGCATTCTCTGCATCAACACTTCAAAGGCATGTACTTCAGGTGAGAAAACGCTATATTGATTTGACCTCATTCACAGAATCTTTGTTAGAAGATAATTTTGAGGAGATTTTGTGCTCTAAAAGATGAGGGGAAGCCTTTTGGTATTACATTTTAGAGCAAATAATATATTTTGCTTTAAAATGTTGGTGCACAATGTCTCTTAAAATATCAAAGAGACACAAAAGGCACTCTTTTTGTGGAACGACCCAGCTTTGTTATAGATTGGATTCCTATGTCTTTGTGTCCTGTGGTTTCCCTTCACTGTCATGTAAGAGAGAAGAGACCTTGTCTGTCTTAGGAGAGCCACAAAGCAACACTCAGCCCTGAACAGATAACTGCGCCAATGATTGAATGGCATTTTTTGTTAAGCTTGCATTCAATTGCCCTCCCTGTTGCACACAGCAAGCTTCCATCCCCCTTGTCACAAGGGGATGTATGGCTGATTTAAGATGAAATCGTCAACCCTGTTACAGTCAACCCTGTTACTATATTTGGCACTTATAGGCAATTACTATAGATTGTTTTTAATTTAACCTCAAGAGATGGGAAAACATGTTTTTTAGGAAGTTGAACATGTGCTCTTAATGACAATATTAAAATTATATGAAATCAAATGTTATTTTCTTTACCAAGTTACACTTCTCAAAAGGTACCCAATTGGTGGAACGACCCAGCTGCATTCAACAGGAAACCAACTATATTCCTTAAAGAAGTGACATCTCACATTTTCTCCAGGTGGACAACAATAGTACCTCAATGATTGAGTTCAAAGGAAAAACAAGATGTTACATTAAACTCATCAAACTGAAATCTATACCCACTCTGATGTTCTACCAGACAAGACATGTCTTCTGTATCTCATCTAAATTAGACTTTTTCCATCACACTTATAGTACACTCGGAAAGTATTCAGACCCCTTGAATTTTTCCACATTTTGTTAGGTTACAGCCGTATTCTAAAATGGATTAAATAAATAGTTTTCCTCATCAATCTACACACAAAACCCCATGCAATACCCCATAACAAAGCAAAAGCAGGTTTTCTGAAACTTTTGCAAATATACAGTTGAATTCGGAAGTTTACATACACCTTAGCTAAATACATTTAAACTCAGTTTTTTGCAATTCCTGACATTTAATCCCAGTAAAAATCCCCTATCTTAGGTCAGTTAGGATCACCACTTTATTTTAAGAATGTGAAATGTCAGAATAATAGTAGAGAGAGTGATTTATTTCAGCGTTTATTTCTTTCATCACATTCCCAGTGGGTCAGAAGTTTACATACACTCAATTAATATTTGGTAGTATTGCCTTTAAATTGTTTAACTTCGTTCAAACGTTTCAGGTAGCCTTCCACAAGCTTCCCACAATAAGGGGTGAATTTTGCCCCATTCCTCCTGACAGAGCTGGTGAAACTGAGTCAGGTTTGTAGGCCTTCTTGCTCGTACACGCTTTTTCAGTTCTGCCCACACATTTTCTATAGGATTGAGGTCAGGGCTTTGTGATAGCCACTCCAATACCTTGACTTTGTTGTCCTTAAGCCATTTTGCCACAACTTTGGAAGTATGCTTGGGGTCATTGTCCATTTGGAAGACCCATTTGCGACCAAGCTTTAACTTCCTGACTGATGTCTTGAGATGTTGTTTCAATATAGCCATGTAATTTTCTTCTTCATGATGCCATGTATTTTGTGAAGTGCACCAGTCCCTCCTGCAGCAAAGCACCCCCACAACATGATGCTGCCACCACCGTGCTTCACGGTTGGGATGGTGTTCTTCGGATTGCAAGCCACTCCCCCTTTTTCCTCCAAACATAACGATGGTCATTATGGCCAAACAGTTCAATTTTTGTTTCATCAGACCAGAGGACATTTCTCCAAAAAGTACGATCTTTGTCCCCACGTGCAGTTGCAAACCTTAGTCTGGCTTTTTTTTATGGTGGTTTAGGAGCAGTGCACTTTTCTCACCAAAGTACGTTCATCTCTAGGAGACAGAACATGTCTCCTTTCTGAGTGGTATGACGGCTGCGTGGTCCCATGGTGTTTTTACTTGCGTACTATTGTTTGTACAGATGAACGTGGTACCTTCAGGCATTTGGAAATTGCTCCTAAGGATGAACTATCTTTTTTTTCTGAAGTCTTGGCTGATTTCTTTTGATTTTGCCATGATGTCAAGCAAAGAGGCACTGAGTTTGAAGGTAGGCCTTGAAATACATCCACAGGTACACCGCCAATTGACTCAAATTATTTGAATTAGCATATCAGAAGCTTCTAAAGCCATGACATCATTTTCTGGAATTTTCCAAGCTGTTTAAAGGCACAGTCAACTTAGCGTATGTAAACTTCTGACCCACTGGAATTGTGATACAGTGAGTTATAAGTGAAATAATCTTTCTGTAAACAATTGTTGGAAAAATTACTTGTGTCATGCACAAAGTAGATGTCCTAACCGACTTGCCAAAACTATAGTTTGTTGACAAGAAATTTGTGGAGTGGTTGAAAAACAAGTTTTAATGACTCCAACCTAAGTGTATGTAAACGTCCGACTTCAACTGTACATAAAAAAAAACATATACCTTATTTACATAAGTATTCAGACCTTTTGCTATGAGACTAGAAATTGAGCTCAGGTGCATCCTGTTTCCATTGACCATCCTTGAGATGTTTCAACAACTTGATTGGAGTCCACCTGTGATAAATTAAATTGATTGGACATGATTTGAAAAGGCACACACCGGTCTATATAAGGTCCAACAGTGGACAGTGCATGTCAGAGAAGAAAACAAGCCATGAGGTCGAAGGAGATGTCTGTAGAGCTCAGAGACAGGATTGTGTCGAGGCACCAATCTGGGGTAGGGTTCCAAAAAAATTCTGCAGCATTGAAGTCCCCAAGAACACAGTGGCCTCCATCATTCTTAAATGGAAAAAGTTTATAACCACCAAGATTCTTCTTAGAGCTGGCAGCCCGGCCAAACTGAGCAATCCAGGGAGAAGGGCCTTGGTCAGGGAAGTGACCAAGAACCCGATGGTCACTCTGACAGCGCTCCAGAGTTCCTCTGTGGAGATGGAGGGACCTTCTAGAGGACAACCATCTCTGCCCATCTCTGCAGCACTTCACCAATCAGGCCTTCATGGTAGAGTGGCCAAATGGAAGCTACTCCTCAGTAAAAGGCACATGACAGCCCACTTGGAGTTTACCAAAAAGCACCTAAAGACTCTCAGACCATGAAAAATGAGATTCTCTGGTCTGATGAAGATTGAACTCTTTTGCCTGAATGTCAAGCGTGACGTCTGAAGGAAACCTGGCACCATCACAACAGTGAAGCATGGTGGTGGCAGCATCATGCTGTGGGGATGTTTTTTAGCAGCAGGGACAGGGAGACTAGTCAGGATCAAGGGAAAGATGAACGGAGCAAAGTACAGAGACATCCTTGATGAAAACCTGCTCCAGAGCGCTCAGGATCTCAGACGGGGGCGAAGGTTCACCTTCCAACAGGACAACGACCCTAAGCGCACAGCCAAGACAACGCAGGAGTGGCTTCGGGACAAGTCTCTGAATGTACTTGAAGGGCCCAGCCAGATCCTTGCAAAGACCTGAAAATAGCTGTGTAGCGACTCTCCCCATCCAACCGGACAAAGCTTGAGAGGATCTGCAGAGAAGAATGGGAGGAACTCCCGAAATACAGGCGTGCCAAGCTTGTAGCGTCATACCCAAGAAGACTCGAGGCTGTAATCACTGCCAAAGGTTCTTCAACAAAGTACTGAGTAAAGGGTCTGAATACTTATGTAAATGAATGTGATATTTCAGTTTTTTATTTTTAATACATTTGTAAAAAAAAAAAAACTGTTTTTGCTTTGTTATTATGTGGTATTGTGTGTAGATTGATGAGGGGCGAAAAAACTATTTAATCCAATTTAGAATATTGCTGAAACGTAACAAAATATGGAAAAAGTCAAGGGGTCTGAATACTTTCTGAATGCACTGTATGTGTGTGCTGCTGTCTTAGGGGAGGCCTTATGAGGTCAGCAGTGAATTGGGTCATCTGCATAAGGAAATGTTACACATCTTTATTATTTCTCCTTTATTAGAGCCTGTGGCAGCAATTTACACAGAGAGAGAGGAGCATAAAATCCTCTCACCTCACTAATCCTCAACCCAAATAGAAACTTCAACCGAGTCTCCAACTAGCTAGCTTCTCTCTGTGTACTTCTCCTTCTCTCTTTGTGATCTCATACAACAACTTCTTCTGACGCCAAAATGCCTTTCTTAGCACTCTCCTTTGTAGTTGTGTTCTTACAATGTGCATGTAAACAGTGAGAGGGGTTCTAAACTACTCTGAATGTGAATAGAGAACGTGTAATGTTAGAAAGAGGCTGGCTAGTACACTGGTCTTTTATGGGGGAAGGATGGTAGTGATACTCACCTGACTGGCATGGGTCTGCCCCATCCCCAGCCCCACCACAGACTCATATGACGGGGGCAACTCAGAGGGGTAGAGTGTCCCAGGGCTGTTGATGGGCACTCCATAGATGGTACTGAACGGGGAGTGTGGAAAGTCCAGATGTAGACTTCTGAATGTGAGAAACATTAGGGAAGAAATGTGTGAGGAGAGAAATAATAATAATAACCTCTTCTTCCTCAATCCAGCAACACTTCAATTTAGAGTAAACAAACACATTCAATTGGTTGAGAGGCACATTGTTTTTCATGTGGTGTTAATTAAAAATATCTCACCCATGCAAGAGCCATCTTTTTAATTAAAACCCATTCTCCTGTGAAGTGGCAGAGTATAAAATACAACTTGAGTGTCTGAATTAATCATCCAGCGCATGATGATGTCATGACATGTTTCTGCCCTTAGCTAGGGGACTCTATAAAGGCTTCCTCTGCATGTTTCTATTTACAGCCTAACTGACAAGGACACATGGCATCTAGCCAAGCAGCTGGATCAGCATGCCTTCAAAGATGTGGAAATGGAACTGACTCTCCTATACCAAGTGGAAGGAGATCAATGGCACATTTACACAAGGCCATGGATGTTACTTTACCAGTGCTCCTTAACAAAGCACTACAACATTCTGAGTCTGTACTGAGCATTGTGAGTGGCTTGGCTCAAGGGCTCCACAGAATTTGTGTTAAACGCTCAACAAAGCTTTCTTAGTGTCCAACAAGCTTTCTCTACCCTTAACCATGTGGTTTGGTAAGAAGAATGCCCCTCTCCCCACAGGTGTGATTACTACCTCTGAGGGTTTAGAGCTTGAGATAGTCACCTCATACAAGTACTTGGGAGTATGGCTAGATGGTGCACTGTCCTTCTCTCAGCACATATCAAAGCTGCAGGCTAAAGTTAAATCTAGACTTGGTTTCCTCTATCGTAATCGCTCCTCTTTCACCCCAGTTGCCAAACTAACCCTGATTCAGATGACCATCCTACCCATGCTAGATTTTGGAGACATCATTTATAGATCGGCAAGTCAGGGTGCTCTCGAGCGGCTAGATGCTCTTTACCATTCGGCCATCAGATTTGCAACAAATACTCAAAGGGGACAGTTGTATTCAAAGACTCAATCATGGACACTGCGGCTGCTTTGTGTGATGTATTGTTGTCTCTACCGTCTTTCCCTTTGTGCTGTTGTCTGTGCCCAATAATGTTTGTACCATGTTTGGTGCTGCTACCATGCTGTGTTTCTACCATGTTGTTATGTTGTGTTTCTACCATGCTGTGTTGTCATGTGTTGCTGCCTTGCTATGTTGTTGTCTTAGGTCTGTCAAGGTGTGCGCTACTGGTGGAGAAGTCAGGTGCAGGAGAGTTGTGAACAGGTGCACACTTTATTTCGGCAGAAGCAATAAACAGACAGACGCCACTACGTCAAAACCTCCAGCCAAAGGTACAAGTGCAAGGCGCGAAAGAGTCACAAAAATTATCAAATGTTTTACAATAAACATCCTTCGTGGAAAAACAACGGAACAATGGTGAAAAACCCAGCCTGGCGCGTACACACGAAACACGTTACAAAAACCAATTTCACACAAAGACATGGGGGGGAACAGAGGAATAAATACATGCAGTGTGATTGGGAATGTAAACCAGGTGTGCAGGGAACAAGACAAAACAAATGAAACAATGAAAAATGGAGCGGCGATGGCTAGAAAGCCGGTGACGTCGACCGCCGAACGCCGCCCGAACAAGGAGAGGAGCCGACTTTGGCGGAGGTCGTGACAGGTTTCTCTTTATGCAGTGTTGTGTTGTCTCTCTTGTCGTGGTGTGTGTTTTGTCCTATATTTATATTGTATTTATTTTTTATTTTAAATCCCAGCCCCCGTCCCTTTTGCCTTTTGGTAGGCTGTCATTGTAAATAAGAATTTGTTCTTAACTGACTTGCCTAGTTAAATAAAGTTTAAATAAATCAAAAATGTAAATACATGTCTAGGATCAAACTTGCTCTAGCCACTTACTATATATATTTAATAAAACATATGTGTTTAGTTTAAACTCTGCCATCAATCACTAAAATAAAATATGATTCTGGGTGAGGATAAAACCAAATAATCAAACTAGGAGTTGTATCAAACCTAGCCTCATCGTGAACCAGGCTTCCCTAAAATGGGAAGCCTGGGGAAGTTCCATGGCAAAAATGAGCCAAAGAGGGGTGGGAACCAGGTGTAAATCACGGTGCAAAACACGCCTACATGGGCGCCCGGGCGAGATTAATCAAACCCCCTCAGTGCGCGAAGACAAAAAAAATCTATAAAACAAGCACTGGGTGGTGACAAAACATTTTAGAATGTTTGCAGCACCCTGGTTTTTACAGCATTTCTCTATTGTTTCGAGACGAGATAAACCTGCAGCAAGAGAGGAGAAATGGTTTACAATGATGGCCATTTCAATATTTCTTATTTTGAAGTTTCTGGAGTGATATTTGGGTGTGCAGGCTTGCATGAGCCCCGGGACAAGAAGTAGCTAGTCACAATGAGGTTAATTTTGAGAAAAGTCAGTTAACCTTGTAAGCTACTTAAATATAACTAGCTACAGTTACCTACTAGCTAGTATAAGTTCTCTCAGGATTATAAAGGCAACATAACATGTTAATAAAAACAGCATATTATTGACCTAAAGAGTTAGCTGTGTTAGCCCAGTATCTAACTTATTCAGGGTCAGTGATACATAAAGCAACCATGGTACTGTCTACAGTGAGGGAAAAAAGTATTTGATCCCCTGCTGATTTTGTACATTTGCCCACTGACAAAGAAATGATCAGTCTATAATTTTAATGGTAGGTTTATTTGAACAGTGAGAGACAGAATAACAACAAAAAATCTAGAGAAACGCATGTCAAAAATGTTATAACTTGATTTGCATTTTAATGAGGGAAATAAGTATTTGACCCCCTCTCAATCAGAAAGATTTCTGGCTCCCAGGTGTCTTTTATACAGGTAACGAGCTGAGATTAGGAGCACACTCTTAAAGGGAGTGCTCCTAATCTCAGCTTGTTACCTGTATAAAAGACACCTGCCCACAGAAGCAATCAATCAATCAGATTCCAAACTCTCCACCATGGCCAAGACCAAAGAGCTCTCCAAGGATGTCAGGGACAAGATTGTAGACCTACACAAGGCTGGAATGGGCTACAAGACCATCGCCAAGCAGCTTGGTGAGAAGGTGACAACAGTTGGTGCGATTATTCGCAAATGGAAGAAACACAAAGGAACTGTCAATCTCCCTCGGCCTGGGGCTCCATGCAAGCTCTCACCTCGTGGAGTTGCAATGATCATGAGAACGGTGAGGAATCAGCCCAGAGCTACACGGGAGGATCTTGTCAATGATCTCAAGGCAGCTGGGACCATAGTCACCAAGAAAACAATTGGTAACACACTACGCCTTGAAGGACTGAAATCCTGCAGTGCCCGCAAGGTCCCCCTGCTCAAGAAAGCACATATACATTCCCGTCTGAAGTTTGCCAATGAACATCTGAATGATTCAGAGGACAACTGGGTGAAAGTGTTGTGGTCAGATGAGACCAAAATGGAGCTCTTTGGCATCAACTCAACTCGCCGTGTTTGGAGGACGAGGAATGCTGCCTATAACCCCAAGAACACCAATCCTCACCGTCAAACATGGAGGTGGAAACATTATGCTTTGGGGGTGTTTTTCTGCTAAAGGGACAGGACAACTTCACTGCATCAAAGGGACGATGGACGGGGCCATGTACCGTTAAATCTTGGGTAAGAACATCCTTCCCTCAGCCAGGGCATTGAAAATGGGTCGTGGATGGGTATTCCAGCATGACAGTGACCCAAAACACACGGCCAAGGCAACAAAGGAGTGGCTCAAGAAGAAGCACATTAAGGTCCTGGAGTGGCCTAGCCAGTCTCCAGACCTTAATCCCATAGAAAATCTGTGGAGGGAGCTGAAGGTTTGAGTGGCCAAACATCAGCCTCGAAACCTTAATGACTTGGAGAAGATCTGCAAAGAGGAGTGTGACAAAATCCCTCCTGAGATGTGTGCAAACCTGGCGGCCAACTACAAGAAACGTCTGACCTCTGTGATTGCCAACAAGGGTTTTTCCACCAAGTACTAAGTCATGTTTTGCAGAGGGGTCAAATACTTATTTCCCTCATTAAAACGCAAATCATTTTATAACATTTTTGACATGCACTTTTCTGGATTTCTTTGTTGTTATTCTGTCTCTCACTGTTCAAATAAACCTACCATTAAAATTATAGACTGATCATTTCTTTGTCAGTGGGCAAACGTACAAAATCAGCAGGGGATCAAATACTTTTTCCCCTCACCGTACCTATTAGTAAAGGTGTCAGCTAGAGAGGATGTGCACGAGCTTGCAGGGATTTGTAGTCTTGTATGATGTCTACTTTGATACTAATTAGCATGTTCAAATCTGAGAGTAAATAGAAACAAATATATTGATAAAAGCCACCTTGTCCGAGAGAGATTTACATGTTTATCAAAAAACCTCACGCTAGGATAAGCCTACACGACATACAGCCCTTATTTTAATTGTTTCTAAAATCAATGGTGGAAAAACAATTTCCCTGTTTGACCGCTAGGTTTTATGGGTATTATGACACCTCCACTGTTGGGCTCTATTTGAGTGTACCGGATGTACATTTACTATGAGACCAGCCTGCAGCACTGGTATATGGTTTGCCTCATACAGTTGAAGTCGGAAGTTTACATACACTTAGGTTGGAGTCATTAAAACTCGTTTTTCAACCACTCCACAAATTTCTTGTCAACAAACTATAGTTTTGGCAAGTCGGTTAGGACATCTACTTTGTGCATGACACAAGTGATTTTTCCAACAATTGTTTACAGACAGATTATTTCACTTATAATTCACTGTATCACAATTCCAGTGGTTCAGAAGTTTACATACACTAAGTTGACAGTGCCTTTAAACAGCTTGGAAAATTTCAGAAAATTATGTCATGGCTTTAGAAGCTTCTGATAGGCTAATTGACATCATTTGAGTCAATTGTAGGTGTACATGTGGATGTATTTCAAAGCCTACCTTCAAACTCAGTGCCTCTTTGCTTGACATCATGGGAAAATCAAAAGAAATCAGCCAAGACTTCAGAAAAACAATTGTAGACCTCCAAAAGTCTGGTTCATCCTTAGGAGCAATTTCCAAACGCCTGAAGGTACCACGTTCATCTGTATAAACAATAGTATGCAAGTATAAACACCATGGGACCACATAGCCTGTCACGCTCTGACCTTAGAGATCCTTTAAATTCTCTATTTGGTTAGGTCAGGGTGTGACTAGGGTGGGCAATCTAGTTTTTCTATTTCTTTGTTGGCCTGGTATGGTTCCCAATCAGAGGCAGCTGTCTATCGTTGTCTCTGATTGGGGAATCATACTTAGGCAGCCTTTTTCCACCTTTAGTTTGTGGGATCATGTTTTTGGTACTGTGCTGTGTAGCCCTACTAGACGTTACGTTTCGTATTTGTTGTTTTTCGGTGATCATTTATTAAATTAAAATGTACGCCTACCACGCTGCACCTTGGTTCCGATCTTTCCATCGATGAGCGAAACAGAAGATCCCACCACAAACGGACCAAGCGTGACCAAGCAGGGGGGGGGGGGGGGGCGGCACACGGGATGGTTGGCGGAGCCAAGGTTTAAACCAGAGCCAACTCCCCGTACTCAGCGTGGGGAGCGTGTGACCGGGCAGGCACCATGTTTTGCGGTGATACGCACTGTGCGCATCCACAGCCCCGTGCGTGCTGTGCCAGCTCCCCGCACTTGTCGTGCGAAAGTGGGCATCTGTCCAGGACGGGTAGTGCCGGCTCAGCGCGCCTGGTCTCCAGTGCGCCTCGTCGGTCCAGTATATCCTGCGCCGGCTCTACGCGCTGTATCTCTGGTGCACCTTCACAGCCCAGTGCGTCCTGTGCCAGCTCCCCGCACTTGCCGTGCGAAGGTGGTCCTTTGTCCAGGACACGTTGTGCCAGCTCTACGCTCTAAGCCTCCAGTGATGATCCATGGCCCGGAGCCTCCAGTGATGATCCATGGCCCGGAGCCTCCAGTGATGATCCAGGGCCCGAAGCCTCCAGTGATGATCCAGGGCCCGAAGCCTCCAGTGATGATCCATGGCCCGGAGCCTCCAGTGATGATCCAGAGCCCGAAGCCTCCAGTGATGATCCAGGGCCCAAAGCCTCCAGTGATGATCCAGGGCCCGGAACCTCCAGTGATGATCCAGGGCCCGAAGCCTCCAGTGATGATCCAGGGTCCGAAGCCTCCAGTGATGATCCATGGCCCAGAGCCTCCAGAGACGATCCAAGGTCCGGAGTCTCCAGCGACGGTCTGCAGTCCGGAGCCTCCAGTGACGGTCGGCAGTCCAGAGCATCCAGCGACAGTCTGCGGTCCAGAGCCTCAAGCGACAGTCTGCGGTCTAGAGCCTCCAGCGGGGGTTCCCAGTCCAGAGCTTCCTGCGAGGGTTCCCGGTTCGATTCCTCCGGCGACGATTCACGTCCGGAGCTTCCGGCGACGTTCCCTGCACCAGTGGCGCCACCGAAGTTGGCGGAGCCACGAGCGGAGCGGGGTCTGTGTCTCGCACCGGAGCCGCCACCGAGGGTAGATGCCCACCCGGACCCTCCCCTATAGGTTCAGGTTTGCGGCCGGGAGTCCGCACCTTTGGGGGGGGGGGGGGGGGTACTGTCACGCTCTGACCTTAGAGATCCTTTTAATTCTCTATTTGGTTAGGTCAGGGTGTGACTAGGGTGGGCAATCTAGTTTTTCTATTTCTTTGTTGGGGATCATACAAAAACAGATCTTGTTTTTGGTACTATGCTGTGTAGCCCAACTAGATGTTACGTTTCGTATTTGTTGTTTTTCGGTGTTCATTTATTAAATTAAAATGTACGCCTACCACGCTGCACCTTGGTTCGATCCTTCCATTCGACGAGCGTAACACAGCCATCATACCGCTCAGGAAGGAGACATGTTCTGTCTCCTAGAGATGAACGTACTTTGGTGCGAAAAGTGCAAATCAATCCCAGAACAACAGCAATGGACCTTGTGAAGATGCTGGAGGAAACAGGTACAAAAGTATCTATATCCACAGTAAAATGAGTCCTATATCTACATAAGCTGAAAGGTCGCTCAGCAAGGGAGAATCCACTGCTCCAAAACCGCCATAAAAAAGCCAGACTACGGTTTGCAACTGCACATGGGGACAAAGATCGTACTTTTTGGAGAAATGCCCTCTGGTCTGATGAAACAAAAATAGAACTGTTTGGCCATAATGACCATCGTTACGTTTGGAGGAAAAAGGGGGAGGCTTGCAAGCCGAAGAACACCATCCCAACCGTGAAGCACGGGGTGGCAGCATCATGTTGTGGGGGTGCTTTGCTGCAGGAGGGACTGGAGCACTTCACAAAATAGATGGCATCATGAGGGAAATGTACGTGGATATATTGAAACAACATCTCAAGACATCAGTCAGGAAGTTAAAGCTTGGTCGCAAATGGGTCTTCCAAATGGACAATGACCCCAAGCATACTTCCAAAGTTGTGGCAAAATGGCTTAAGGACAACAAAGTCAAGGTATTGGAGTGGCCATCACAAAGCCCTGACCTCAATCCCATAGAAAATTTGTGGGCAGAACTGAAAAAGCTTGTGCGAGCAAGCAGGCCTACAAACCTGACTCAGTTACACCAGCTCTGTCAGGAGGAATGGGCCAAAATTCACCCAACTTATTGTGGGAAGCTTGTGGAAGGCTACCCAAAACATTTGACCCAAGTTAAACAAGTTAAAGGCAATGCTACCAAATACTAATTGAGTGTATGTAAACTTGTGACCCACTGGGAATGTGATGAAAGAAATAAAAGCTGAAATAAACCACTCTCTACTATTATTCTGACATTTCACATTCTTAAAATAAAGTGGTGATCCTAACTGACCTAAGACAGGGAATTTTTACTAGGATTAAATGTCAGGAATTGTGAAAAACAGAGTTGAAATGTATTTGGGTAAGGTGTATGTAAACTTCTGACTTCAACTGTATATATTATCTACTAGTATCGTCTTAAATTGAGAACATATAGCTCAACATGTAACCATGTGAGAGTTTTGCTATTCTCTGCTTCAGATGACAGATCCACGTTAAGGCCAGTGATGCATGCCATATGATAAGCTGCAAAATGGATTCAGATAGCTGATATACTGAGACAGAGTGACAATTAAATAAAACAGATTGGAGATCTTACAACTAGACAAAAAGGAAATGTCAATTGCTCGCTCCGGAACTTCCGGTCCGGAGCGAGCAGTCGCACTTCGCTTCGCTCCACAGGTAATATTACACTTCTTTACATTACAACGGTTTGGTTTGTTTGATCTGAACAATTTTTTCTTAGCTATCAAAGATAATTGTGTAGTTTAGAGTAATTAGAGTAATTATCGAGGACAGCTATTTATTTTTTTTCGTCCTCCTAACGTAGTCAACACTGCTGGCTGCTAGCTAGTCAACACCGCTAGCTAGCCAACCGTTACCGACTAGCAGCGCTGTAGATACTAATACATTACAACGGAACGATTTGACTAGTGCAGTGTTAGCTAGCTAGCTACATAGCTGTCTTTGTCATAGCTTGATAATTGTGTAGTTTAGTAATAGCTAGGTTAGCTAGCCAGCTATTTCCGTCCCCCGCGACGCCATTGTTCCATACCCAGCCAACTATTACCGACGAGCAGCATTGTAGAAACTAAATACATTACAAAGGAACGTCTTGATTAGTGTTATGTTAGCTAGCTACAAAGTTGCTCTTGTATAATAGCCAACCTCTACCGACTAGCAGCACTGTAGAAACTATTACATTACAACGGAACGATTTGACTAGTGCAGTGTTAGCTAGCTGGCTACATAGCTGTCTTTGTCATAGCTTGATAATTGTGTAGTTTAGTAATTATCGAGGCTAGCTAGGTTAGCTAGCCAGCTATTTCCGTCCCCCGCGACGCCATTGTTCCATACCCAGCCAACTATTACCGACGAGCAGCATTGTACAAACTAAATACATTACAAAGTAACGTCTTGATTAGTGTTATGTTATGTTAGCTAGCTACAAAGTTGCTTTTGTATAATAGCCAACCTCTACCGACTAGCAGCACTGTAGAAACTATTACATTACAACGGAACGACTTGATTAGTGTAGTGTTGTGTTAGTTAGCTAGCATTTTCGTCATTTTAGTCAATAAGATTTTCGCAACGTAAGCTTAACTTTCTGAACATTCGAGACGTGTAGTCCACTTGTCATTCCAATCTCCTTTGCATTAGCGTAGCCTCTTCTGTAGCTTGTCAACTATGTGTCTGGCTATCCCTGTTCTCTCCCCTCTGCACAGGCCATACAAACGCTTCACACCGCGTGGCCGCTGCCACTCTAACCTGGTGGTCCCAGCGCGCACGACCCACGTGGAGTTCCAGGTCTCCGGCAGCCTCTGGAACTGCCGGTCTGCGGCCAACAAGGCTGAGTTCATCTCAGCCTATGCTACCCTCCAGTCCCTAGACTTCCTGGCGCTGACGGAAACATGGATTACCACAGATAACACTGCTACTCCTACTGCTCTCTCCTCGTCTGCCTACGTGTTCTCGCATACCCCTAGAGCATCGAGCCAGCGGGGTGGTGGCACTGGAATCCTCATCTCTCCCAAGTGGACATTCTCTCTTTCTCCCCTGACCCATCTGTCTATCTCCTAATTTGAATTCCATGCTGTCACAGTTACCAGCCCTTTCAAGCTTAACATCCTTATCATTTATCGCCCTCCAGGTTCCCTTGGAGAGTTCATCAATGAGCTTGATGCCTTGATAAGTTCCTTCCCTGAGGATGGCTCACCTCTCACAGTCCTGGGTGACTTTAACCTCCCCACGTCTACCTTTGACTCATTCCTCTCTGCCTCCTTCTTTCCACTCCTCTCCTCCTTTGACCTCACCCTCTCACCTTCCCCCCCTACTCACAAGGCAGGCAATACGCTTGACCTCATCTTTACTAGATGCTGTTCTTCCACTAATCTCATTGCAACTCCCCTCCAAGTCTCCGACCACTACCTTGTATCCTTTTCCCTCTCGCTCTCATCCAACACTTCTCACTCTGCCCCTACTCGGATGGTATTGCGCCGTCCCAACCTTCGCTCTCTCTCTCCCGCTACTCTCTCCTCTTCCATCCTATCATCTCTTCCTTCTGCTCAAACCTTCTCCAACCTATCTCCTGATTCTGCCTCCTCAACCCTCCTCTCCTCCCTTTCTGCATCCTTCGATTTTCTCTGTCCCCTATCCTCCAGGCCGGCTCGGTCCTCCACTCCTGCGCCGTGGCTCGACGACTCACTGCGAGCTCACAGAACAGGGCTCCGGGCAGCCGAGCGGAAATGGAGGAAAACTCGCCTCCCTGCGGACCTGGCATCCTTTCACGCCCTCCTCTCTACATTTTCCTCTTCTGTCTCTGCTGCTAAAGCCACTTTCTACCACTCTAAATTCCAAGCATCTGCCTCTAACCCTAGGAAGCTCTTTGCTACCTTCTCCTCCCTCCTGAATCCTCCTCCCCCTCCCCCCCTCCTCTCTCTCTGCGGATGACTTCATCAACCATTTTGAAAAGAAGGCTGATGACATCCGATCCTCGTTTGCTAAGCCAAACGACACCGCTGGTCCTGCTCACACTGCCCTACCCTGTGCTTTGACCTCTTTCTCCCCTCTCTCTCCAGAGGAAATCTCACGTCTCGTGACGGCCGGCCGCCCAACAACCTGCCCACTTGACCCTATCCCCTCCTCTCTTCTCCAGACCATTTCCGGAGACCTTCTCCCCTACCTCACCTCGCTCATCAACTCATCCTTGACCGCTGGCTACGTCCCTTCCGTCTTCAAGAGAGCGAGAGTCGCACCCCTTCTGAAAAAACCTACACTCGATCCCTCCGATATCAACAACTACAGACCAGTATCCCTTCTTTCTTTTCTCTCCAAAACTCTTGAACGAGCCGTCCTTGGCCAGCTCTCCTGCTATCTCTCTCAGAATGACCTTCTTGATCCTAATCAGTCAGGTTTCAAGACTGGGCATTCAACTGAGACTGCTCTTCTCTGTGTCACGGAGGCTCTCCGCACTGCTAAAGCTAACTCTCTCTCCTCTGCTCTCATCCTTCTAGACCTATCTGCTGCCTTTGATACCATGAACCATCAGATCCTCCTCTCCACCCTCTCCGAGCTGGGCATCTCCGGCGCGGCCCACGCTTGGATTGCGTCCTACCTGACAGGTCGCTCCTACCAGGTGGTGTGGCGAGAATCTGTCTCCGCACCACGTGCTCTCACCACTGGTGTCCCCCAGGGCTCTGTTCTAGGCCCTCTCCTATTCTCACTATACACCAAGTCACTTGGCTCGGTCATATCCTCACATGGTCTCTCCTATCATTGCTACGCAGACGACACACAATTAATCTTCTCCTTTCCCCCTTCTGATAACCAGGTGGCGAATCGCATCTCTGCATGTCTGGCAGACATATCAGTGTGGATGACGGCTCACCACCTCAAGCTGAACCTCGGCAAGACGGAGCTGCTCCTCCTCCCGGGGAAGGACTGCCCGTTCCATGATCTCACCATCACGGTTGACAACTCCCTTGTGTCCTCCTCCCAGAGTGCTAAGAACCTTGGCGTGACCCTGGACAACACCCTGTCGTTCTCCACTAACATCAAGGTGGTGACCCGATCCTGTAGGTTCATGCTCTACAACATTCGCAGAGTACGACCCTGCCTCACACAGGAAGCGGCGCAGGTCCTAGTCCAGGCACTTGTCATCTCCCGTCTGGATTACTGCAACTCGCTGTTGGCTGGGCTCCCTGCCTGTGCCATTAAACCCCTACAACTCATCCAGAACGCCGCAGCCCGTCTGGTGTTCAACCTTCCCAAGTTCTCTCACGTCACCCCGCTCCTCCGCTCTCTCCACTGGCTTCCAGTTGAAGCTCGCATCCGCTACAAGTTCATGGTGCTTGCCTACGGAGCTGTGAGGGGAACGGCACCTCCGTACCTTCAGGCTCTGATCAGGCCCTACACCCAAACAAGGGCACTGCGTTCATCCACCTCTGGCCTGCTCGCCTCCCTACCTCTGAGGAAGCACAGTTCCCGCTCAGCCCAGTCAAAACTGTTCGCTGCTCTGGCACCCCAATGGTGGAACAAGCTCCCTCACGACGCCAGGACAGCGGAGTCAATCACCACCTTCCGGAGACACCTGAAACCCCACCTCTTTAAGGAATACCTGGGATAGGATAAAGTAATCCTTCTAACCCCCCCCCCCCCCCAAAGATTTAGATGCACTATTGTAAAGTGGTTGTTCCACTGGATATCTTAAGGTGAATGCACCAATTTGTAAGTCGCTCTGGATAAGAGCGTCTGCTAAATGACTTAAATGTAAAATGTAATGTAATGCAATTTGAGAATACAACACAGAAACACAGAGACAAAACCCTTTCTCTTCTTTATTGCAGGATTGTGATTAATCAACATTGACACTAGTTCATTTGGAATAATATTTTAACAATTAAAACAAGTTAAACACTTCATCACTACAAAATGTACAAATAAGCTAACTCTTATGTAAAGATTAGACATCTTAGTCTAAACAACAACAGAAAATTGAGTGGTAGTAACACTGATCCCTGATCTACTGGGTGAGCAGACTTCTGTTCCAGCCCAGCAATAGCACACTTGATTATCAACTCATTAGGTTTGATAAGTTGAATCAGGTGTGTTATTTCTGGGCTGAAACAGAACCCTGCACACCTAGCAGAGCTCCAGCCTTCTCCAATTGTAATAGGTTTATACATTGTGTGTGATGTTCAACTCTTTTTGTATACAACATGTGCTAATATATGTAGGCCTACACATATAACCTAGGGAATATAGGTAGGCCTACCTATGTTAGCAAAAGTTATATACAAAAATACCGCTGGTATACACAGTTACTGTGTGAGCAGGTGTTAAAGTTAGCCATTGTTATGTAAATGTGGGCTGAAAAGTACCAGTGGCCTGGCTTTGGCCCCAAGTAAGAGCAGGTCCACCGGAGTCATGGCACAGACACGGGTGCCGGCCCACATAGATGGAAACAAAATGTCTGAGCCTTTTAGGTAAAACACTGAGTTAATCCTGTATGGAAACGCACCATTAGTCTCTTGGGACATTCATTGGGACCTCTCTCTTCATCTGAAAACACAGGCTTTCACAACTTTCCATGTCTGAGGATAGAAAACATCACAATGAAACAGGCTTCATTATACTGAAATCAGTCAGCACTGAACATCATGTTGTTATTATCTCTCTGTCCTCAGTTTTTCTTTCTTGGGACTGGAACTGGAGAATATTTTCATCATGTCCTCCCACAAAGTTACCTGCCCTGTCCAGTAGCCTACACTCTCCCTTTACTGACAGCTGGAGCTGCAATTGCAGTCTCTTCCTAGGCTGTTATCAACAAATGCATTTGGAGACTGTTTTTAAATTACAATGATTACATCAAGATACTGTAGTTAGCTAATAGAAAGTTATCTAGAATGACATTTAATTCACATTTAATTCCCTTAGCTAAACAGTGTGTAAAGTTAGCTTGCTAGCTAGCAGCTCAGTTGAGTTAGCCTACAAAGTGGCCTACTAGAAGTGTAATACATAGTTTAACATTTCAAAATATATTTACTTACTTGAATAGGTTCTCCCACTGCCTCTGTTTTTGAGCCCTTATTTTTTATAATAATGGGCAATCTTCAAGATTTTTCGGTGGTAGCAAAGCACAGCCAGCAGCAATATGGACGAATGGAGACAAGGTAAAAAGTGTTTGTCGACAGAGCAGTTTAGAACGTGTTGTGACATCTGACTTAACCAGCGTAATTCACTTTCAATTTTTAACAAATATAAATCGCAGACTGTCAGCCACACTTGATCATTTGAAAACGTGCACTTGAAACTAGCAAACGCAACAACTCTCTACAAAATGTGTCATACCTGGACGGAAAACAGTGGCACACATAACACCCCCCCCCCCCCAGGTGTGTGGGGGAGGGTTTTTGAAGGTTGTTAGGAGGTCAGAGTGTTGTGCTGCAGCCAGTACATCTGTACATCGATCACCAAAGTGCAGGTGTTGTGTTGTGTTGCTTTGCTGTAGTTCCTCAGTTTTCCCATCACCGGGGTCAAGGTGTTGTGTTGTGGTATGTTGTGTTTGTTCTGTTCTGTTGTGTTGTGATGTTGTGTTGCGATACCTCTGTCCGTCCATCACCGGGGTGCAGGTGTACTCTGGCGGGTAGTAGGGTGGTGGAGGGATGGGTGGGATGAACTCGTCAAAGTCAAGGGTCTGGTGCAGGATGGTGCCGTGGGGGGTCATGCAGTCAGCGCTCAGGGCTCGTGCTCTGTGTGGCATGAACTGAAACAGACAGACAGATAGAGAGAGACACAAACCCAGCTTTTATTTCAGAGACAGGAAACCGCCGTCTATTTGTCTCATTCTGAAAGCTTTATACTGGGACCATTAACGTGTTAATTTCAACAACATTCTGTAAAAAAAGGCATCTAGAAAAAGGTTATCAAGCTGACACAATGATGTTTATTCTTTGGAGACTCGGAAAAAGAAACTATGCAGTAGCATGCGTCATTATCGGTGGCAAAGTCGTTAATGGCAGGGCTAATAAAGCCAGACACAATGGAGAAGTGGGAGGAAAAAAACGCTGGCTGGATCAATACATGTCAATAGAAGGAAGCCTGCCCTGGCCTGGCCAGCACGTTGTGCATTGAGTCAGTCAGGCTTTAGTAGGCAGCTAGCTTTGTTCCTGGGAGCTGAAAACTTTCCTTGTGAAATGGGAATGAAGCCAGATTGTGAGGGGCTCTGTGAGTGTACTGGGAATAGGAGGAGACAGGTCCTTTGTCATTCACCCTCCTGTGACCTTACGGCTGTACAGGCCAGTTTAATCTCTCCTGGTCTGTGTTTTTAAAACAGTGGCGTGTCTCACATTCCTCCTGCTCACAACCAGACGACGTGCCATTGAGAAGTTCCCATTCAGGATGCGCTGGAGTTCAGCCTGTCTACTTTGAAGTTCAAATCTGACTTTGAGAAATGTGCCCATCTGTTGCTTTGCATCTGCCATCAATCATGTGTCATACAAGAAGAGCATAGAAAGTTTACATAGATATATTCATTATCAGTCAAGGACAAAGACATGAAAACCTCTCATTGAAATTCTGACTGAATAGTAAAACCTTGCCCTTACCAACTAAATGACTGTGACCTGTATCATTTTAGGTTACAACAAGTATTGTTTTTGCATTTTCTTCTAGCCACAAAATATGAAGAAACTGAATCAGGTGCAAAATCAAACATATTGTCCTGCTCTTAAGCTTATGGTCCTGTAGCTCATTGTGCCTGTGCGGTGACTGTGTAGCTGGGATCACTAGTGATGTCTTGCATTGCTACCCTGTGCTCTGAGATGAAACTAATCCTCTACTGGCAGCCTCCACTCTAGCCCCTGCACCGGTCCCATTGCTAACCCCTACATCTGCATCAGCGCCAGGCAGCCCCTGGATCTGCCCCGGCTCCAGCCCCAAACTCCTGCCTCACTAATATAATTCAGCTCTATCAATCTCCCACCCAGGGCTTATCTGCCATATACCCATCCAGGAGGCCACACAATTTACAGCTCAGCTCATAAACTGTACAAAGCCTTCTCGTATACAATGTTAAAACGTTATGCTCCTGCAAGTTTATTTCTCCCCTGTAAAAAAATTGCCCAGAGATATTAAAGGGGTGCAGGCAAACTCCGCTGGTATCGTTAGTATCGCTATGTTTTAATGGTGGCTATGAGGGCGCTATGGCCCACCAATCATCTGGGAATGTCATTCTAAATGGGCTGAGAGCATTGCTCTGAAGGGCAAAGGGAGCACCCTACCATATTGATTTCCCTGATGACAGCAAAGCATTTACGTTTTGGGCACAGTCATTGTTTCCCTTGTAATGTGAGAGGGTCGTTTTAAGGACAGCATGCCTTTTAAGGTGAACATATTACCAACTACAGCGAGGGAGAAGAATCATTATTTCCCCTTTAATTGGTTTCTTCAAATCCTCTGTGGTTTTTAGCGTGATGTGGAGGTTCTGAATTGTTCTGGGATGGGTGTTCTTCGTGATGTAGAGGTTCTGAATTGTTCTGGGATGGGTGCTCTTCGTGATGTGGATGTTCTGAATTGTTCTGGGATGGGTGCTCTTCGTGATGTGGATGTTCTGAATTGTTCTGGGATGGGTGCTCTTCGTGATGTGGAGGTTCTGAATTGTTCTGGGATGGGTGCTCTTCGTGATGTGGAGGTTCTGAATTGTTCTGGGATGGGTGCTCTTCGTGATGTGGATGTTCTGAATTGTTCTGGGATGGGTGCTCTTCGTGATGCGGAGGTTCTGAATTGTTCTGGGATGGGTGCTCTTCGTGATGCGGAGGTTCTGAATTGTTCTGGGATGGGTGCTCTTCGTGATGTGTGTTGACATGATCTAAGCATTATCAAAGCCTCCTTCACTCATGCTGCCAAACATACCCTTGTAAAACTGACTATCCTACCGATCCTCGACTTCGGCGTGTCATTTACAAAATAACCTCCACTAGTCTATCACAGTGCCATCCATTTTGTCACCAAAGCCCCATATACTACCCACCACTGCGACCTGTATGTGCTCGTTGGCTGGCCCTCGCTACATATTCGTCGCCAAACCCACTGGCTCCAGGTCATCTATAAGTCTTTGCTTGGTAAAGCCCCGCCTTATCTCAGCACTGGTCACCATAGCAGCACCCACCTGTAGCACGCGCTCCAGCAGGTATATTTCACTGGTCACCCCCAAAGCTAATTCCCCCTTTGGCCGCCTTTCCTTCCAGTTCTCTGCTGCTAATGACTGGAATGAACTGCAAAAATCACTGACGCTGGAGACTCATATCTCCCTCACTAACTTTAAGCACCAGCTGCCTGAGCAGCTCACAGATCACTGCACCTGTACACAGCCCATCTGTAAATAGCCCATCCAACTACCTCATCCCCATACTGTTATTTATTTAATTTATTTTGCTCCTTTGCACCCCAGTATCTCAACTTGCACACTCATCTTCTGCACATCTATCACTCCAGTGTTTAATTACTATATTGTAATTATTTCGCCACTATGGCCTATTTATTGCCTTACCTCCCTAATCCTACCTCATTTGCACACACTGTATATAGACTTTTTCTATTGCATTATTGACTGTATGTTTGTTTATTCCATGTGTAACTCTGTGTTGTTGTTTGTGTCACACTGCTTTGCTTTATCTTGGCCAGGTCGCAGTTGTAAATGAGAACTTGTTCTTAACTAGCCTACCTGGTTAAATAAAGGTGAAATATATATATATATTTTTTTAAAGCTGGTCAGACTGAAGACAATTTATTCCAAATCTGTATGGTACTACAATACTACTGGTACTACTACCGCCATCTGAGGGGGAGAATTTTGAAGCCAGCATTAGAAGGCCAAGTGTGTTTACCTTTCATGATGGTTCAGAGCTGCTCTCCATACGGCTATAGATCAGTCTCATTGAGTCCAGGTCAGACAGAGTCAGAGACAAAGTGTCCATTGTGTTCTCTGTCACACTACTTACGATCTGTAGCACATCAGTGGAGACCATCTGCATGCAGCACATGGCAGTGGCCAGGGCACAGACGATGGTGGAGATGACATTCAGGGCGCACACACTAAACAGGAGCTCCTACAGGACCCAGGCAGAGGGAGAGAGGGAAGGGGGGAGGGAAAGAGGAGAGGGAAGGGGGAGAGGGAGAGAGAAGGGAGAGGGAGTCACATTTGAGCCAGTGAGGAAAGCTAAGCAAATATTACAGCATGAGAACACAAGAGAGGAGATAAATATATTGAGGGAACAAATGAATGAGAGAGGGACTGAAGGTGACACAGACAATGGTGATGTCATTACCAAGGCGACACAGCACAGCATGGACTAGCTAGCAGGGGAGCACTGCAGAGGAAGGATACAGTACATCATAACAGCAGAAAATCGGCCCTTAAATCTGAGAATGATCCAACCAGGAACACAGTCACCCTCATAGCTCAGCACTGCATTTCCTGCAGCGCCATCCTCTCCCACTCATTAAACCATGTGGGAATGAAGCAATATGAATCCCTGCCGGCCCTGACACTTCATGTCATAAAAGCCTGTTTGCAGACAACTAGCTAAATGCAGCCCAGACTGGCTGCTTTGAAACCCCAGTCAGCAGCATTGCTTACAACCACAAGAACAGTCTAGAAAGAAATGAAACACCCACACTGGTCATAAAGTTTTTTGTGTGAGTTTGACATTTGCCCAAGCTCCCTTTTTATTTTGACATGTGTTCACCATTGGGAGGCAACCGATGTTGAAAATTGTTGAGGTTATAGCAATGGATTCCCATTGTTATGGCAGGTGAAATCTCTGATAACCTTGGTGTTCTTGTGACCAGAGAGCTCGAGACTCACACAGCCTTTCACAGATGCAGCCTACATTTGGCAGGTGAGGTCCCGAGTCTGTGAAACAGATCCTTTCTCAGTCAGTCCCTTTGAGAAACACATTGTGTGATGAGCAGGGAGCTTAAAGCTAACGCCTGCCTCTCTGGAGACTGACAGGAGAGGGGAATGAGGAGGGGCCTTACAGAAATACTGTGAAATAGAACGTCTAATCAGCACCATGGACCATGGTAACCAACCAAGACCATGAACAGTGCCTTCTACTGTTGAGATGTGATATAATAGGACATCTCATCACCATGGTAACCAACCAAGACCATGAACAGTGCCTTCTACTGTTGAGATGTGATATAATAGGACATCTCATCACCACCATGGACCATGGTAACCAACTAAGACCATGAACACTGCCTTCTACTGTTGAGATGTGATATAATAGGACATCTCATCACCACCACGGACCATGGTAACCAACTAAGACCATGAACAGTGCCTTCTACTGTTGAGGTGTGATATAATAGGACTGCAAGCTTAAAGTCCAGAGTTTTTCTGTTCAGGTTGCACGGTCAAGAAAAACTCCTGTCCCGAAAGCAATCTTCTATAAGGTTGATATGTGGAGTACTTCAACACAGCTTAACAATAATAGCGCCATTGTAAATGAGCACGAATCAAGAGGGAACCATCTTTCTTCCTAGTCTCTGTAGGTAAGGTGATAATAGCCCCCTGAAGAGGTGTCTGTGCAATGCAAGGTTATGCACTGACATAAGATGATGTATTGAATTCTCAGCAAGAATAAATATGCATACTAGTGAAATTGAACCCCATGCAACCTGAAAATAGGCTCTTGATTTCATTCCATGTTGCTTTTCTTTGTTACTTGGCTAGACTTCAAGGTGAAATAATGCCGGTAAGTGTCCTCACCCATACAGTGCTTTTTCTAATAGCTATCTTCTGGCATTCTGATATTGTGGATACTGAACAGGGAGAAATGCACAGCCTGAGCTAACCACAGTGAGGACCACAAATTACCATGGTATTTTACTCTCATTCTAAATACTATGTTTACATTTTCAAACAGACAATAGAGAGCCATTATGGATGAACAATGTTTGTTTGGAGCACAGTATTATTTTCTAGTGATATTCACTGTACATACTAGTACCACAGTATGGCATAGTGTCATTGTAGCTTTGGAGAGAGATTTGACAAGCAGAGTAGACAGACCTATAAGGCAAACAAGAGGCAGATCTGTCACTTCTGGCCTTCAACTATGTTCTCTCACTTCCCTGTCTGGCCTAATATGATCAAACCCTAACACGCATACAGGATCATGTTATTAGTTCTGACTCAGTCACTTTATTTGGCACTGGGGAACAAAGTGCTAGCTTGGCAGAGATGCTCCTGTGTACTTAGAGAGGTGAATAATACATGGAGATTGGTACTTCAGTATAAACATGCATAGTAACTCTTTTCAAAGAGGAGACATTTTGTTTATTTTCCTTTGCATTGTATCTTGTTTGAGGTGTTGACACAGCTGATTTCTCCTCATCTTTTTGGGATACGTTCCTGTCCCATGCCTTGCTAGTCACACAAACCCAATCCAGATACCGGGAGTCACAGGAGACCCATGTCCTCATTCAGCGTAGCCTATTTCATTATTCAGTTCTCTTTGCAGTGTTGCATCACCTTGTGCATCCAATCTACCAAACAAACCGGCATCAATGGTAAGTTCAATGGCTCACTCCGGGGAAAGGAATAGAGAGAAGATGATGCCAAATGAATGATTCTTGAGCTTCACTTACAATTTCAAGGAGAGAGAGAAAAATAGACTGAGATCTAGGCATTGAATATGTACTGTACATATCATTGTCCAGTCTCATCAAAAGCAGAATGTGAACTAAAAAGTATAGATTGGAATTCAAGTTTTGAAAATCCCAATGTTGTGTTTTATGGAGTTTCTGGTAGAATGTTATTGCCGTTTTGTTGCTGTGCGAAATCATGCTGTTGCTTTGTGAAGAAAGATAAGTATGCATAGCTTACACATTTACATTCAATCGTACATTCATAAAGCAAAGAATAAAAATATCCTTCATGAGTCATGGGCTATATTGAATATAATGACTTGTAAGTGTTTCTAAGTGCTACATACGTGAATTTCCTGTATTATTATAATTTTTTGGTGTTTTGTATTTTATCCCCTTTTTCTCTCCAATTTTGTGATATTCATCGCTGCAACTCTCCAACTGGCCCGGGAGAGGCGAAGGTCGAGTCATGCGTCCTCCGAAACATGACCCGCCAAACCGCACTCCTTAACACCCGCCAGCTTAACCCGGAAGCCAGTCGCACCAATGTGTCGGAGGAAACGCCGTTCGACTGACGACCGGGGTCAGCCTGCAGGCGCCCGGCCCGCCACAAGGAGTCACTAGAGCGCGATGAGTCAAGTAAAGTTCTCCCGGCCAAACCTTCCCCTAACCCGGACGAAGCTGGGCCACTTGTGCGCCGCCCTATGGGACTCCCGGTCACGGCTGGTTGTGACACAGCCTGGGAACGAACCTGGGTCGATGCAGTGCCTTAGACCACTGTGCCCCCGTATTTCCTGTATTTTATTGGATTGAGAATCATTGAAAAATGTACAGGTGAAAACACTGTACACAACTTATCTTGTAATTAAAGCTCTGCCTTTTCCTACCAAGGAAAATTAGGAAAACCGGCCACAATGCAGGAAATATAGGTCTGAACACACACATTTGGGCTATGGCAACACACTGTAAATCATATCTTTATAAACAAAAAATACAACTACATATTTTTGTTCCATTTTCATGGGCTTTGGGCGATCTTAAAACACAGACAGCACACTTGTGTTGTAGCTGTGTTGTATACATCTGCCTTGCAGATGGGAGAAGAAATATTACTTGTGTGTGTTTTCCCTGGCGATTAACATTTGCATATTGACATGGTAAATCATGTCAGGGTAGCAACTGTAATAATACATTGAAGGAAGCTGTTAATAAGGTGTTCATACAGAGTTGAACCTCCCTGAACACAACAGCCCTGCCTGGTTACCTGGAGCCAGACTGGGATCAGGCTGGGGTCAGCAGCTCCACTGCCAAGGTTACACACCCCGCCTTCACTCCACAAATTAACTGAATCCTCGTTCCACATTCATTACTCATGGCTTTAGGCAATGACAGGTTCAAATTCAGGAAGAGGAACATGTGATTTGAAGCACTGTGAATGAAACCAATACTTCTGGGGTATAAGTATTACAATATCTATGGGGACATTAACCTATTTTTGGTTTTTACAGAAAAAAACAGGTTCTGTTTTCTACACGTTCTGGTTTGAAATGGGTAGTTAACTGTGAACTACATCGATACGCCAAAGTGGTGACATACATTCTATGCATGTAACTTACTTGTAAAGTATCATTTTTCAATCTAGGCTGTGTATTGGAGGGACGTTTGGAGGCAGACAGCAGCAGTATTACTTCATATTAATATCTAGACCGAGGATGATGGAGAGCCGTGATGGCCATTGCCTTACGTGACATCTGACGTAACTCAGCCTATCTGACTTCCTTAGCACATAATACAGTTTTATAGTGTCCATTCTGACATCTTGTTAATGGTCTATGATCATGATGACTAGCAGGGTTGGATCTTTCCTCTTTCATACCCATGCTTCATTTTAAAGGGACTTTTATTTAGTTATCAATGTCTTATAATCAATCCGTGGCATGAAATGAAAGGATTGGAACACTGTAATCCAATAAAGATGCAGCTGCATATAGATCACCATGCCGACAGAAGGCTTTTCAGTTCATATAATCTCCAGAGATCATGAACTGAGCGAACTGGCAAAGCCAAGCTGACAGACTATGCAATTAATATGACTAAGAGCTATGTGTGGATTAGAAGACAAATGCGGTTGCCATTCTCAGTTTCCTGTTCTACTCATCTGAGCCTGTAAGTTTCCACTTGGGTTTTACATTGTCTGTGTATCAGCTAAGCTCCCACGACTTGTTATTCATTACACCGAGGTACACCAGTACAGAGTAGGAGAACATTTCAGCTTGAACAAGTCTGGAGGATCAAGTTACATGGGACAACATAACATAATGGGAATCCTTTCCTTGGAACGAGGCTATAGAGTACACATCAAAGAAGAAATGGTGTAACATACACATACCTGTCTAGTCACACACATGCACACGCACGCACACACACTCTCACACTTTCACCCACCTTGAGGTGTTGGCGTATGGTGTCACAGTCGCTCAGTGGGTTCAGTTTGAGCGTCTCTCCTAGGTTGTTGCAGCTGGAGCTCTGGTGCTGCAGTTCACAGCACACACACACACCGTCGCTGTCAAACTTTATCTGGGGGAGAGAAAGGACAGGGGTAAGTAAAGGGGCTATTGGATATCAGTGAGAACTCACGGTACTCTTTCCCACACTTGATAATGTTACAACACACCCTAGCCCTGTGTCTCCTCTTCCGCCATTTGCATAAAGCAGAATCTTAATGCTTCTCTATGACGGAGATCAGACTTGCACCTCTGTCTCTGCCCGCTCTGATACTTTCCCTGCCAGAATACACTCTTAGAAAAAAAGGTGCTATCTAGAACCTAAAAGGGTTCTTCAGCTGTCCCCATAGGAGAACCCTTTGAAGAACCCTTTTTGGTTCCAGGTAGAACCCTTTTGGGTTCCATGTAGTACCATTTCCATAGAGGGTTCTACATGGAACCAAAAAGGGTTCTCCTATGGGGACAGCCAAATAACCCTTTTTTCTAACATGACAACAGAGGAATCTACAGTGCAGGAGGATTACATAACACAGTGAGTTGTAAGGCAGAGTTAACAGGGGGAGGATCTTGAGGTGCTGCTACAACTACTAACTATGTGACCCAGATTGTAAGGAGGCGGGACGTGAACCTACCCATCATGGGTTAATTGCATGGGGGAGTGAAGTCCATTAATATTTCAGTCATAGCGGGGTATGTATGGTCTCCAAGGAGCCGTGTACAGTAGTAAAGGGAACTGGGGAGAGGCATTTAGTCTCGTATACTAATCACTCAGTCAGCAGTAGTGATGTCCTGCTGGTGAAAATGACAGATCTCTGGACCATTGTTGTAGCCTGGCTCTATACTCAACACACTATGGAACGCAAGGTCTACAGGGCAAAATCTCACTCGCTTGCTCTCTCTCTCTCTCTCTCTCTCTCTCTCCTGCTCTCTCACCCTCCTGCTCTCTCACTCTCTCTCTCCTGCTCTCTCACTCTCTCTCTTTCTCCTGCTCTGTCTATTGCTCTCTCCCTCTCTCTCTCCCTCTCTCTATGCTCTCTCTCTCGCTATTCTCTCGCGCTCTCTCTCTATGCTCTCTCTCTCTCGCTATTCTCTCGCTATGCTCTCACGCTCTCTCTCTCTCTCTGTCTCTCTCTGTCTCTGTCTCTCTCACACACTGTGGAGATCCTTGGAGGAAGTAGACTCATGTGTGTTGATGCATGATGTGGTGTACATGTTTGCATGTTCCTCATGCCCCAGCAGACCAGACGGCACACAGGGGGTCTTGCAGTATGTCAGTGCCATATGAATGAACAATTAGATTAGAATATCTAAGTCTGCAGAGCAGCACAGCCATTGCAGTGTTGTTTTCATTTTGATAATCTATTCATGCATTGCTTTCATTTAATGGTGCAGTGTATGACAAGCTCTCTATTTCTGCAGATTTCTACGTTTTGGGTGTGAAACGGCGCGTGAAACAGTGATTTGAACGTCTGATGTCACTAGACACAACCAGAGCGGTAATCTACCAGCCTTAGCCACATGAGCACTCCACATAGGACCCATCATGCATTTCACCAGCCCATCCAAGATAGACTTGATGAGACAAGTGGTTTGTCATTAGCCCAGAGAACAACCACCACCAACTTAGAAAGCCTTTCAGTTCACACACACAAACACCTCCTGCTCTGCTCTGGTTCCTGCCTTCCATTTCCACTCAGACAAAAACTGCATAAAAGTGGTCGATCCTTTCCTAAAAAAATGTGGGATGCCCTCTAAACTAGTTATGCCTTCTGAACAGATTATGCACCTCGCCAGAGCCAAATGCATGCTCAGGGAATGCTACTGTTTATCCTCGCCATACACTGAAACTCTATCAGGTAGGCCAGACGTCCTGATGGGGATTGTAGTGTACATCATGTGCAGGGCACTAGTTTTGCCTGTCACATCCTCCCCCCTCCCCCCTCCCTCCTCCCTCCGTCACGTTCAGATTCAGAAAACCTCAATGTCCTCAATGATGCAATTCGTTTTGCAGCAATCACAATACGTACAGGTTAAATCCCATATTTAAAAACAATAACATCACAATAGCAAAGGATATTTACAAAGAAGTCGGACGGATAGACAGGCTTCCTGAGAAAGAAGTCTGGTTCTCCTCCGCTCTGCAGATCATTCCTCTTCACAGGACCTCCCTTCTACGGGCCCCAACACATTACATCACAACTCGTGTCACCCGTCCCTAGTGTTGATGATGGGTGTAAAACATCTTGACAAACGTCTTGAGATGTAATGCTACGCTAAGCTACATTGGGCACTGGTAAAACAAGGGCTTTAATGTCAACTTCCTGGAAGTGATTCAAGGAGAGGGCTTAGGCAGTGTCTCACAGGGAGGGGAGTTGTGCCATGCTAAACCTGATGACACACTCTCTGTGTGACCAGGTCCAGTAAACCCTTACGTCACTCTGGCATTTACAAAGATAGGTTTCAAGTTGAGTCAACAGTTCAATATGACATTCATGGACTTGTAATGTATACATTATTTGGATTTATTCACTATGCAAGATGGAGGCAGTTGACATTGATGGTGATGAAATACCCCAGTTGGTTGGACTGTACAGGTGAGTTACAGCTAACTGGAGAAAGGTCACCTCAGGAGCCTGGATGGAATAATAGATAGTCCTTACTTAGCCACGCTCTCTTATAACTGCACAAGGAATGGAAATGAATTCATTAAAGCCTAGCAGTGTTTATGTATCCAGTGCAAAGCCTGCAAACAATGCCAGAGTGTTTAATTGATTAGACCAACTAAATTAGAATTCCCAAGTGATTAATGTGGCTAGAATAGCAGATCCTCAGTGTAATTACCAACAACAGTCATGTGAGGAGAACCATCCTCAGTTTAACTACTATGATGATAAGCTTTCCTCTTATCCTTTCTGCTTGACAGATGTGTGTTATTTCCAATGTTCTAAAATTCTAAGAATTAAAACATTCGTTTTTTGCAAAGAGATGGTTTGAATCAATATAATTAGAGTCTAGTTGTCATTGCCTCCCCTGCTACAGGGACTGTCTGTGTTACTGGGCCTGTCTGTGTTACTGGGTCTGTCTGTGTTACTGGGTCTCTCTGTGTTACTGGGTCTGTCTGTGTTACTGGGTCTGTCTGTGTTACTGGGTCTGTCTGTGTTACTGGGTCTCTCTGTGCTACTGGGTCTCTCTGTGTTACTGGGTCTGTCTGTGTTACTGGGTCTCTCTGTGCTACTGGGTCTGTCTGTGTTACTGGGTCTGTCTGTGTTACTGGGTCTGTCTGTGTTACTGGGACTGTCTGTGTTACTGGGTCTCTCTGTGTTACTGGGACTGTCTGTGTTACTGGGTCTGTCTGTGCTACTGGGTCTGTCTGTGTTACTGGGTCTCTCTGTGTTACTGGGACTGTCTGTGCTACTGGGACTGTCTGTGTTACTGGGTCTGTCTGTGCTACTGGGACTGTCTGTGTTACTGGGTCTGTCTGTGCTACTGGGACTTTCTGTGCTACTGGGACTGTCTGTGTTACTGGGTCTGTCTGTGCTACTGGGACTGTCTGTGCTACTGGGTCTGTCTGTGTTACTGGGTCTGTCTGTGTTACTGGGTCTGTCTGTGCTACTGGGTCTCTCTGTGTTACTGGGTCTGTCTGTGTTACTGGGTCTGTCTGTGCTACTGGGTCTGTCTGTGTTACTGGGTCTGTCTGTGTTACTGGGACTGTCTGTGCTACTGGGTCTGTCTGTGTTACTGGGTCTGTCTGTGCTACTGGGTCTGTCTGTGTTACTGGGTCTGTCTGTGTTACTGGGTCTGTCTGTGCTACAGGGACTGTCTGTGCTACTGGGTCTCTCTGTGCTACTGGGTCTGTCTGTGCTACTGGGTCTGTCTGTGTTACTGGGACTGTCTGTGCTACTGGGACTGTCTGTGTTACTGGGTCTGTCTGTGCTACTGGGACTGTCTGTGTTACTGGGTCTGTCTGTGCTACTGGGTCTGTCTGTGTTACTGGGTCTGTCTGTGCTACTGGGACTGTCTGTGCTACTGGGACTGTCTGTGTTACTGGGTCTGTCTGTGCTACTGGGACTGTCTGTGTTACTGGGTCTGTCTGTGCTACTGGGACTGTCTGTGTTACTGGGTCTGTCTGTGCTACTGGGACTGTCTGTGTTACTGGGTCTGTCTGTGCTACTGGGACTGTCTGTGCTACTGGGTCTGTCTGTGCTACTGGGTCTGTCTGTGCTACTGGGTCTGTCTGTGTTACTGGGACTGTCTGTGCTACTGGGTCTGTCTGTGCTACTGGGACTGTCTGTGCTACTGGGTCTGTCTGTGCTACTGGGTCTATCTGTGCTACTGGGTCTGTGCTACTGGGTCTGTCTGTGTTACTGTGTCTGTCTGTGCTACTGAGTCTGTCTGTGCTATTGGGTCTGTGTTACTGGGTCTGTCTGTGTTACTGGGTCTGTCTGTGCTATTGGGTCTGTGTTACTGGGTCTGTCTGTGCTATTGGGTCTCTCTGTGCTATTGGGTCTCTCTGTGCTACTGGGTCTGTCTGTGCTATTGGGTCTCTCTGTGCTACTGGGTCTGTCTGTGCTATTGGGTCTCTCTGTGCTACTGGGTCTCTCTGTGCTACTGGGTCTGTCTGTGCTATTGGGTCTCTCTGTGCTACTGGGTCTGTCTGTGCTTGGTGCTGGGGCAGACTGAAGCCGGGGAGAGAGATGGTAGAACGGGGCCGTATTCCGGATAAGGGAATGCAGGATATCCTGTGGAGCTGACTGCAGTGCTGATACAACCCCACACAACACAGTGGTCACAGAACAGAATAGGCAGGCTAGGGGCTTGAGCTGTTCTTCTGCTATAAATAATCCCTTCATAGACATCCATTCAGCACACACAATACACAGTATACAAGCACACTGCGCTACTCAGAGCTGGAGCCATGTAGAGAAGTACCGTATTCAAATATTTGGTTCCATTTTTAATCCCCCAAAAGCTATTCATTATTTATAGCTTATTAAACACTAATTCAATTAGTCCAGAATTTATGGATTTCAGTATTTTATTTTACAGAGAAAACCCTTTTAGAGGACTTTGAGAGCTGTGATTTTCTATGGCCCTAACAGCATAGTTGATCTAGGAACTTCACTCTCGTCATGAGTCTATAGATTCATGTAATCTATGCTAGTATGAGGTACTCCTTCCCCAGCCTGATCCTGACACATGTGTTCTGCCACGCCATCTGAAAACGAGAACAGAAATGAAACCTGCCGCAGACAGCAGACAAATTGAAAGCGCTCTCTCTCCCCAGACGGCGGATTATTATGTTTTTCTTAATAATTAAACTATGAGCTCCAGTGGGTAATCAGACAGACAAACGGCACTGAGCCCTACTATTAAGAAGGATGTGGGAGTGGCTGGCGTTAATATTTATTTTTACTGTGAGCTGGGTGGGTGGGGCGGTGCTCTGCACACTGATTCAACTGGTGTGTGAGACTGACAGATCCCAGACAAGCTTTTCAACACCGGGTGCCACAACTCCTGCATATGAATAGGGGCCCCACCACATCCACTGGCCCCTGTTAAGATGGAAGAGATAGGGAACCAGTACTGGCCCGTGTAGATGGGAGAGATAGGGCACATGCAGGGGGGACAGAGGGGGTAGAGGGGCAGGGTACTGGTCTCTCACCAGCTGACAGTCCTCCAGAGAGTTGACCAACTGAGCGTTCTGGCAGGACAGGATGGAGCCAGCCAGGTTGAGCATCACACACACCGCCGACAGCAGCATGAAGAAGGTGATCTGTGGAGAGACGGAGTAGAGATGTTGAGATTTATAGAGCAACAGTAGACTAACACAATACAGCCATAACATCACGTCCTCTAGGAAATGGACAGGCATTCACCAGTTGATTTCATTTTCATGTTGTCTTGTGGTAGGCAGTAATGTGTTTTTTTATGCATGGTTACAGTGAGAGGGAAGGCTTCACCAATCAATATTGACTGATTGACTGATTACATTGAGTCATCAGGGGGAGGAAAAGGCAACAGATGATCACAGAAATCAATAACCTTTTTCTCAAACGAATTAAATCCATCTAAGATAAACTTAATCTAATCCATGGATAACCCATCTGCTCAGAGGTTAAGAGCACAAACACCACGCATACATATTGACATTTGACAGACCAACTCTTTACATTGCTCCTAGTAACACTGTCCCTTATAGTTACAGGACTGTCCTTGACACCCTTATATATTTTCTCACAATGCCTTTCGTATCTAGTGTCACCTGAAGACCTAAAGCCCTGATGATGGATGGTCAGGTAGAGGAACCAATCTCCTCCTAATTCCTCAGCCCAACTCCAATCAACACTACTGCTTCCTTACAGCCTGATAGATCTCTTCTGTGGCAATTTCCCCCCTCTCTGCAGTCACCAGAGTAGCTACCTCCATGTTCCCCCTCTAGTCTCCCATTAAAAACAATTCTCTTTATTTTATAGCTGACAGTCCCAGGAAATACATCCTGTGAGGAGAAATAGAGTGAACATTTGGGCTCCTTTAAATCACAGATCAAGTGTAATAGAATGGGTTTAAAGCCGTCAGAGGCCTCTGCCAGTAGATTACAAGGCAGAGCAGGGTCCTGTATATCAGGCCTGGCCTTCATCCACACATACTGTAGCCTGTTTGATTTACAGCCCTGGTCCTGGTCCTGGTGCTGGTGCTGCACCTGATGGAACATTAACCCAGACGAGAGAGCCAGGAGGGAGGGGAGGGACACAGGGGACACCAGCCCAGCCTGGGGGTGGGAGGGAAGTGGGAGGGGAGGACAAGACACATTTACTGAGAAAGAGGTTGACAAACAGACACACGTACAGATGGAGAGGAGGAGAGGGAGCGAGGGAACGAAGGAGGGACAGAGGGAGAGATGTGGTAAACAGATGGAGAGATACTTTTAAATGCTTTTCACCATGCCAGGAAATTGTAGGATTGAAAGGTTGATCGGTACGGTTTGATGGAGGTAGACCACTACATCAGAGGAGAAACACACTACCCCAGGCATTATTCCCTGGCTGTGTGCCCCTGGAGGAAATGCCCAGGGTACAATAACACACAGGATGACACTGGCATGACACTGACAGTAACTGGTTGTCAGTAGAAATATGTCTTTTCAATAAGAACCATGACGTAATAGCCAATAAGGGGTTGAGACGGCTAGGGAGATGGTGGTTTCAGTTGGACTTTAAGACTCAGGTCTTTAAGACTCAATTCAGCTGCTACATATCTATTCATTTAAACTAAAACACGAGGAGGGACAGAGAAAACAGTTTGAAAGGAAGAGTTAGATCAGAAGATCAGAGAAATAACATGTATTGAATGTTTGTGTGTCCATGGGGCGGTTTCCCAGACACAGACTAAGCCAAATCCTGGAAAAGTATTTTTGAAAGGTGTTTTTTTGGTCCAGGACTAGGCTTAATTTGTGTCCCGGAAACTGCCCCTGTATGTATATGTGTACTCTCTGCCCTGTATGTATATGTGTACTCTCTGCCCCTGTATGTATACGTGTACTCTCTGCCCCTGTAAGTATACGTGTACTCTCTGCCCCTGTATGTATACGTGTACTCTCTGCCCCTGTATGTATACGTGTACTCTCTGCCCCTGTATGTATATGTGTACTCTCTGCCCCTGTATGTATACGTGTACTCTCTGCCCCTGTATGTATACGTGTACTCTCTGCCCCTATATGTATACGTGTACTCTCTGCCCCTGTACGAATATGTGTACTCTCTGCCCCTGTATGTATACGTGTACTCTCTGCCCCTGTAAGTATACGTGTACTCTCTGCCCCTGTATGTATATGTGTACTCTCTGCCCCTGTATGTACACGTGTACTCTCTGCCCCTGTACGAATATGTGTACTCTCTGCCCCTGTATGTATACGTGTACTCTCTGCCCCTGTATGTATACGTGTAGTCTCTGCCCCTGTATGTATATGTGTACTCTCTGCCCCTGTATGTATATGTGTACTCTCTGCCCCTGTATGTATACGTGTACTCTCTGCCCCTGTATGTATACGTGTACTCTCTGCCCCTGTATGTATACGTGTAGTCTCTGCCCCTGTATGTATACGTGTACTCTCTGCCCCTGTATGTATATGTGTACTCTCTGCCCCTGTATGTATACGTGTACTCTCTGCCCCTGTATGTATACGTGTACTCTCTGCCCCTGTATGTATACGTGTACTCTCTGCCCCTGTATGTATACGTGTACTCTCTTCCCCTGTACGTATACATGTACTCTCTGTCCCTGTACGTATACATGTACTCTCTGTCCCTGTACGTATACGTGTACTCTCTGCCCCTGTATGTATACGTGTACTCTCTGCCCCTGTACGAATACGTGTACTCTCTGCCCCTGTACGAATACGTGTACTCTCTGCCCCTGTACGAATACGTGTACTCTCATGCGCTTTTCATTTCTAGCTTGAAATGTGCATGAGGGTGTTTAAACACGGATCATAAAGTGCACCTGTATTTCCATGTTGATATGTTAATTAACCTTGGATTGTCACATCACTGAATGTGTGTGTGTGTGTGTGTTACTAAACTAAACTGCCATATGGTAAGAAAAGACAGACTGCTTTAGATGTTCACCTTCAGAGAGACTGTGACGGTCAACAACTTCAGAGTACAACACTCCTTCCCATGCTTCAAATGTCTCATCACTGACGTTAAAGGAAACAAGCAGAAAGCTGAGAACGGACAGTTTTATTACTTTGTGTAAAAACATATTATTAGCTTGACTGAGAATAGAACGAGGCTAAGACAATGACCATTTTGTAAGGCAGAGATTGAGCTGAGAGACCGTTCCTCCAACATCAGTCGTAAAATGCCTATTAATGGGCACCTCTGAGTGTTCACCTCATCCCCAGCTGAGCACAGCCAATCAAATGAACTGCTCAATCTCACCAGGTTTTCTGCTGCTCTCTCTGTGGCAATTCCCACTGAGGGGAAAATGCCCCATAGTGTGAGGTACATTTCCATAAAACAATCATATACTTACACAATCATACTAAATATGTTGTTACAATGTGTGTTTACGGTTTAGATTGTGGTGGAACTCACACATTTCCTTTCAATATTAAATCAGACTCTCCAAGGATGTTCTGACAAGACATCACTGGTCCAATCTCAGACGAGCAAAACCAGCATTCTATTCTGTTATTCTATTTGTTTTAATTTGTTTCTGTTCATTTATTTCCCGTCTTTGTTTCCATTATCTTCCTTTTTATTGCTTTCCATAAATTTGATTCAGCACCAAGGCAGACAGGTAAGTGTCTGCAGTAAATCTCATTAATAGCTGAGTTTATCGTCTGTGCCTTATAGCTAACCTGACTGAATGGCTGTTCTTTTAGAGTCATATTTCACCAACGCATACCTGTCTCCTGGGCTAATGAAAATGTGTGGCTCCACACTGGCTCTGTGTTCTAATTACCATTTGGGATCACATTGCGCTGTTTAACAGACACTCATTAATTACCGTCCGCCACCATGCCCCCAGTATGACAAACAGACTGATTGACAGACTGACAGACACTGCTAGAGCATGCCATCAGAGTTAGGGTCAATAACATTTTTTATTCAGTCAATTTAGGAAGTACAGTCGTGGCCAAATGTTTTGAGAATGACACAATTCATTTTCACAAAGTTTGCTGCCTCAGTTTGTATGATGCATATACTCCAGAATGTTATGAAGAGTGATCAGATGAATTGCAATTAATTCCAAAGTCCCACATTTCCACTGCATTTCAGCCCTGCCACAAAAGGACCAGCTGACTTCATGTCAGTGATTCTCTCGTTAACACAGGTGTGAGTGTTGACGAGGACAAGGCTGGAGATCACTCTGTCATGCTGATTGAGTTCAAATAACAGACTGGAAGCTTCAAAAGGAGGGTGGTATTTGGAATCATTGTTCTTCCTCTGTCAATCATGGTTACCTGCAAGGAAACACGTGCCGTCATCATTGCTTTGCACAAAAAGGGCTTCACAGGCAAGGATATTGCTGCCAATAAGATTGCACCTAAATCAACCATTTATCGGATCATCAAGAACTTCAAGGAGAGCGGTTCAATTGTTGTGAAGAAGGCTTCAGGGCGCCCAAGAAAGTCCAGCAAGCGCCAGGACCGTCTCCTAAAGTAGATTCAGCTGCGGGATCGGGGCACCACCAGTACAGAGCTTGCTCAGGAATGGCAGCAGGCTGGTGTGAGTGCATTTGCATGCACAGTGAGGCAAAGACTTTTGGAGGATGGCCTGGTGTCAAGAAGGGCAGCAAAGAAGCCACTTCTCTCCAGGAAAAACATCAGGGACAGACTGATATTCTGCAAAAGGTACAGGGATTGGACTACTGAGGACTGGGGTAAAGTCATTTTCTCTGATGAATCCCCTTTCCGATTGTTTGGGGCATCCGGAAAAAAGCTTGTCCGGAGAAGACAAGGTGAGCGCTACCATCAGTCCTGTGTCATGCCAACAGTAAAGCATCCTGAGACCATTCATGTGTGGGGTTGCTTCTCAGCCAAGGGAGTAGGCTTACTCACAATTTTGCCTAAGAACACAGCCATGAATAAAGAATGGTACCAACACATCCTCCGAGAGCAACTTCTCCCAACCATCCATGAACAGTTTGGTGACGAACAATGCCTTTTCCAGCATGATGGAGCACCTTGCCATAAGGCAAAAGTGATAATTAAGTGGCTCGGGGAACAAAACATCGATATTTTGGGTCCATGGCCAGGAAACTCCCCAGACCTTAATCCCATTGAGAACTTGTGGTCAATCCTCAAGAGGCAGGTGGACAAACAAAAACCCACATTCTGACAAACTCCAAGCATTGATTATGCAAGAATGGGTTGCCATCAGTCAGGATGTGGCCCAGAAGTTAATTGACAGCATGCCAGGGTGGATTGCAGAGGTCTTGAAAAAGAAGGGTCAACACTGCAAATATTGACTCCTTGCATCAACTTCATGTAATTGTCAATAAAGGCCTTTGACACTTATGAAATGCTTGTAATTATACTTCAGTATTCCATAGTAACATCTGACAAAAATATCTAAAGACACTGAAGCAGCAAACTTTGTGGAAATTAATATTTGTGTCATTCTCAAAACCTTTGGCCATGACTGTACACTGAAATTCCAATTCAGTTTACTTCCTGGATCCCAACTCTGCATGCCACTGAGGGACTGAGGAGATTTACACCGCGTGTCACAGTCACCATTTAACACTCGCCAGGATGCCAATATATCCCCACCATTTTGTTTTCTGATCAGTGGACAGGGGATGGAAAACACACAAGACCCAGGCATGGACTTTTTCCATCAGGGCGCTAATCATTCATACATACAGTCATTTCCCTCATGTGTAGTATGGTACTGTATGAGGATCCATGTGTAGTATGGTATGACCACCCACAGGGACGTGTGCAGTTGAAATATGACAGGAAGGTTGAGTCAGTCAGACCAGTCACACAGAGGCAGAATGAGGGAACGATGAGAAGACTGTGACAGCAAGCTGCAGAGACATGCAACGAGCTGTAGGTCTAACCAACTTTAGCCATGGAACAAGAACTAAATAAAATACATCAAATATTCTGTATAATACTAAATTATTAGTTTTGTACAAATATGCAGTATGCCTACACTTCCTTAATTAACCAATATACATCTAGTGTGTGGAGGGTTGAGGAGAGCAGTCAGACAGTAGAACTGGGATGTTTTTTAAAAGCTTTTGAAAGCTGAAGGGTGCTTAGAGAGAACAGCTTTGACTTCACTGGCTAGGAAATACATGTTGCTGGTAAAGCTGCACGTAGAATGGCTCTAATTTGGACAAAGATCGTTAATATCTTTCCACCTTACAACTCTCCTCATCCGTCTATGACACAAACAGAAAAACAAAACCATACATTTGGTTTATAATCTGTTTATTTGCAGAGTAATGAGTCTTTGGTCTAGATTGCTGTTGTTGTCATCCCCTGAATGGTGTTGAAAGCCTTGCGGTCCCATACAGCCCCTCGTCAGCCTATAGCAGTGTCCAGCTCAGTCAAATGTAACATGATAATTGCAGTGTTGACGGAGCATTAGCATTCCATGGGAGACACGTCTGTCTCTGAACCCAGTAACACTGCAGCCCACCAGGCCCGTCTGTCTCTGACCCCAGTAACACTGCAGCCCACCAGACCTGTCTGTCTCTGACCCCAGTAACACTGCAGCCCACCAGGCCCGTCTGTCTCTGACCCCAGTAACACTGCAGCCCACCAGGCCCGTCTGTCTCTGACCCCAGTAACACTGCAGACCATCAGGCCTGTCTGTCTCTGACCTCAGTAACGCGGCAGACCACAGTACCACTGCAGCCCACCAGGCCTGTCTGTCTCTGACCACAGTAACACTGCAGACCACCAGGCCCGTCTGTCTCTGACCACAGTAACACTGCAGCCCACCAGGCCTGTCTGTCTCTGACCCCAGTAACACTGCAGACCACCAGGCCCGTCTGTCTCTGACCCCAGTAACACTGCAGACCACCAGGCCTGTCTGCCTCTGTCCACCACTGCACTGCAAACCGACAAGCTCATCAGCCACAATGGCAGACAGGGTCCTATGAAGTCCCCAAAAACTAGTGTTGACTCAACAAAAAAAGTAGCTTTGTCACAACAACTAGCAATGTTGCTAGATTGCCATACAGGCACAGGGGCACTGCTGCTACCAACTATATAATGCAGAACATTACCCTTGAAAGATGCAATCTTGGAAAATGAGAAAAATGCATGTGTAGTAGAGGCAGAGAGGATGCTCTAGTCTACCCAAAGGCAGCTGCTTGTGTTCCTCTGTGTGTGAGTATAGAGCCAGGCGTAGAGACAGGCTGTGGGACAGGCAGAGAGGCCCAGTCTAAACAGAGTCCTGCTCCCCTACAGACGGCCTGGGATGTCCTTCCCCCTGACCCTTGACCCGAGGGAGGGGGTTTATGGGAAGGTAAATAAACCAGAAAAGGCAGACATTGTAAAAACAATTCCCTCTAACTGGGGGTTAACCTCTAGAATGACAACCTGTTGACACGTGCCCGTGCCAGGGCCTGTTAGGGTGGGACTCCTGGGGACTGGAAGCCTGGGGACTGGAGAGATGAGGTGGGGGCGCTGGGGAGTTTTGTCGGAACCGGATGGAGCCATGTTAGACCGAGGTGGAGGTATAGGAGCACAGCTCTCTGAGTCCTCTGCTGTGCAGCACCGCTGCGACAAGACATCATTTATTTTCAATTATCTCAGCCGAGAGAGAGATTGGAGAAATGTTGTTATGTTCTTCCTCTTTCTCTAACAAGCCTTGTGATTGTGTTTGCTGCCAACACATCCATTCTGTGTGTCTCTGCAGGGCTGCTAAACTCTATCCAGCAGTGCTTTCACCTCTCAGCCAGACACACATTGATTTCCCAACTCACTCTGTACATAACTAACTTCACACTGCACTTTTCTTCTTTTTTGCCTGTTTAGAGAACAACTAACATAGCAGAGTATAGTGGGTTTGTATTACAATAACCCCAGGGGGTAAGAAAAGCAACATTCGCAGCACGCACTATAGAGTCTTTAATCAGACAAAGAAAACATAGTGTATTTTTCATATTTTCTTTCCACCGTTTCTGCACTATCACCCCTGTTGACTTGATAAATAGTGGAGACTGAGGGTTAAGGATGGATTTATGGCAGTCCGGTTAGCAGGAAGCCCAGGGCGACAGCAGCTGGTTACAATATCACGGGGCAAAACAGGGAGGGAGTAACCCTTTCCGTCCTGCCTCCCCTTCCAAGCCCTCCATCTCCTAGCCCTCCTCTGGCTGTAAGATATGCATGCTCACAGCCATATTGAGTTACCCCGGGTGGCCGTGCACCACAGCGCATGTTTGTACTCCATCACCATGAATATGATCAGAGCCTGCCATGAAGCCAGGCGCAGTCGGTCCATCTCATCCAAACAAACCCTGGTGGTGTTGTTACAAACCCTCAACAGGCAGGCAGGCAGGCTAACCATGGAGAACTGACTGACTGGGAGTCAATCTGAACCAGGCATAATGGATTCCACAGACCCTCATCCCTCAGGGGCAAATGTTTAAACCATGTGAATAGGAGATCACTTACACGTTCCTTCATTAACTGGAGAGGCTGTGGATCCTGATGAGGGTCCCAGTAACTGAGATCTATCAGAGTCGACTGGGAGTGAAAACGCTTTCTCTGTTGTGAGATGGCGACCGCTTCTATCATGGAGGCAGCGTGAATTCAGAGTGACCCGTCTGTCAGTCTGCATATCTGCAAGGGCTGATAAGAGGCCTCAGGGAGGAAAGTTATGTGGAGAAATACACCAGCCAAACACCCTCTATAGGATCAGACCTCATTGAGCTATAATGGCACCAGACCAGGCTGCACATTTCACCCCTCTCAAATGTCCCCCTCCCACAATATGTTTCTAACAGTAACACTGTGCCCTGCTACCACATAGTCTGGAGGGGTGAACCAGAGGTCACAGCAGAATAGAAGTCAATTGCGGCATTAATCAACATCTGTTCTATCAATCCATATCCACAAATTTCCAATGAATCTTAGAATAGAATATAATGGAACAGAGCTAACTAGGAAGCATTAGAGAGATAATGAAAGTAGGGCCAGAGATGAGCAGCCCAGGTAATGAGTCCACAGACAGACACAGCAGTGGAGACAGGGGAGTAGAGTAGTGTGGTATCTGCTATGTTGACTGCCCAGGGTAACTGGCCCATAGGCAGAGCACATCGTCTGAGCCACCCTAAAGATCCATTGTTTGAAGCAAAATGAGGGCCACAATACAGCCCAGGGGGGTCACCATGTGATTAGCCTCCACTTTTCAACATTTAATCAGTTCCTGACCTCTATCAGCTAAAACAAGGAGGCCCAGCCCAGGCACCCGCTGAGGAGGACGTAATGAGTTTGGGCTGTAATGGCTCCGTCTCCCTGCAGGTACAAACCTCTGGTGACAGGGGGGAGAGAGAGAGAGAGAGGGAGAGAGAGAGAGAGAGAGAGAGTGAGAGAGACTGCAAGAAACTCAAGAGGAGAGCCAGAAGTCATGTCCTTGTGAGACATAGGGTGTGTGTAATCAGAGCCGGACGGCCCTGTACGCTCACTACGCAACTTGCGTAGGGCCCCGCAAATTACGCAAGGGCCCCGCCTCCCCCTCGTGTCAAAGCGGGTGTCAATGTTTACAACTTTGATGAGAGGATGAAGCGGAACTATCCTTCTGGTCATGAAAAAAATATACAAAAACACCATGAGAGTGAATTGCGGGAACAGTAATCAGGTAAACGTGTGTTCTCTCCTCTCAAAGTTTGATGTCAGCAAATAACAGTAACGTGAAGTTGATGTGCTAGCTTGCAGTCATCTTAGAGGACTGCAAGCTAGATAAGCAGATTGTGAGTGACAAGATTCTGGAAGCAATAGTGACTCAAGTAAGAGACTCAAAGTACTTCTCATTATCTTGGACTGTACACCTGACATTAGTCACCAGGAGCAAATGTCCATTATTCTGAGAAGCGTGGCTTTAAAAGGAAAGCCAGAGATCAAGGAGCACTTCCTCGGCTTTTGTAAATGTTAATGTTACAACAGGCTTGAATCTGTCCACTGTCATCTTAGATGAGCTGAACGAACTGAAGATTCCATATGAAGATTGCAGAGGACCAGCTTATGATAATGGGGCCAACATGCAGGGCAAGCACCAAGGAGTACAAGCCAGACCGCTCAAAAAATATCCCAGAGCACATACTCTAAACCTTGTCATTGTAGATGCTGCCAAATCTTCAAAATATGCAGTTGTTTTTTTGGGGGGCATCACCTTCTTTTCAGCTGGCACACAAAGATGGAGTGTTTTGAAGAAACACATGAACATAACCATGAAGTCATGGAGTGACACAAGATGGGAGAGTAGGCTCCAAAGTGTTCATGCAATCAGGTATCAGGTTTCTGAGGTTCGGGAGGCATTACTGGAAACCAGACAGACGATCAACGATCCTGTGCTCAAAGTGGAGGCACAAGCACTTGCAGAGGAAGTTGTGTCCTTCCGCTTGTTGATTTGTTGTGTCATATGGTATAAGATACTGACAATGACAAACAAGGTGAACAAGCTCCTCCAATCCGCCTCAATGCAGTTGGATATCGCAGTGAATTTAATCTCATATGCAAAGGCCTCCCCCACTACATACCGGGAAACTGGATTCTTTGAGGCCCAGACAACAGCCAAAAGCATTTGTGCAGAAATGAATGTGGAGGCTGTTCTGAAAGAGAAGAGACTGAGAAACAGCAGGAGGCATTTCAGCTATGAGGCTCCTGATGAACCAGTGACTGACGCACTGAAAAACCTTGTAGTCAACTACTTCAACATTGTGGTCGACTCTGCTGTGACATTCATGGATGAGAGATTTGAAACACTCAACCAGGTGAAAACCAAATATGGAGTGCTGCTGACCTTCAGCACTGCCCCTCAGATGTCCAGTGAATCTTTAAAGGCTCACTGCATGGAAGTTGAAAACACTCCAACCTTCAGAGATGACTGTGACGTCGGTGGAATGGATCTGGCACACGAGATTCAGAATTGACCTGATCTGCCATCAGATAAGATGACTGCCTTTGAGCTGCTTTCCTTTCTCTGTGAGAAAAATCTGGAGGAACTCTATCCTAACCTTTGGATAGCCCTAAGAATTGCAGTTATCACACCAGTAACAGTAGCATCAGCAGAGAGGAGCTTTTCAAAATGAAAGCTCATCAAAAGCTACCTGAGGTCTTCCATGTCAGAGGAACGTTTGAGCGGTCTGGCCATCATGAGCATAAATCATGACGTGGGGAAACACATGTCCTATGATGACATCATTGATGACTGTGCGTCAAGAAAGTGCAGAAGAGGAATATTTTGATGGTAAGATTTGAATTCAAACATTCAAAGGTTTACACACTTTATAATATTTCAGATTGTATGGCGGAATTGCATTTGTGTAAATGACTGCTTAACTATGTGACTTTCTCAATTTCTTCCAGACAGTCCAGACAGACTGGTGCCCATGCTGATGCTGAAAATGCCCAGGCTGTAGAGAGAACCAAAGCTAATCACACAGCTGGATAGGTTTTATATTACTATTTTAAGACATATAGCTGCAGCCATAGCCTATAAGCTTATGTTTACATTGTATAGACAAAGCTAATCACACAGATGTATAGGTTTTATTGGACTATTTTAAGACATATAGCTGCAGCCATAGCCTATAAGCTTATGTTTACATTGTATAGACAAAGCGAATTGGATAATATTGTGAGGACTGGAGAAACAGCAGGAGGCACCCATGGGAGGGGTGCGTCACTTGAGTGGGTTGAGTCACTGACGTGGTCTTCCTGTCTGGGTTGGCGCCCCCCCCCCCCTTGGGTTGTGCCATGGCGGAGATCTTTGTGGGCTATACTCGGCCTTGTCTTCGGACGGTAAGTTGGTGGTTGTAGACATCCCTCTAGTGGTGTGGGGGCTGTGCTTTGGCAAAGTGGGTGGGGTTATATCCTGCCTGTTTGGCCCTGTCCGGGGGTATCATCGGATGGGGCCACAGTGTCTTCTGATCCCTCCTGTCTCAGCCTGTAGTATTTATGCTGCAGTAGTTTATGTGTCGGGGGGCTAGGGTCAGTCTGTTACATCTGGAGAATTCTCTTGTCTTATCCGGTCTCCTGTGTGAATTTAAATATGCTCTCTCTAATTCTCTCTTTCTCTCTTTCTTTCTTTCTCTCGGAGGACCTGAGCCCTAGGACCATGCCTCAGGACTACCTGGCATGATGACTCCTTGCTGTCCCCAGTCCACCTGGCCATGCTGCTGCTCCAGTTTCAACTGTTCTGCCTGCGGCTACGGAACCCTGACCTGTTCACCGGACGTGCTTGTCGCACCCTCGACAACTACTATGATTATTATTATTTGACCATGCTGGTCATTTATGAACATTTTAACATCTTGACCATGTTCTGTTATAATATCCACCCGGCACAGCCAGAAGAGGACTGGCCACCCCTCATAGCCTGGTTCCTCTCTAGGTTTCTTCCTAGGTTTTTGGCCTTTCTAGGGAGTTTTTCCTAGGGAGTTTTTCCTAGCCACCGTGCTTCTTTCACATGCATTGCTTGCTGTTTGGGGTTTTAGGCTGGGTTTCTGTACAGCACTTTGAGATTTCAGTTGATGAATGAAGGGCTATATAAATAAACTTGATTTGATTTGATTTGGACTAATTACCAGGCAGCAGAGCCAAAGCTCAGTGTTATATTTTATTATTTTCTACATTTTATATTTTCTACAATTTCTTATTTATGTTAATGTTAATATTCACTTATTTTAAGATTCTATAGAAAATATTATATTCAATAAATAGTGTTTGTTTATACCTCATTCTGTTGTGTATGAGTCTACTTATTCTTAGGCCGACAGATGGAGCAAACTGTTTTAAAGGAGGGAGGATTGTAGTGGGAGCACTGGGGTGTCAGGTGTAACTGTGTGGCAATGGAAAATGGTTTACATGGCTCACAGGTCAGGTAGGAGGGCCCCTTAGCAGAATTTTGCTTAGGGCCCCAGGGAGGTCAGGACCGGCTCTGGGTGTAATCCCAATGCACCAGTAAAAAGCGTTGTCTATTTCAAACTGCTGCTTCACTACAGAGAAAGACAGCGAGAGGCCTATTAGTGTTACTACTTGTGTTTGTGTTGATACCATCTCCTCCAGTCAGAGACATCTTTGCTTCAGTCTGAAGGGCACAGTCAGACGATATGTTGGGGAACAGATCGGTTTCCCTCTTTGGAGAGCATCATCACGAAAACACTGGCGGGTGACAATAGCAGGATAATATTCTATGATGGTCGCTGAGACTTGCTATGGCAACACGGATCATCACAGTCTCGCCAAATAAACAATCAGATAAGGAAGCTAATTCATATTCTAATGAATATGGATCCACAGTCCCTGCTCTGGAGGGCTCTAGGGGAGGACATCATTCATCAGCCTTATCTATCTCAGAGAGAGAGAGAGCTTGAGGAACACTGCTCCATACATTATCCTGCACCAAATGCCCTCATCTCTTGTTCTCTCTCTCGTCCCTGTGTTTTTGATGCACAGAGTGTGTACTGTATATGATAAAGAGGGGGATATAGAGAGACAGTAGAGGAGGGCGAGGGGGTTGGGAGACTGGGAGAGAGGTGTTTGAGTGACTGGGAGGAGAAAGAGAGAGAGAGAGAGAGAGAGAGAGAGGGTTTTCTGATTGTTTATTTCACTTGTGTTTATTATCTATTCCACTGTAAACATGTTTCCCATGCCAATGAAGCCCTTTGAATTGAATTGAGAGATAGATAGAGTGTGGGAGACTCCTTGAGTCTGTCTGAGAGAAGCAACAGGATATTCTGTCCTAAACTCACTCAGCTGTATAGCCTAGTTCTTATTCCCACCCTGCCTCCTCATCTTCATCATCATTTCTCTGGTAAATTACCAAGTCTCTCTCTCTCTCTCTCTCTCTCTCTCTCTTAGAGCTCTGCAACAACAGCAAGAGCCCCATTGTTTACACAGGCCTTTGTTTTTCGAGGTCAGCTGAAGCATATTCTACTGGGAGAAAAGTTAATTAGTAATATCCAGTCAAGGGTGAGAGAGAGAGAGAGAGGAGAGAGAGAGAGAGAGAGAGAGAGAGAGAGAGAGAGGGAGGCCCTGTGATGGCAATTTGGTTGAGGGCCAGGGACAGCAGGCAGGCGAAACAGAAACTGCAGTCCTTTCAAATGTCTCAGCTGAGTTACCCCACTCTCCTGCCTGGACTCTGACTCAGCAAACGAACAGAGCTGGAATCTGTGTGCAAAGCTGTTTGTCAGTGTCTGAAGAACAAGAGCCTGTTCCCCTGGTGTCACCTACTCGAACCAGTGACTGATAATGTAGCCTCGCTGGAGGTGGTACACTCTTAAAAATAAAAGTTATTCAGAGCGATGCCATAGGGCACATGTCAAACTCATTCCAGGGCCGAGTGTCTGCGGGTTTTCGCTCCTCCCTTGAACTTAACTGATGAATTAAGGTCACTGATTAGTGACCTCCCCTCACCTGGTTGTCTAGGTCTTAACGGAAAGGAAAAAACAAAAACCAGCAGACACTAGACCCTCCTTGGAATGAGTTGGACAACCCGCAATAGGGGAACATTCTACTGAAATGGTTGTTTGACACTGGAATAACCATTTCATTAATGGATGCAATAAGTCCAAGTAACAAATTGAAATAGCTTAGAAAAATGTACATTATTTATATTTGTTTAGCATAAGATTAATTAATCAATGTACATGCAAAAACATAGATATTGAAACAAACCTGCAACAGAGAATGCTGGGAAATATGATAATGATGGGCGTGGTTTTGACTAATCTCTGGTTATTAACACTAACACTGAGATTATTTTACACCAATGAGTGTTCATTTAACTCTTTACAAGTGTTCATTTAACTCCTGAATCAACACTATAAATGTTACACTGAAAATCAACACCAGATAACACTGGCCAATTTGCTGTGTGTTATGAAAGATACACATCTGCAGGCTTCCATACATTTCAAGAACCTTTTAGAATTCTGAAGAACCGTAGGTGCCATTAAGAACCTTAATTTTTCAGTGTAGGCAAACTGTAAGGGATTTCGACTACTCCCCTCTGCTACGAGGCTGCAGATTAACTGTTGGGTGAAGCAGATCACACACACACACACACAGACAGACAGACAGACAGACAGACAGACAGACAGACAGACAGACAGACAGACAGACAGACAGACAGACAGACAGACAGACAGACAATCGGAACTAATAGGCACTTGGTCTCATCTGTTGGCCTCATCAAAGCAGACTGGGCACAGCCCCAGCTTGTCCAGCAACACTGTTACAACGACAACACCACTTACATCAGTCGGTACTGGCTTTTATGGTTTATTCTCCCCCAACATTGGAAATGGCAGTTAAACTGTTGGGGAGTTTGATGGGCTACAGGCCCAGTGGGCTAGGGCTGGGCTGAGAGAGCCAGGCAGGCTGCTCAGGCGGTGATATGATGTCACTTCCTGTGGGCTCATTCTGCAGCTGCTTGGTCTCTGTAGGGGACAGGGAACGGTGAGGAGTTCCACAGTGTCAGTTCCAGGCCAATGATCACAGAGCCACAAACTAATTACTCACTTCTACTGCCTCCCCCTTCCTTCTCCCCATCAACCCCCCTCTCCTGTCTCTGGTACCCTGCTGCTACCCTGCTGCTTCACTAGAGGGAACATCAATATTCTGCCTGGCCCATGACGCATCTGTGGGGACATGTTTATCGCAATGGAATCAGAACCTATCCTGAGCCCATTGACTCTGAATGGGAGTCTTTTATTAAGGATCTGTGAAGCTTTGTGGTTTTTGAGTGAGAGTGAACTGACATCTGAGGCTATGGTGCATTAACACACCACTGAGGCACGGAGCGTGTCATTGGCTCAGGCTGGTCACACAGAACTGTGTTACATATCAGATTCTACATAAGCCGCTTCTCTATAGACCTCTAGTCCTTATTTAACGCCAACCACCTGTAGAATACTTCAGAACATAATCAAGACGAGGTAGATATAACATATAGGAAAAATGATCCATTACATGAACTGAGATTTGAACTGAGAGGAAAGAGACCCAAATGGGAGTATGCACTGAGGGTACAAAACATTAGGAACACCTGCTCTTTCCATGACTGACCAGGTGAATCCAGGTGAAAGATATGATCCCTTATTGATATCACTTGTTAAATCCAGTTCAATCAGTGTAGATGAAGGGGAGGAGACAGGTTAAAGAAGGAGTTTTAAGCCTTGATACAATTGAGACATGGATTGTGTATGTGTGTCATTCAGAGAGTGAACAGGTAAGACAAAAGATTGAAGTGCCTTTGAACGGGGTATGGTAGTAGATGCCAGGCACACCGGTTTGAGTTTGTCAAAAACTGCAACGCTGCTGGGTTTTTTACACTCAACAGTTTCCCCTGTGTATCAAGAATGGTCCACCACCCAAAGGACGTCCAGCCAACTTGACACAACTGTGGGAATCATTGGAATCAACATGGGCCAGCATCCCTGTGGAACGCTTTGGACACCTTGTAGAGTCCATGCCCTGATAAATTGAGGATGTTCTGAGGGCAAAAGGGGGGTGCAACCCAATATTAGGAAGGTGTTCCTAATGTTTTTGTACAGTCAGTGTACATCTCCCATGGCCACATTTTGACACATTTTCTCCACTTCTCTCTGTAAAGCAATTCCCCATTCCCCTTAGCCTTGTGCCTTCAACCTGACGTTCTATTGATCAGGACGGACCACCTCGCTCTCTGTTGCTATAGCACATCCTGACAGGCAGTCCTCTGGGGCCCGTCTCCACGACACCACAGCTACATCTCCTGCTAAAGTCTACACATCTGGGTCAAGGCAAAAGAATAACAGTACTCTGAGGAGGATGCGCAGAGAGAGAGGAGAGGGGAGGAGAGGAGAGGGAGGACATAAACACACACTTCCAGACAGATATGAGGCTGTGAAAGTAGGGAAGCAGTGTGTATGTATGTGTGTGTGTGTGTGTGTGTGTGTGTGTGTGTGTGTGTGTGTTCATGTGTGTGTCTGTGTCTTTTTCCTTTTTTCCCAGCTATATAAAACCCGGAGAGCCCACAGCGCCCTAATTACTGGAAATGACAGACAGCAGTAGCATCATTAACACCATTCTAATACACTCAATGATTCCCCTGAAATGCACTGCTCCTCTAGGCTTGTCCAATTGACTTTGTTAGCTTCAATTAATAGAACTGACTGTACTAATGCACAACGTGGGAGAATGCAAATGTATACCCTCGTGGTAAATAGGCGAGCTCTCTCATTTTACGGACAATGAAGATAAGCAGGAAGAGTCTCTGTGGGTAAACAGAAGAGAGTGTGTGAAAATGTGTGAAAGAAGTGTGTATGATATAAATCTTGACAGAATACAAATGCGTCACACAGCCAGAAATAGCTGCTCTATACAGTAACCAGCTACAATTTGGGGAAACAGAGAGTCTTTCATTTGAACTATTCCGTGCATCTTATACATTGCCCACATGATAGATGTACTATTTTCTACTCAACTAAACGTGTTTAAAAGACCAGAATAGGACGTTATGACACACATCCAGAAGGATCTAATTAGATGTTCTTGTTAGACCCTGGAGGAGCTGTGTTTAGGAGTGTGTAGCAGTTACAGTTGCCACACACATACTCACAACCCCCCCCACACACACACACACATACACACAACCCCCCCCCCCCCACAAACACACACACTCCAACACACAATCATAGGAGGCCCATCAAGAATCAAACTGCCGCAAGTTGTTGTCAAGTAGCTGTCAAGTTGATACAACCAGTTGTCTATAAATAAGTCTTGTTTTAATTAACACATTTATATGGGAACCTTAAGGGCATGTGTGGGATTGGCATATATACTTTCTTTCTAACACAAAGAACCTCTCCACGTGTTCCAGAGAGTTGCTATCTGCCAACCAAATGCCTCTCCGCAGAGGTTTCACATGGCGGTTTCACATGGCGGTTTCACATGGAGGTTTCACATGGAGGTTTCACATGGAGGTTTCACATGGAGGTTTCACATGGCGGTTTCACATGGAGGTTTCACATGGAGGTTTCACATGGAGGTTTCACATGGCGGTTTCACATGGAGGTTTCACATGGAGGTTTCACATGGAGGTTTCACATGGAGGTTTCACATGGCGGTTTCACATGGAGTTTTCACATGGAGGTTTCACATGGAGGTTTCACATGGCGGTTTCACATGGAGGTTTCACATGGCGGTTTCACATGGAGGTTTCACATGGAGGTTTCACATGGAGGTTTCACATGGAGGTTTCACATGGAGGTTTCACATGGAGTTTTCACATGGAGGTTTCACATGGAGGTTTCACATGGAGGTTTCACATGGCGGTTTCACACGGCGGTTTCACACGGAGGTTTCACACGGAGGTTTCACACGGCGGTTTCACATGGAGGTTTCACATGGAGGTTTCACATGGAGGTTTCACATGGAGGTTTCACATGGCGGTTTCACATGGAGGTTTCACATGGAGGTTTCACATGGAGGTTTCACATGGAGGTTTCACATGGCGGTTTCACATGGAGGTTTCACATGGAGGTTTCACATGGAACCACTGGATCAGCCATTAGTGAAAGCTAAATGGATGTTCTGTAACGAGATCCTTTAAAGGCACCCTGGTTTATTTAAAATGATCTGGGGGTAAAATAAATACCTACAAAGCGAGTCATGGAGCCGAGGCACGGAGGCAGAATATAGCCTGCATAAGTGAAGGGCTTCTCTGCCCCCCCCCCCCCCCCCCCCCAGTGTACACAGAGCCATTGACATAAAGGTAAATGTTTAGGTCCGGGTCATTTCTGCACAGGCCTCACTTCACTCCTCTGACACGGGCACTCGTGAGAAAGCAATATTTTGGACATGGAGCTGAGGGAATCTACTGTACAGTTCAACTGACATCCAACTCGGTAGACTAAATAGTGATCCGTTTTACTCGGCTTAGCAACAGTAATGGGGATGGATAGAAAGGCTAAGAATGATGTGAAATCAGACCCAAAAAATAAGAGGATCTGTACTAACCACTATTACAGCTACAGATGTAGGATCTTAATTGGATCCAGTTTGCTGCAGCAGGAAGATATTCCTGCAGCAACAGGAAATGTGAATTATTATGTGGATTATAATTCATGGACATATTTGTAGGGTTTGATATATTTTAAGGGAAAATCAAGTCTGCCATTTCAAAGGGGAAATTACAAACTTCAGGAGCCTTTTTAAACCTCAAATAATGTCTCCTGCAACAGGGTAATCAAATGAAGATCCTACATCTGTAGCCTAGCGAACCCCCTGACTGCACCCTGCTAGCATGGCTTGTTCATTCAACTAAACAACATGAGCTAGTGAACTCTGCATGAAATACCTCTGTTTCCCAAAACACACCATTATGTTGTTGACAAAAACTGTTCCACGGTTTGCTGAAATCAGGACTTTATCTTGAAATGGCACAAATATGAACAGTAAGTGGGAGAATGTTTCGTTGTCGAAAAATTGGGGAGACCTCTTCTATAATACGTCACTCAAAATATCGCCATATCCGATCTAATCATTTTGCGCCGTTAATGACTAGATCATTCCAGACTGTGCTTATTTACGATATTATAGTCGCATTCTTATTACAGTTTTTTACAATTGCTAACAACCATTTACCTATATTTAAAATACTTTTTCTAAACTCTTAACACAGCAACACACCAACATCACACAATTAGCCAAATAGTACATTCCTGTTCAAAACCACTTTTTGTTCATTAAATACCAAGTCCACATTTCAAAATGCAAAAAAACCTTTCTTTACATACACTAACTCTATCAAAACACGGCAAACCGGACTCAATATCTAATCATTCTGTCAAAACACTAGCACATGTTTTCTATCCAAGAGGAACATATAGTCAATCATATCACAACGACTTTCAAAATAGTTGATAGCATTACAAAAACTGCATCACTTTTCATGTTTCAGTTCTACCTGCAGACAATAGACAAAATGAAATCCACTTCTTTTTTTTTGGTTGAGTGTCGAATGTGTGCATTTTTGGCAACATACTATCTAAAAGGGAATGAGTAATCTTTACTTTATAGAATGTACAATAGAAAAATATAGTAAGTGACAGAATTGCTGCAGTAAAAGCTTTATTAGCAACATGAAATTGCTGCCAGTGATCAACAAAAAAATCCAACAAACACGGCTTCTGGTTCCAAATGTGTACAAATAAAACACAATTACAGTAAAAAAAGGCACAGAAGAGAAAAAACACAAAAATGCACAGTCCTGTTCTAATCTACACGATCTTCAGCATTTGGACACATGTTCTTGTTCACATCACATGTTATGTCGTCTCTCGCTATGCACATTGGATAGAAACGCTTGGCATGCCTTGTCCACCCCTGGCCGTCTTCAGCTGAGATGTCTCTGCAGCCGGCATCCATTGCATCCAGGGGGGACATGTGGCCGATGTGGCCACATGTCATGTCATGTGGCCGATGATCATACACTTTCCACCTCCAGGCAGAAAAAAATGGTTTGAATTCATGAACATCTATATGTGCCTCTTACGCATGCTTCAAGTTCTCCTTTTTTGTACCCTCCTAAAAATAATTCTACCCAAACACAATTTCAGTCCTTAGCAAGATAACAGTGTGTCCTGAGCGTGAAATGTGTTTTTGCTCTTTATTCGTGAGGATTTCAAAGACAGCTGAGTAGAACATGCTGCTAATCACGAGGGCGATCTAGAGGTTGACTCCAGTGTGAATCCCTTCGGCGGCTTCCTGGATTTGCCTTCCCTTCACAAAAGAAAATGGAGGCTAATCATGAACGGCATGCTGCACTGCATTCTGAGTGACCACTTGGCTGTCGGCTGATTAGAGGCCTTAAACAGCTGGGCAGCAATCGGAGTTGTCAGCCTCCCCTTCCCACCTCTTCCCTGAGCTAGCATCAGCTATAGCCCCTCTAATCAGTAGCATCCAGGCTAGATTAGTCAAATCCCCATCAGGTCCTGTCCTGTAAGACCTCCCAGCTCTGGGGCTCAGCACCTCCATCCAGACACACACACACACACACACATTAAGATAGAGAATGCACACACAGAGAGAGAGAGAGAGAGAGAGAGAGAGAGAGAGAGAGAGAGAGAGAGAGACAGAGAGAGAGAGAGAGACAGAGAGGGAAAAAGAGAGAGAGAGCAGGTGACTCCACACCAAACAGCAACACATTATTATCACAGAGCAAGGATTTAGGACTATAGTCAATCCAATACCTCCTTCATCCAATGTGGAGCAAACAGTTCAACATGTATGGTACTGTACTGTAGGGATCTCCTGCTAATTGATGGGTAATTCATTTGCCTAAAAGATGAGAGTGCTGCTGAGCATGTAGTTGTCTATTCCTCCTGTACTGTGTGGGTGAAAAGACTCCTATTCCATCACATCTTCATTGTATTCTTTGATGATGAATTTGACAGAGTAGGGATACCATATTTACTAAAGGAGAATTTCTGAAGAAATCGGTTCTTTACACACAGAGATTGGCTGAAGGGGGAAAATTCCCACATGGCTTTAAACTTGATAAGGAATTGAAAATGTCAAGGGTAGACATTCAAGAAAACATGTTTTCTTCTCCCACAACAATCTCCTTGGTTTGGGCTACTGTGTTAATGTATTGATCGAAACTTGAACTTCTGAAGAGGCTTTGCTGTTTGAATGGGAGTCATTTTCTTTGGTAGGTTTTCTACACGATGGGAGTTTCAGCGACAGGACATGAATGTCAACACATAACACTGTTTGGTAAGAGCCCTGGAACTGTGTGTGTGTGTGTGTGTGTGTATGTGCGTGCGTGTGTGGCCCCAGGGCCACAGTAAAGTTTACCGTATGCTTCCCAGTCGAAACAGTTTGTGCATATATTATGACGAGCAAATCAAACCTAGTACAGGGACACCTTAAGGCCTAGGACGAAAGCCATGTCTTCTACAGAGTAAGAAGCAAACATCCTGTCATCACGCTGCCGGGGCAATGACAGGTGACACAACAGCAGCAGGCAGACAGACAGGAGAGGTGAGGAGGTCTGCAGGGCTGAATGATGATGGGACACTTCTGTCCAGGAAGCCAGGCAGGCAGTATGGTGATGGGTGAATAATACAACTCCTGGCTGCAGATCCAGAATCCACTGATGAATCTGTATTCAGTAGTGTGAATGGTGGGATCCTGCCGCTGGTCCTTTATTGTTGTGGGTAATATCCTGGCTCTCAACACAGGCTCCCTCAAAACCCACCAGAGGGAAAGATTTGTCAGCAGATTTCTCCCCATTGTATTTATCTGCTCTCTCTCCCTGGCTGGCTATCATCTGAGCTCTCACTGGAAGTAACACAGGAGAGGCTAAGCCTTCTCTCAACCACAGCACAATAACCAGACTGACTGATCACTAAGGCTGGAACTGATCTGCTGTACACATGCATAGGGAAGGAGGAACTTGGAAATAGGAAATCTAACAATAAACCGGCAATCTGGCGGACTGTTTGTCAAATTTACATAATTATTATTTGACGAGGACTACAGCAGGTGCATGATAAAGGGGTGTGTATCCATATCAGTGTGTGTGTGTGCGCGTGTGTGTGGGTGTATGTACTGCGTACCTGTGTGTATGTAATGAGAACTCTAACTGAGAGCAGTTTAGTGCTGGGCTCCCAGATGGCAGTGGTTCAGTGTGTGGGTGTCTGGGTGATTATCTCAGGGAGTTGCTTTTTGTTAGCGTTAGAAGTCTACTCTCACTAAGATAAAGACTTTGTTCCTGACGCATCATGCATGCCTCCATCCAAGCACACTTCACTGGTGCCAAATGAAAGTACTGGCTTTCTGCTTCACACACACACACGGATGGAGGTAGATTACCGGACACCCACGCCTGTCGCACCGTTTCAAACTGGAAATGGTATAGTAGTCACTTTATGGAATAAGGATGGATAAGTACACTGACGTCACCAAGACTGAGATAGGAAGTGTCTGATCCAACCAGACGTGTTGATCAGTGTATTGGTGTTAATCAAAATGATTTATGATGAATCAGTTTTGTGTCTCGGTTTGAGAACCTCTTGAAAACATTCCAACTGACTGGCAGTGGCCCACTAGGGACAACGTGGCATAGCCTGAAAACATCCGGACAGACAGTCAGACAGGAGAACAAGGTCATCCCACTGTGATGTCTCCTTACTGGTCATGCTAAGCCACATGGAGGGGTATAGTACTGTAACTGTATAGCCCCCATATAGCCTGGAGCCTAGTATCACCACCCCACCCTGCACAACACAGCCACAATAGAGTGGCCTACTATAAACAATCCACTGGGGGAAAATCCAGTGTTCAAATTGGCGGAATGTTTAAGACTAACATCTTCCTCATATGATTTTTCATCCTGTTTGAACTAGATGATTTAATGATTTCATGGTTTTGAAAGTGGTGGTGGTGGTGGGGGGGGGGGGCAGCTCAAAGAGAGACACCCCCGCTGCCTCACTGGTGACAGAGCTGAAAGCTCAAGCCTCTAATTGGCTAATTTTAACCATAATTAGCGGAATAATGTAGGTACTTAGGCCTCTATGCAGCCAGAGCCTTGGCCTCCTCAACTCTGTGACTCATAATGATGGGAATTAGTCACTTGAAATCAATCAAAATGGAATGAAGTAATGAAATATCTCAAATGTGGTCAGCAAGGAACATACACTCCAAAGTCAAATAAAACACAGAAAAAACAGCACCTTATTGCCAGCATGACTTATTTGGGGGCCATGTTTTATTTTGTTTTTGTTCAAAATAATATAGACATCTTTTAGATGTGGTGTTCAAGCCTTCATCAGAAATTCCCTATCTCTTCCTTCCATCACTGGTCTTACCAGTATGTATGAATAGCGAGGGTCAGTGGGCTGCTACATAGCGCGTCTTATAAATGACTTCCATTTTGCTGCCGTCCTGTTGCTATGGTTATTAGATGATGTGATCAGTTATAGAAAGCCCTGGGGTGTGATGCGTGCTGTGTGGTGCAGGATGTTAAGGCCAGGGTGGGGCAGGTGGGTGACAGTTAAAAGGGCCAGCTACTCCCCCCATGATCACACAGCCAGCTCTGTCAGGGTTTGATAAGGGGACATCAGCATACAGCAGTAAACAGGAGAAGGCAGGATGGAGGAGGCAGGCCTGCTATGCCCTGAGCTGGGGCTCAGAGATTTACAGGTCTCTACAGACAGCACCTCCATAAATCACACCACATACACTGTGCTCCTCTCTAAGCCTCCTGTCAACAAGGGTAGGGCTAAGACTGGAGGAGCCTCTACTGTTAGTGTCGTACCAAGACTGGATTTTTAAACAGCACTATACTTCAATAATGTAGTTGTTTCATCATGTAGACTACTTGTTTTGACCAGTTAAGAGGTTGCGAGAGATATCGGAATGGCCGCCTGGAGGGAGAATCTGCATTGTGAACACTCTTGCCTCTGGGTTGCCTTGGCGACAGGGGGCGATTGTCAAGTGGTTGTCGCTGGTGTATTCAGATGTTGCTACAGAAACAACTCTCTCTCTCTCTCACTTTTAAACATTCTCCCTCTGTATTCATGTCAGTGAAATATATTAAACTTGAGTTTCCATTGAGTAAACAGCCCAGAGAAAATCCCAGGCAGACCCAAAGACAGAGCAGAGAGAAGGCCAGTGGTATGTACTGACTGACTGCTTCCTCAAATTCGACAGGCTGAAGGTGAGTCAGAGAGACAGGGATGCAGAGATGGAGCCCAGTCCAGCAGAACAGAGTAGAGCAGAGTATACTCAGGCCCTGGAACTGTGTGAGTGAGCTGCACCATGCAGTACAGACACCACTCCTGGGACGGCTCTCACACGCTGCCTAACACACAGTGGTTGTACTACTACACTGTTAACTCCTCTGTCTGTACACTCTCAACACCATTAAAGATTCATCCAGGTCCTGAGACAGCCTTGGCCAAAAGTCCAAAAATGCTTTTAAATATTTTGAAATTATAAATTAAATCAGTTATTTCATTAGGGTGAGAGGGGAGTTATCAGACCATAAGGACGCCATCCTCTATTTGTGTTGGAGTGAAAACCCGGTCTGTGTATCCATAACCAAAGGTAGTAGCTATAGCTGTGGCTCTGGCACCAGTGAGGTGAATGGGATATTGAGGTGGAGGTGAAGGTGGCTGTGGGGGAGATGAGTGGTGGGTGTGTTAATATCCTGACATGACTCTCCAACCCCTGAGAGAGCAGAGCAGTGGAGCAAGGAGAATCCCCTCAGATCACAGATGAGACACGCATGGAGCTCTGCTGGTCTCTGTCTCCTGAAAGGTTAATGAATGCAACAGTAAAGACGACAGATGGAAAAGGCCATTCTGTAATTTCAGGCCGGGGCTCCTATGTTTTCTTTAGGTCTTCTCCATATACACCCTACAGATGTAGGACCTTAATTTGAGCCAGGTTGCTACAGTAGGAAAATAATCCTGCAGCGACAGGAAATGTGAATTATTATGTGGATTGTAATTAATGGAGATATTTGTGCGGGTTGATACGTTTTTCGTAAGGCAAAATCAAGTCTGAAATCTCAAAGTGGAAATTACAAACTTCAGAAGCCTTTTTAAATCTCAAATACACTACAGTTTTACATTTCCTGCATTACAGTAAAGTTCTCCTGCAACAGGGTGATCAAATTAACTTCACTCTTAAAAAAGGGTTATGTTGTGTATTGATATTCCAGTTTTGTCCCTTTAGGGCACCTGTAACCCCCCCTTGCTTACCTACGTTAAAAACGCTTGGAATGTTCTTCCTGTGAAACGCATTAAACAATGCCCACGTTAATTTCTACTCCCGTCCTTATATTAGTTGTATAAGTAATACAGTGTGCTATACAACAAAACTGGCGACGAGTAAGAAACGTTCTCACGTTTGTACTCATCATCTTCGGCAGAGAGTACGACGGCAGAGAGTACCGACTGATCTAGTTCCTCACCGCAGGTCGATGTTCTGAGTTAAATTCGGGGGTTTTTTCGCTGTAGAAAGACGCAAACAAAACGTGGTACTAGCCAATCGAGGGATGCTAGCTAACCTTTGATGTCACGGCAACGAGAGCCTCGAGGGACAGGAAGAGTTTCGCTGCGGGAGAAAGTGAAGTCATCGTGAGTTAAAAGAAAGGGGGGAAAAAGGGGGTCTGGGTGTAAGGGACCGTCTGAAAAGTGTGATTTAGAAAAATAAACCGAAAATGTCTGCATTGATTGGAAATATAGGAACATTTGAATCCTACAGACGAAGAACCATATGTGACAATTTTTCCATTTTAAGATAATCAGTTATTTTTATATTATTCATTGTGTGTACCACATTAGGTGTTTTATGGTTGACAAATAATTCACCATACTCATATCTTCCAACAACAATTGATATTTTTTTGTTATTTCAAAAAATACTTTTTTTATTGCCGTTTTAATTTTTAGAATGTGGAAGAACAGTATATCTCCAGTGATGATTTCAGTTTGTGGAAGAACAGTATATGTGACATTTTGCATGACACTTGTAAGATGTCCTTTTTTAATACCTGATATGATGTTTTAAGTACTTTCAAGTACAGATGCCCTTCATGTAAATAACTTAAATGCAATATGTAGTTAATTCATTTAATGGAGGTTCATTTAAAGGTGGTCTATCAACTTTAGCACCGATGACTTTTCTTAAAAGTTGAGTCATGAAATCTTAGTCTCATTTAAAATGAAGCCCTCAATGTGAACATACCATAGAATAACTACAAAAATAGAATACAATTAAATTAATTCAATCAAAAGAAGTACAACTTCTACATATCAAATATGGATCAATGTGATGTGCCAATATGCATGTCCATTATGCAGGTCCCTAAGGTCAATATTACAAAACGTTCAGAAAACCATTCTCTTTGCGTTTAACACTATGATCAGCAATTAAGTTTTGAATTGCGTTAAACCCATGCTAAAGGCAAGAAATGTCCTTCTGTACTGAGGTGACAGCAGTAAATAAGTATTAACTGCTTAGAGTTGATGCTAAATGTGATGACAGAGATGTATATTGTAATGAATTAAAAAAAGGGAATCAATAGGATATTTTATTGTTAGAACAACATGTTGCATGTTGATGGGATGTTAGTAAACTATTCTCTGTGCAATACCTGTGACTTTTAACCACCTCACTGAAGTGATCTGTAGTCCAGCTGGTCGCTTGAGGACAGAATCTGGGAGGTGACTGAAGTCTTCACATTGCATCCTCATCACCTTGAATGGTTTTGCTGGTTGTGCTTGTTGTTTCTCGTATGGGACAGTGTAGAAACTGTTGAACAGATGCAGCTTGCACTCATCAGTCAACTTTCCACAATCCTTTCTGCACGTCGTGGAACACGCTCTTCCCTGCAGGATACAGTGTAACGTTACATATAACTAGCTAGCTACTGTAGCCATGTCGAATCATCCGGTGGATGGACAAAAAGTAGCTAGCTATGTTTCTTCTATAATCTAGCAATAACATTTGTAACGATAATGTATAAGTTAGTAGCCAACGAACTTTAGCTAATATATTTTCTCTATAGTTACAAATTAGACAACCCAGAACATACATGTTAGTTACTGTACTCTATAGCTAGCTAGCTTGATTGTTTGATATACGGTTCTTCCACATACCTCTTTTGGACAGCTTTTCCCAGTTTTTTCTTGACCCTTACGACTTGTATAGGGTTTTCCCACATCCCGTAAGATCTTCCTTTGCCTGTCTTTCCATTCTTTTAGTTTTGTTTTACGTTTCTTTCCCACAATTTGCCGATTTTCATCAGCAACAGAAAAGTTGTGTGCTTGTCCGTCCATTCTGAGTGGTGCACAGAAACGGTTATTCCACGAGAGCCTATCTTTAAATTTAAAATTATTGTTAATTAGCGCGTGGAAAGCTTGTGAAACCGGTTCACTATAGAAAAAGAGTGTCCAATAATGATTTTTCATGTATATCTCGTTTAAAAAAAAAATGTCACATATACGGTTCTTCGTCTGTAGGATTCATTTGATGAATCTGTGTAACAATGGAGTTCTTACACAGAACGTTTTGAGTACTTTGTGTTGGCAAATGGCATTAAAGCAGAAGTCGTGCCAACATTTTTGACTGTTATGGGAGGAAAAAACATTCAATCTACTGTGCAGCCTAGTAACGCCTGAAAAACCTGGTGATAAATCATATGATGAAATTGTGGCTACCTTAAAAGGACATTATTCTCCCAAACCACTGATAATCGCAGAGAGATTCCGGTTTCATAAGAGAAATCAAGAGGAGGAGGAATCAATCTCACAGTTTGTGGCTGTATTGAAACAGTTATCTGAACACTGTGAATTTGGGCGATCAATGAGTGACACTATACGTGATAGGTTAGTGTGTGGCATGCGCAGCGAGGCAATTCAGAAATGCCTTTTGACTGAGAGTAACTTAACATTGCAGAGAGTAATAGAAGCGAGTACATCAATGGAAATGGCACTTTGGTCGACGCACAACAGGTAAGTGCATCGACCAAAGTGCATAAGGTGTCTACGTGGTTAAAAAACAAGACAGGAGGTGGCAAGCCATGCTATCGCTGTGGGAAACCAGGTCACCAAGCAGAGGAGTGTTGGTGCAGACTTAGACTGCAGAAGTTGTGGAAAAAAGGGTCACATCGAACGTGCATGTAAAAACTAAAAGACACAATCAAACAAAAGTACTGAACAAAGGAAAAGAAACTTCAGGAAGTACAAAAAGAAAGTGCATAAAATGGAGCACACAGAGGATGACCAAAGTGATACCCTGTCTGAAGGGGAAGAATCTTTGCATGTTATGTCAATTTCAGACAATGGATACGGCTACTGGGTGACATCGCTACTGGATGGAAACGCAGTACGGATGCAAGTGGACACTGGAGCAGCCATATCTTTGCTGTCTGAGGCTGTATACAAGGAGAAACTACATCACCTCACACTACAGCCCACAAAGATGACGCTGAAAACATACACCGGTGAGATTGTTCCAGTGACAGGAAGCGTGATTGTTACAGTGGAGCTCAACAAACAGAAGGTAAAGCTACCACTCTACATTGTGAAAGACAACCATCCAGCATTGCTAGGACGCACATGGCTGGAAAAGATCAAACTAAACTGGCAGGAAATTCACATGGTTGCAAAAGAGGACACAAACCTACAAGGGATATTGAGGAAACACGCGGATGTGTTCAAAGGAGACCTTGGCAGTATGAAGGACATAACAGTTAAACTGACCGTGAAACCAGACAGCAAACCAAAATGCTTCAAAGCTAGACCCGTCCCATACGCCATAAAACCAAAAGTTGAAATTGAGCTAAACAGACTAGTGGAGAGTGGAGTATTGGATCCAGTGAATGTTAGTGAATGGGCTACACCCGTTGTTCCAGTCATAAAAAAAGATGGATCACTCAGACTCTGTCACCATTAACCCAGTCTTGACTGCTGGAAAATATCCACTACCCCTCATTGACGACCTCTTTTCTGGTTTAGCTGGAGGACAAAAATTCATTAAGATAGGCCTGACATAAGTCTATCTACAGATGCATGTGGACCAAGAGTCACAAGAACTGTTGACCATAGTGACTCACAAAGGACTGTACAGGTACCGGAGGCTTCCTTTAGGAATCACTTCAGCTCTGGCCTTGTTTCAGAGAGCTATGGACCAGATACTGAGCGGGCTCACTGGGGTCCAATGTTACCTCGATGATCTACTCATCACCGGCAAAGACGAGCAGGAGCACCTGAGAAACCTGAACGCTACACTACAGAGATTGGAGGAGTACGGTCTGAGGGTCCGGAAGGACAAATGTGAGTTTTTCCGGCCCTCTGTTGAGTACCTGGGCCACATCATCGACAGTTCGGGGCTCCACAAGGCGCCATCGAAGGTGAAGGCTGTTGTGGAAGCTCCATTCCCCCAGAACGTGAGTCAGCTGAGATCATTCTTAGGACTACTGACATACTACGCAAAGTTTGTGCCAAACCTAGCTAACATGTTAAAGCCACTGCATGCACTTTTGAACAAAACCAAACAGTGGAAGTGGACAGACAGATGTGAGGAGGCATTCAAGAAAGCGAAAACAGCCTTAGCTCAGTCAGAGGCCCTAACCCACTTCAACCCCAACTTGCCATTACAGTTGGCATGTGATGCATCGCCTTATGGCGTTGGTGCGGTTGTCTCACACATCATGCTATCAGGTGAAGAAAGGCCAATTGCTTTCGCATCACAGACCTTAAGTAAAGCCGAGAGCAATTATGCACAGATAGAGCGTGAAGCACTCGCCATTGTGTTTGGAGTTAAGAAATTTCATCAGTTTCTGTTTGGACGACGATTCACACTGCTGACGGACCATAGACCCCTCACCTCCATCTTTGGTCCCCACACCGGCATTCTGTCGCTTGCAGCCAGCCGCATGCAGCGATGGGCGTTATTGTTATTTGCTCACCAGTACGATATCAAGTACAGAAGGTCTGAGCAGCACTGCAATGCAGACGGCCTCTCAAGGCTTCCCTTACCTGTCGCACACACTGAGCACTCCCAGGCTGAAATCTTCTACTTCAAGGAATGGACGAACGCCCCAGTTACATCTGTCCAAGTGAAAAAGTTCACCCACACTGATCCAGTGATGTCTGAGGTCGTGGACATTGTCACTCGTGGAAAAGGAGAGATGTCGGACAGCCTACAACCTTACCTAGTGAGGAGAAACGAGCTCACAGTTCAGTTTAGATGCTTGCTATGGGGTTTTCGAGTCATCATACCGCCACCACTGAGAAGGCAGGTGCTTGAAGAACTCCATTCAGGGCACTGTGGCATGGTGCAAATGAAGGAGATTGCACGCAGCTACTTTTGGTGGCCAGGTCTGGACGCAGCTATCGAAGACAAGGTCAAGTCATGTTCTGCATGTCAAAAGATGAGGAACATGCCTCAGCTAGTGCCACTACACCCATGGGACTTCCCAGAGGAGCCTTGGCAGCGAGTTCACATAGACTATGCAGGCCCACTGGAGGATCGTATGTTCTTAGTCGTAGTTGACGCAGACCGCAAATGGCCTGAGGTCACAGTGATGAAGAGCACCTCAGCGGAGAGAACCATCGAAGAGCTACGGTCAATCTTCAGTCGCTTCGGCTTGCCAACGCAACTCGTTAGTGATAATAGCCCCCAACTGGTGTCTGAAGAGTTCCGGTCATTCATGGAAGCAAATGGAATTCAGCACATCAAGTCAGCGCCGTATCACCCTGCAACGAACGGCCTCGCTGAAAGGTTTGTCCAAACGATGAAGCAAGCTTTAAAATCATCACAAGGGAACGGCTCCCTCAATAGGCATCTAAACACCTTCCTGTTAACCTACAGAAACACTCCCCACGCTACAACCAAAGTGGCACCCGCGTCAGCCATGATGAAAAGACAGCTTCGCACGCAACTCGACCTCCTGAGACCTCCAAAGACGAAACAGGTTGTACAGACACAACAGAGAGCACAGGTGGAGAGACGGAGCAAAGCAAAAGACAGAAGCTTCATAGCTGGAGAGAGAGTTCTTGCTCGGAACTACTGCAAAGGTCCAAAGTGGATACCATCCACAGTAGTTGCACAAACAGGGCCTGTGTCCTACACAGTTCACACACCGGAAAACATCATCTGGAGGAGACACGTGGATCAACTGTTGCCAGGAACCAACCTCAGAGAGGACTCATGTCAAGTGACAAACCAAGATCAGCTACTGGAGACCTACCATGACTACGAGCTATCACCTGAACATCCACTGCAGCAACCTACAAATGTGGAAAGTGCTCCAGACTCACCTGAACCAGCCAGAGTGGATACTCAGGGTACTGTTGCACCCCAGTCTGGGCATACACCATCACCACTCAGACTCAGAGATAATGTGACTGTAGACTCACCTGTACGTCGTCATTGCCCTGCAAGAGAAAGACGACCCCTTGACAGGTTGACTATTTAGTTCAGACTAACCTCCGACATTGGGGCAGAATACACCGCAGAGTTAAGTCTGGGGACTGAGGCAGTCTACCCTCTATCCCTAGTTTAGAAAGGGTTATTCTGAAATATTATATTAAAAAGAAAACAATTGGCAAAACAGTTAATATTTACTTTTTCCTTATGAGTCATCAAAGGTAAAGGGGGAGGAATATGTTGTGTATTGATATTCTAGTTTTGTCCCTTTAGGGCACCTGTAACCCCCACTTGCTTACCTACGTTAAAAACGCTTGGAATGTTCTTCCTGTGAAACGCATTAAACAATGCCCACGTTAATTTCTACTCCCGTCTCATGTCCTGTCCTTATATTAGTTGTATAAGTAATACAGTGTGCTATACAACAGGTTCTTTAGCTGTCCCCATAGGAGAACACTGTTTGGTTCCAGGAAGAACTCTATTTGGTTCCATGAACATAGGACACACATAGATTTATCATTAACGAGTTAAATAATTCAATAAAGCAACATACAGTAAGCATCCAGGCAATTGAATAATTAATGTACTCATATCTCATATCCTGAATAAATGTATGGAGTTCTGCAATTGATGCAAAGCTGGTTTGAAAGGACTTTCATTTTCAGTCCTTTGCAAAACCAACAGCCACTTGAGACATCAAGTAGCAGCCAGTATGTTTGTGCTGATAAGTCAAAAACGAGCTGCTATCTTCCACTGGAGAGTAACATTATAATCCATCACAGTCAACAGAGAAAAACACTGTCTGCATCTCTCTACAGCAACAGTCAAAACATGTCAGATTCACATCAGTATCAGTATTGATGAGAGGAGCTAAGCCAGGGTCTCCCAAACTCGGTCCTCGGGACCCCAAGGAGTGCACATTATGGTTTTTGCACTAGCACTACACAGCACTACTAATCATCAAGCTTTGAATCAGCTGTGTAGTGTTAGGGCAAAAACCAAAATGTGCACCCCTTGGAGTCCCGAGGACCAAGTTTGTGAAACGCTGAGCTAACCTAACATGTAGTAATGGGAACAGACTGAAGAAGAAACGGCATTGAACAGTTTCTATAAAATATTCTCACATATAGAAACCTGTCTATTGATTGCAGTCTGTGAGTAGCCTACAAGCATCTCTACATACTCTCAATCTCAGTGAGCAACTCACTGCTTCCAACGCACAGCATCTTTTTAGATCAATTAATATTGGTCCAACTGCTAGCAAAATATTATATAAGCACAGTTTGGTTGAATTTAACATTTACAGCCCAGCATTTTAAGTGGGCCTCGGCCGCTCCTATTCCACTCACACACCCAGAGAATATTACGGCTGTGTGGAGAGACGAACCAAGGCGCAGCGTGCTCTGAGTTCCACATCTTTATTTTTTGTGAAACTTACAAAACAGAAATAAACAACAAACCGTACCATAAGCAGTGCAGCATGCACTAACTCAAAATAAGATCCCACAAAGACCAGTGAGGAAATGGCTGCCTAAATATGATCCCCAATCAGAGACAACGATAAACAGCTGCCTCTGATTGGGAATCATACCAGGCCAACATAGACATAAAACAACCTAGATAACCTACCCTAGTCACACCCTGACCTAAACAACATAGAGAATAAAAGGCTCTCTATGGTCAGGGCGTGACAGAGAGAGCCATGCACAGCAGCTATTTATTATTACTTATACAGCAATAAAAACAAATATTTCATTTTCATTGTTGAATTATTTATGCTCCTCTAATACCTTATACAATATGGCTCTTTGGTTCAGTAGCCAGACCACCCACAGATGTCACAGAGATGCCAGGGCTGAGAGTGTCCAGGTTCGCATATTAGTCACATGCCACTTTCTACTAGAGAGAGGGAGAGATGAGGCTACTGGACAGAGTATAAACTTACCTTTAAATCCCACAAAGACCATGCTAGTGTTATAGCACCCAGAGAGAAAAAGCTGAATCTTTCTTAGGCATTTAAGACTCTTTAGGCTCACATGTTGACCACACCGCTCGCATGCGCGAGTGTTGAATTGTATGTGTACATTTATTTTGCAATCATTGCACCCACACTGCTCGCGCGCGGCAACGAGCATCTGTGTTGACAAGCGCTAAAATAGAAGTCAGTTCTATTTGTGATGCTGAACACGTGCAAGTCCTGCCTCTCCCATCTCCTCATTGGTTTATAGAAGCAAATACACACGTGCCATCTCCTCATTGGTTATACCCACGTGGGGGATTGAAAGATGAACTGAGGTCGGTCGTGGTAATACACCTTATTATGAAAGTTAGATGCCAATCGCCATATAAAGTCCAAAGAAGAAAACGCCTGGAAGGAGGAGTGATGATTAGAAACGATTCGGTTGACCGTTTTATGTGTGGATTAATTGTCGGAGTAGAGGACCTTGTGCATTTCAGGTAAAGTAACAACTCAACATTTATATCCCGGGACAAATTAGCTAACAACAGCAAGCTAGCTAAATAGCACAAATTAGCTAGCAACTGCAAGCTAGCTAGCTAAATTGCAGTAAATGTTTAATGCTTTTCGACCTGTCCCCAAATTAATAGAATTGGTTCAGAGTTTGTTTTGATATTTCAACCTGCGTGTCGTGATCGCGTTTGGTGTGGGAGGACAAGTCAATTTGCGCACGATGGCGCACGATGGCGCACGCGAACGCATGGTGTCAGATGAAGAGAAATTCAGGTGTGCTCATTTCATCTCTCCCTATTCATTTATAGCCAGAAGAAGCAGGACAAAAAAGTGGCAAAGAGATCTCAAATTGTATTTTTTCTTTCAACCATGTGACACTTCTCCTGGTCACATCCTTAACAGAAAGCTTTCATGTTACCCAGTGGTGGTGTGCCCATCCCTCTACCCCCACCCAATCTTTGGGTGGGCAGAGAGATGAAGGGGAAGATGATCGAACAGTGGGTAGAGTGGAGCTGCTTTTGGGATGTTTGTCCAATTCCCAGAGTGCATTAATATGGCCGCCTCACCTTACTTCCCACCCCCCATGGGACTCTGATTAATCCACTCTCCTGGTCCACCACAATCCCAGCCCTCCCAGCCGCCTGCAGCCCCCCACCCCACCTGCCCCCATGGAAGGGAGAAGAAGAGGTGGAGAGTCCTCATCATTCATCTACCTCCATCTACCTATGACAGCTTACTACTGACGAACACTTCCATATTGTCCCATGATCATATTAAAGCAGCCCAATCAGTCAGCGGATCATCAATATGGAGCCTGTGTGTGAGCGGAACAGAGCAGTCTGTACGCATTCCTAGGTACTGCAGAGTGGAGAGGTGGTGGAGTTAGTATTCAGAGGACAGCAGCACCGGCCTCTCTAGACAGACCAGGCTAGCGGAGCGTAAAGAACACAGGCTCTGTGTGCGACTCATCAGGCCTGGCTGATCCCCTGTCATGGGTCATTACTAGGTGAGGCATCCTTGTCTCCCCCCTTTGTCTCCCCTGCCCCTCTGCGACAGGCCACTGGGCAGTGGGCAAGGCCACATCTAACACTACCTCCAGCCTTCCCTAGAGTACCATCACACACTGACTGACTCCAACACTAGCTTCAGGCCTCTCTACTGTTACAGAATAACACAGCTCTAGCCTCATTCCTGTTGGCTGTTCCATAAACAAGTATCACATTAATATTAACATTGTGGGAGAGGTGAGCATTCCAGCTACACTGCCATTGTTATGAAGGAGTAGTAATGGGATTATCTCTGCCTATGCCTTGTACAGTGAGAGCTGATCGATCTAGCTGCTGTACCATAGAGGTGATGTGACAAAGAGGCTGAGTCTAAATAGCCTGTCTAGGTATACTGTAGGGCGTGGTTAGCGTCAGGCGTGGTTAGGGTCATTCCATGTTGATATACACTGAGTGTACAAAACAGGGACACCTGCTCTTTCCGTGACATAGACTGACCAGGTGAATCCAGGTGAAAGCTATGATCCCTTATTGATGTCACTTGTCAGATGAAGGGGAGGAGACGGGTTAAATAAGGATTTCTAAGCCTTGAGACATTTGAGACATGGATTGTGTATGTGTGCCATTCAGAGAGTAAATGGGCAAGACAAAAGATTGAAGTGCCTTTGAACGGGGTATGTCAGTAGGTGCCAGGCACACCGGTTTGTGTTTGTCAAGAACTGCAACGCTGCTGTTTTTTTCACGCTCAATAGTTTCCCATGTGTATCAAGAATGGTCCACCACCCAAAGGACATCCAGCCAACTTGACACAACTGTGGGTAGCATTGGAGTTAACATTGGCCAGCATCCCTGTGGAATGTTTACGACACCTTGTAGAGTCCCTGCCCCGATGAATTGAGGCTGTTCTGAGAGGAAAAGGGTGTGCAACTGAACATTAGTTAAGAGAGTCTTTCATGGTCGTGCCATGAGAACTCCCGTCCAATCCAATAGTCTACACAGGCCTATTGATGTTGTGCTGTTCCCAGCTATATGGTTGCATATTGCATCCTGTCTCGATTGAAATGTTGTTCACGAAAGTTCAATCAGGAAGGCTGGTCTGCATGCTCATTTAACATCATCAAGCAGCACAACATCATTCACTGTTTCCTACTATACAGGCACAGAGGGAATGAATACAAATGTATCATCATAAACATAGCGTCTGGTTCTTATCCTCTTCCTATTAGCCATGTGTGGAATGTCATTCACCTATTTACCTTTAGCCTACAAGCACGGCACAATAATGCTTGCTGTTGAACCTATGGGCTCACTCTTGCAATTATCACTTTCCTTGGGATGTATTTATACGTCAACTTACGCATGTTCTCTCGCTTGCTGTTTTTCAGCAACAGTCTTGGACGACCATCCACCTCCCCACCACCACAAGCTATAGTGCCTTCAGAAAGTATTCACACCTCTTGACTTTTTCCCCATTTTGTTGTGTTACAAAGTGGTTTTAAAATGGATTTAATTGTTTAAAAAAATCGATCTACACAAAATTCTCTGTAATGTCAAAGTGGAAGAAAATTGAGATTTTTTTTAATGGAAAAATAAAACACTAATATATCTTGATTAGATAAGTATTCAAGCCCCCCAGTCAATGCATGTTAGAATCACCTTTTTGGCATCGATAACAGCTGTGAGTCTTTCTGGCTAAGTCTCTATGAGCTTTGCACATTTGGATTGTACAATATTTGCCTATTATTCCTTAAATTATTCAAGATCTGTCAAGTTGGTTGTTGAACATTGCTAGACAGCCATTTCAAGTCTTGCTATACATTTTCAGGTAGACTTAAATCAAAGCTGTTTAGAAATCTATGTTATTCAATTATTGCACCCACACTGCTCGCGCGGGTCAACGAGTGTCTGCGATGCCAAGGGCTAAAATAGAACTCCTTTCTATTTCTGACGCAGATCGCACTGCAAGTCCTGCCTCTCCCATCTCCTCATTGGTTTATAGAAGCAGGTACCCACGTGCCATCTCCTTATTGGTTATACCCACGTGGGTGATAGAAAGATGAAATGTTATGCCGGTTGTCGTGGTAATACAATGAAAGTGTAGATGCCAATCACCATATAAGTTCAAAGATGAAAAAGCCTGGAAAGAGGAGAGATGACTAGAAATGATTCGGTTGGCCGTTTTATGTGTGGATTAATTGTCGGAGTAGAGGACCTTGTGCATTTCAGGTAAAATAACAACTCAATGTTTATATCCCAGGACAAATTAGCTAGCAACAGCAAGCTAGCTAAATAGGACAAATTAGCTAGCAAGTGCAAGCTAACTAGCTAAACTGCCATACATGTTTAATGCTTTCCGACCTGTCCCCAAATTAATGTCATTGGTTCAGAGTTTGTTTTGATATTTTAACCTGCCTGTCGTGATCGCATTTGGTGTAGGGGGACAAAATACATTTATGCACGATGGAGCATGCGCACAGCCGGTTTGGGTTCCGTGTAAGCCAGTCAGGAACATTCAATGTCATCTTTGTAAGCAACTCCAGTGTATATTTGGCCTTGTGTTTTAGGTAATTGTCCTGCTGAAAGGTGAATTTGTCTCCCAGTGTCTGAACAGACAGAACCAAGTTTTCCACTAGGATTCTGCCTGTGCTTAGCTCTATTCTGTTTATTTTTATCCCCCCAAAAATCCCTAGTCCTTGCCAATGACAAGCATACCCATAACATGACGCAGCCACAACCATGGTTGAAAATATGAAGGGTGGTACTCAGTGATGTGTTGTGTTGGATTTGCGTTGGATTTGTATTCAGGACAAACAGTTCATTTCTTTGCCACATGTATTACTTTAGTGCTAAAAGGATGCATGTTTTTGAATATTTGTGTTCTGTACAGACTTCCATCTTTACCTATCATCAGCATCCTCAGAGATGAGGCCATACCCTAAACTATTTAATAATATTCCATATTACATTCTGGCTCTGTTGTTCATTCAGTTAAGCCCGTCCTTGATTGAACTGGCATGTCTCAAACACCCCAAGTCTAAATCCTTCCTATCCTCCTCCAAGCACCACTAACACTAATTACAGCACACAGCAGACATTACACCACTAACACTAATTACAGCACACTGCAGGCACCACACCACTAACACTAATTACAGCAGACATTACACCACTAACACTAATTACAGCACACTGCAGACACCACACCACTAACACTAATTACAGCACACTGCAGACACCACACCACTAACACTAATTACAGCACACAGCAGACATTACACCACTAACATTAATTACAGCACACTGCAGACACCACATCACTAACACTAATTACAGCACACTGCAGGCACCACACCACTAACACTAATTACAGCAGACATTACACCACTAACACTAATTACAGCACACTGCAGACACCACACCACTAACACTAATTACAGCACACTGCAGACACCACACCACTAACACTAATTACAGCACACTGCAGACACCACACCACTAACACTAATTACAGTACACTGCAGGCACCACACCACTAACACTAATTACAGTACACTGCAGGCACCACACCACTAACACTAATTACAGAACACTGCAGGCACCACACCACTAACACTAATTACAGCACACTGCAGACACCACATCACTAACACTAATTACAGCACACTGCAGGCACCACACACTACTAACACTAATTACAGCACACTGCAGACACCACACCACTAACACTAATTACAGCACACTGCAGGCACCACACCACTAACACTAATTACAGCACACTGCAGGCACCACACCACTAACACTAATTAGAGCACACTGCAGGCACCACACCACTAACACTAATTACAGCACACTGCAGACACCACACACCACTAACACTAATTACAGCACACTGCAGACACCACACACCACTAACACTAATTACAGCGCACTGCAGACACCACATCACTAACACTAATTACAGCACACTGCAGACACCACACCACTAACACTAATTACAGCACACTGCAGACACCACATCACTAACACTAATTACAGCACACTGCAGACACCACATCACTAACACTAATTACAGCACACTGCAGACACCACATCACTAACACTAATTACAGCACACTGCAGACACCACATCACTAACACTAATTACAGCACACTGCAGGCACCACACACCACTAACACTAATAACAGAACACTGCAGGCACCACACACCACTAACACTAATTACAGCACACTACAGACATCACACACCACTAACACTAATTACAGCACACTGCAGGCACCACACCACTAACACTAATTACAGCACACTGCAGACACCACTCATCACCAACACTAATTACAGCACACTGCAGGCACCACACCACTAACACTAATTACAGTACACTGCAGGCACCACACACCACTAACACTAATTACAGCACACTGCAGACACCACACCACTAACACTAATTACAGCACACTGCAGACACCACTCATCACCAACACTAATTACAGCACACTGCAGGCACCACACCACTAACACTAATTACAGCACACTGCAGGCACCACACCACTAACACTAATTACAGCACACTGCAGGCACCACACACCACTAACACTAATTACAGCACACTGCACACACCACTAACACTAATTACAGCACACTGCAGACACCACTCATCACCAACACTAATTACAGCACACTGCAGACACCACTCATCACCAACACTAATTACAGCACACTGCAGGCACCACACCACTAACACTAATTACAGCACACTGCAGGCACCACACCACTAACACTAATTACAGCACACTGCAGGCACCACACCGCTAACACTAATTACAGCACACTGCAGGCACCACACCACTAACACTAATTACAGCACACTGCAGACACCACATCACTAACACTAATTACAGTACACTGCAGGCACCACACCACTAACACTAATTACAGTACACTGCAGGCACCACACCACTAACACTAATTACAGCAGACATTACACCACTAACACTAATTACAGCACACTGCAGACACCACACCACTAACACTAATTACAGCACACTGCAGACACCACACCACTAACACTAATTACAGCACACTGCAGACACCACACCACTAACACTAATTACAGTACACTGCAGGCACCACACCACTAACACTAATTACAGTACACTGCAGGCACCACACCACTAACACTAATTACAGAACACTGCAGGCACCACACCACTAACACTAATTACAGCACACTGCAGACACCACATCACTAACACTAATTACAGCACACTGCAGGCACCACACACTACTAACACTAATTACAGCACACTGCAGACACCACACCACTAACACTAATTACAGCACACTGCAGGCACCACACCACTAACACTAATTACAGCACACTGCAGGCACCACACCACTAACACTAATTAGAGCACACTGCAGGCACCACACCACTAACACTAATTACAGCACACTGCAGACACCACACACCACTAACACTAATTACAGCACACTGCAGACACCACACACCACTAACACTAATTACAGCGCACTGCAGACACCACATCACTAACACTAATTACAGCACACTGCAGACACCACACCACTAACACTAATTACAGCACACTGCAGACACCACATCACTAACACTAATTACAGCACACTGCAGACACCACATCACTAACACTAATTACAGCACACTGCAGACACCACATCACTAACACTAATTACAGCACACTGCAGGCACCACACACCACTAACACTAATAACAGCACACTGCAGGCACCACACACCACTAACACTAATTACAGCACACTACAGACATCACACACCACTAACACTAATTACAGCACACTGCAGGCACCACACCACTAACACTAATTACAGCACACTGCAGACACCACTCATCACCAACACTAATTACAGCACACTGCAGGCACCACACCACTAACACTAATTACAGTACACTGCAGGCACCACACACCACTAACACTAATTACAGCACACTGCAGACACCACACCACTAACACTAATTACAGCACACTGCAGACACCACTCATCACCAACACTAATTACAGCACACTGCAGGCACCACACCACTAACACTAATTACAGCACACTGCAGGCACCACACCACTAACACTAATTAGAGCACACTGCAGGCACCACACCACTAACACTAATTACAGCACACTGCAGACACCACACACCACTAACACTAATTACAGCACACTGCAGACACCACACACCACTAACACTAATTACAGCGCACTGCAGACACCACATCACTAACACTAATTACAGCACACTGCAGACACCACACCACTAACACTAATTACAGCACACTGCAGACACCACATCACTAACACTAATTACAGCACACTGCAGACACCACATCACTAACACTAATTACAGCACACTGCAGACACCACATCACTAACACTAATTACAGCACACTGCAGGCACCACACACCACTAACACTAATAACAGCACACTGCAGGCACCACACACCACTAACACTAATTACAGCACACTACAGACATCACACACCACTAACACTAATTACAGCACACTGCAGGCACCACACCACTAACACTAATTACAGCACACTGCAGACACCACTCATCACCAACACTAATTACAGCACACTGCAGGCACCACACCACTAACACTAATTACAGTACACTGCAGGCACCACACACCACTAACACTAATTACAGCACACTGCAGACACCACACCACTAACACTAATTACAGCACACTGCAGACACCACTCATCACCAACACTAATTACAGCACACTGCAGGCACCACACCACTAACACTAATTACAGCACACTGCAGGCACCACACCACTAACACTAATTACAGCACACTGCAGGCACCACACACCACTAACACTAATTACAGCACACTGCACACACCACTAACACTAATTACAGCACACTGCAGACACCACTCATCACCAACACTAATTACAGCACACTGCAGACACCACTCATCACCAACACTAATTACAGCACACTGCAGGCACCACACCACTAACACTAATTACAGCACACTGCAGGCACCACACCACTAACACTAATTACAGCACACTGCAGGCACCACACCGCTAACACTAATTACAGCACACTGCAGGCACCACACCACTAACACTAATTACAGCACACTGCAGACACCACATCACTAACACTAATTACAGTACACTGCAGGCACCACACCACTAACACTAATTACAGCACACTGCAGGCACCACACCACTAATTACTGCACACTGCAGACACCACACCACTAACACTAATTACAGCACACTGCAGGCACCACACACCACTAACACTAATTACAGCACACTGCAGGCACCACACCACTAACACTAATTACAGCACACTGCAGACACCACACCACTAACACTAATTACAGCACACTGCAGGCACCACACACCACTAACACTAATTACAGCAGACATTACACCACTAACATTAATTACAGCACACTGCAGACACCACTCATCACCAACACTAATTACAGCACACTGCAGGCACCACACCACTAACACTAATTACAGCAGACATTACACCACTAACACTAATTACAGCACACTGCAGACACCACACCACTAACACTAATTACAGCACACTGCAGACACCACACCACTAACACTAATTACAGTACACTGCAGACACCACACCAATAACACTAATTACAGTACACTGCAGACACCACACCACTAACACTAATTACAGAACACTGCAGGCACCACACCACTAACACTAATTACAGCACACTGCAGACACCACATCACTAACACTAATTACAGCACACTGCAGGCACCACACCACTAACACTAATTAGAGCACACTGCAGGCACCACACCACTAACACTAATTACAGCACACTGCAGACACCACACACCACTAACACTAATTACAGCACACTGCAGACACCACACACCACTAACACTAATTACAGCGCACTGCAGACACCACATCACTAACACTAATTACAGCACACTGCAGACACCACACCACTAACACTAATTACAGCACACTGCAGACACCACACAACTAACACTAATTACAGCACACTGCAGACACCACATCACTAACACTAATTACAGCACACTGCAGACACCACATCACTAACACTAATTACAGCACACTGCAGACACCACATCACTAACACTAATTACAGCACACTGCAGGCACCACACACCACTAACACTAATTACAGCACACTGCAGGCACCACACACCACTAACACTAATTACAGCACACTGCAGGCACCACACACCACTAACACTAATTACAGCACACTGCAGACACCACACCACTAACACTAATTACAGCACACTGCAGACACCACTCATCACCAACACTAATTACAGCACACTGCAGGCACCACACCACTAACACTAATTACAGCACACTGCAGACACCACTCATCACCAACACTAATTACAGCACACTGCAGGCACCACACCACTAACACTAATTACAGCACACTGCAGGCACCACACCACTAACACTAATTACAGCCCACTGCAGGCACCACACCACTAACACTAATTACAGCACACTGCAGACACCACACCACTAACACTAATTACAGCACACTGCAGACACCACATCACTAACACTAATTACAGCACACTGCAGGCACCACACACCACTAACACTAATTACAGCACACTGCAGACACCACACCACTAACACTAATTACAGCACACTGCAGGCACCACACACCACTAACACTAATTACAGCACACTGCAGACACCACACCACTAACAATAATTACAGCACACTGCAGACACCACTCATCACCAACACTAATTACAGTACACTGCAGACACCACACCACTAACACTAATTACAGCACACTGCAGGCACCACACCACTAACACTAATTACAGCACACTGCAGGCACCACACCACTAACACTAATTACAGCACACTGCAGGCACCACACCACTAACACTAATTACAGCACACTGCAGACACCACACCACTAACACTAATTACAGCACACTGCAGGCACCACACCACTAACACTAATTACAGCACACTGCAGGCACCACACCACTAACACTAATTACAGCACACTGCAGGCACCACACCACTAACACTAATTACAGCACACTGCAGGCACCACACCACTAACACTAATTACAGCACACTGCAGGCACCACATCACTAACACTAATTACAGCACACTGCAGACACCACATCACTAACACTAATTACAGCACACTGCAGACACCACACACTACTAACACTCATTACAGCACACTGCAGACACCACACCACTAACACTAATTACAGCACACTGCAGACACCACACCACTAACACTAATTACAGCACACTGCAGACACCACACCACTAACACTAATTACAGCACACTGCAGGCACCACACACCACTAACACTAATTACAGCACACTGCAGGCACCACACACCACTAACACTAATTACAGCACACTGCAGACACCACACCACTAATTACAGCACACTGCAGACACCACATCACTAACACTAATTACAGCACACTGCAGGCACCACACCACTAACACTAATTATAGTACACTGCAGGCACCACACACCACTAACACTAATTACAGCACACTGCAGACACCACACCACTAACACTAATTACAGCACACTGCAGGCACCACACCACTAATTACAGCACACTGCAGGCACCACACCACTAACACCAATTACAGCACACTGCAGACACCACATCACTAACACTAATTACAGCACACTGCAGACACCACACACTACTAACACTAATTACAGCACACTGCAGACACCACACACTACTAACACTAATTACAGCACACTGCAGACACCACACCACTAACACTAATTACAGCACACTGCAGGCACCACACCACTAACACTAATTACAGCACACTGCAGGCACCACTCATCACCAACACTAATTACAGTACACTGCAGACACCACACCACTAACACTAATTACAGCACACTGCAGGCACCACACCACTAACACTAATTACAGCACACTGCAGGCACCACACCACTAACACTAATTACAGCACACTGCAGGCACCACACCACTAACACTAATTACAGCACACTGCAGGCACCACACCACTAACACTAATTACAGCACACTGCAGGCACCACACCACTAACACTAATTACAGCACACTGCAGGCACCACACCACTAACACTAATTACAGCACACTGCAGGCACCACATCACTAACACTAATTACAGTACACTGCAGGCACCACACCACTAACACTAATTACAGCACACTGCAGACACCACACCACTAACACTAATTACAGCACACTGCAGACACCACATCACTAACACTAATTACAGCACACTGCAGACACCACATCACTAACACTAATTACAGCACACTGCAGACACCACATCATTAACACTAATTACAGCACACTGCAGACACCACATCACTAACACTAATTACAGCACACTCCAGGCACTACACACCACTAACACTAATTACAGCACACTGCAGACACCACACCACTAACACTAATTACAGTACACTGCAGGCACCACACCACTAACACTAATTACAGCACACAGCAGACACCACATCACTAACACTAATTACAGCACACTGCAGACACCACATCACTAACACTAATTACAGCACACTGCAGACACCACACCACTAACACTAATTACAGCACACTGCAGACACCACATCACTAACACTAATTACAGAACACTGCAGACACCACATCACTAACACTAATTACAGCACACTGCAAACACCACATCACTAACACAAATTACAGCACACTGCAGACACCACACCACTAACACTAATTACAGCACACTGCAGACACCACACCACTAACACTAATTACAGCACACTGCAGACACCACACACCACTAACACTAATTACAGCACACTGCAGACACCACATCACTAACACTAATTACAGCACACTGCAGACACCACACCACTAACACTAATTACAGTACACGGCAGACACCACACACATCACTAACACTAATTACAGCACACGGCAGACACCACACACATCACTAACACTAATTACAGCACACTGCAGACACCACATCATTAACACTAATTACAGCACACTGCAGACACCACATCATTAACACTAATTACAGCACACTGCAGACACCACATCACTAACACTAATTACAGCACACTGCAGGCACCACACACCACTAACACTAATTACAGCACACTGCAGACACCACATCACTAACACTAATTACAGCACACTGCAGACACCACATCACTAACAAGAATTACAGCACACTGCAGGCACCACATCACTAACATGAATTACAGCACACTGCAGACACCACATCACTAACACTAATTACAGCACACTGCAGACACCACATCACTAACACTAATTACAGCACACTGCAGACACCACACACCACTAACACTAATTACAGCACACTGCAGACACCACACACCACTAACACTAATTACAGTACACTGCAGACACCACACACCACTAACACTAATTACAGTACACTGCAGACACCACTAACACTAATTACAGCACACTGCAGACACCACACCACTAACACTAATTACAGCACACTGCAGACACCACACACCACTAACACTAATTACAGGACACTGCAGACACCACACCACTAACACTAATTACAGTACACTGCAGACACCACTAACACTAATTACAGCACACTGCAGACACCACACCACTAACACTAATTACAGCACACTGCAGACACCACACCACTAACACTAATTACAGCACACTGCAGACACCACACCACTAACACTAATTACAGCACACTGCAGGCACCACACACCACTAACACTAATTACAGCACACTGCAGGCACCACACCACTAACACTAATTACAGCACACTGCAGACACCACATCACTAACATGAATTACAGCACACTGCAGGCACCACATCACTAACAGCACACTGACTGACTGGCTCCACGCATGTCCTCATTGCACCACTACCACCAACATACAGCCCACTGAGTGGATGGATCCTCACACGTCCACAAGCAAAGAGACACATCAGAAATTCAGGCAGCATTCTCAAGCCATGCTGCTATTATATATGAAACCAATGCTTGGCAGCACATTGCAGACTCAATGCATACATTTTACATCCCATTCACAGGCTGCCCACCAGACTAGGAGCTACTGTAAATCCACAATGAGCAGAGGCTCTGAACACAGGTTTGAATGTAGTCTAACATGACAGGCTATTAGATCCCCCTCTTAGGCTAATCTCAGAGAGTCTGATAGTGATTTCTGTCATAAGCCTTCTGGAAAGAGAAATTCATTACACAGCTGAGCAACTCTGAGAAAACATTGTATGGTGATTGTGTCTAACATGGCAAAAATGTAAAATTAGAGAATTATACACATGAGGAGCATAACAGTGAGAGGGAGAGGTTCTCTTCTCTCTGTCCTGAGGAGAATGGTGATGATAGTGAGTACTGAGTAGGAGTGACACTGGCCCTTGGTTCATTGCATACTACAGTGGCTTGCGAAAGTATTCACCCCCTTGGCATTTTTCCTACTTTGTTGCCTTACAACTTGGAATTAAAATTGAGTTTTGGGGGGGTTGTATAATTTGATTTACACATGTCTACCACTTTGAAGATGCAAAATATTTATTGTGAAACAAACAAGAAATAAGACAAAAGAACTGAAAACTCGAGCATGCATAACTATTCCCCCCCCCCCCCCCCAAAGTCAATACTATGTGGAGACACGTTTTGCAGCAATTACAGCTGCAAGTCTCTTGGGGTATGTCTCTATAAGCTGGCACATCTAGCCACTGGGATTTTTGCCCATTCTTCAACGCAAAACTGCTCCAGCTCCTTCAAGTTGGATGGGTTCCACTGGCGTACAGCAATCTTTAAGTCATTACACAGATTCTCAATTGGATTGAGGTCTGTGCTTTGACTAGGCCATTCCAAGACATTTAAATGTGTCCCATTAAACCATTTGAGTGTTGCTTTAGCAGTATGCTTAGGGCCATTGTCCTGCTGGAAGGTGAACCTCCGTCCCAGTCTCAAATCTCTGGAAAACTGAAACAGGTTTCCCTCAAGAATTTCCCTGTATTTAGTGCCATCCATCATTCCTTAAATTCTGACCATTTTCCCAGTCCCTGCTGATGAAAAACATCCCCACAGCATGATGCTGCCACCACCATGCTTCACTGTGGGGATGATGTTCTCGGGTTGATGTGAGGTGTTGGGTTTGCACTAGAAATAGCGTTATCCTTGATGGACAAAAAGCTCAAGTTTAGTCTCATCTGACCAGAGTACCTTCTTCCATATGTTTGGGGAGTCTCCTACATGCCTTTTGGTGAACACTAAATGTGTTTGCTTATTTTTTTTTTTAAGCAAAGGCTTTTTTCTGGCCACTCTTCTGTAAAGCCCAGCTCTGTGGAGTGCACGGCTTAAAGTGGTCCTATGGACAGATACTCCAATCTCCAATGTGGAGCTTTGCAGCTCCTTCAGGGTTATCTTTGGTCTCTTTGTTGCCTCTCGGATTAATGCCCTCCTTGCCTGGTCTGTGATTTTGGGTGGGCGGCCCTCTCTTGGCAGGTTTGTTGTGGTGCCATATTCTTCCATGTTTTAATAATGGATTTAATGGTGCTCTGTGGGATGTTCAAAGTTTCTGTCTGATATTTTTTTATAACCCAACCCTGATCTGTACTTCGCCACAACTCTGTCCCTGACCTGTTTGGACAGCTCCTTGGTCTTCATGGTGCCGCTCACAGATCACTGCACCTGTACATAGCCCATCTGTAAACAGTCCATCTATCTACCTCATCCCCATACTGTATTTATTTATTTATTTATTTATTTATCTTGCTCCTTTGCACCCAGTATCTCTACTTGCACATTCATCTTCTGCACATCTACCATTCCCGTGTTTAATTGCATTATTGTAATTACTTTGCCACCATGGCCTATTTATTGCCTTAACACCCTTATCTTACCTCATTTGCACTCACTGTATATAGACTTTTTGTTTTAATTTTTCTACTGTATTATTGACTGTATGTTTTGTTTATTCCATGTGTAACTCTGTTGTTGTATGTGTCGAATTGCTTTGCTTTATCTTGGCCAGGTACTTATGAGGAATTAAAACTCATTGTAAAGATGCCTGAGCACAAACATATCTGTCATTTCTGTGCTGCTGAAGCATTTCAGCCCATTTTGATTCCTGACACCGTGGGCGACTGTACTGACAACACAGTGGAAAGATTGTCCCTATTACAGAACTAAAAGCAATATAAATGTCAAACAGTTCCTAGTTTAGTGTAGTCTGACAATTTCCAGGTCAGTAGTTGAGCTGAGAGTATCCTTTCTCAAAGGCATTGGAATTGTGATCTATTTAACAGTATTTTATCCCAGCTAGCACAAATCCAGGCCTTCTCACAGTAGAGGGTCACACAAAAAAAGAAAAAGTACCCAATTGTCATACTTGAGTAAAAGTAAAGATAACTTAATAGAAATTGACTCAAGTAAAAGTGAAAGTCACCTAGTAAAATCCTACTTGAGTAAAAGTAAAAAAAGTGTTTGGTTTTAAATATACTTAAGTAGCAAAAGTACATGTAATTGCTAAAATATACAAGTATCAAAAGTAAAAGTATAAATCATTTCAAATTCCTTATATTAAGCAAACCAGACGGTGTGATTTTCTTGTTTTTTTAATTTACGGAGAGCCAGGGGCACACTCCAACACTCAGACATAATTTACAAACAAAGCATTTGTGTTTAGTGAGTCCACCAGATCAGATGCAGTAGGGATGACCAGGGATTTTCTCTTTAAGTAAGTGAATTAGTCCATTTTCCTGTCCTGCTAAGCATTCAAAATGTAACGAGTACTTTTGGGTGTCAGGGAAAACGTATGTATTATTTTCTTTAGGAATGTAGTGGTGTAAAAGTAAAAGCTAACAAAAATATAAATAGTAAAGTAAAGTACAGATACCCCCAAAAACTACTTAAGTAGTACTTCAAAGTATTTTTACTTAAGTACTTTACACCACTGAAAACTAGTTGCCCTGGAGAGGGCTTGCCAAATATCACTCACCACCAGAGAGAGAGGCCTCTTCCATGACACCACTCCTATCAGTCCAGACAGCAGCACCTGAAAGAGGACAACACTATAGGTCAGCGAAAGGGAAGAAAACGCAGTACAATAGTTAGGATAACCAACATGGTCATGAACAGTCCCCGCATGTGAGAGGAAGGGGAAAGACAGACATGGGTACTAGGTTTTTCCGTATGGTTCACTGTGGTGTGATCTTGGATTGTGATCATATCTCCTTGGTGTGAGCTGACACATCACAGTATCACAGTAAAAAAAAAATAATTCATATCTGGTGTTCTATTAGCCTCCAGCATTCTGTTTCTCTACATTCTCTCTCCTGCACCCTCCTTCACCCACCATTAACCAACAACACTCCCCCACCCACCTAGCTTCTCTCTCTCTCCCCCTCTCCATCACCTCTCTTTTACACACTAGCCTCTCTCTGAATCCCTGAGTTCAGCTGGAAAGACATCAAACCTACAGGCAGCCTTTCACTAACAAGGGCAAACCAATCCCCTCTATTGTTATAGCCATCTTGACTTGTTTACGTCTTTGGCTGATACTCAAAAAGATAAAAAATACTGAAAACACACTGAAGCAGACGGTGAGTGACGATGCGCACTGGAGAGCGCCCACTCCAATGCTGTCCCCTCATTTCACACAAACACAGATTGCAAATGCTAATGTTTGTTTATGTTGCTAACTTCTTCAGGCATATTCTTGTTGTTAAAACCCTTCTAACATGCATTGCAGTTGTTACATAAAAATCACACATGAGTAAAACATTTGACATTGTTTATTATTAGTTTAAAGTTACTTTGTATCGCTGACCTGAACTGCTTTGGGAAGCGTGACATCTGCATATTCAATAATTAGAGTTTTCTATGTTGAGGGGTATTTTCCTAATATCGTTATTCTTTGAATGTTTATGTCTTAATATTTGTGACATGTATTATGTAATGGCCATTGTCCATATTCCTTAGTTCCAGCTCACCTTCTGCACATAAATACCACCATTTTGCACCTGATTCCGTCAGACTACTGGGGCTGTTCGCCCGTTGACAAAACTGCCTGGGATCTAGCCTACTATTTTACAGAGCCGCAATGGATGAGCCCCAATGGATTTTTGGGAGATGTTAAATTTGCAGTGTTATTCACATTTTACCCATTTTAGATGAGGGCTGAAGATCAGTGAGACGAGCAGATCATTACTGCTTTAGATCAGGAGGATTATTTATCTTGCTCAACCAAAATGTGCTGAGTGACTCCCTGACTGCAGATTAGCAACGACAAAAAGGATGAACACCCGAAATGAACATAGAGTTGTACATACAGCATGCAGGAGCCAATACCTATTGTCTGCCAAAATGTAGACATCTTATCACTGTAACATGCCTACTGTCTACATAATTAAGCATGTTAATGCCTACACAGTAAGATTTTTTTGTTTTGAACAGTGACCAAATAGAGGCAAGATGATTTTACATACTCAGTCATTTTAATTCTGAAATGATAATTTGATGGCATCATTAAACATATTCTGCAAGTGACATGAATATGTTTCGGAAGCTTGGAGAGAGATGATCATTTCAAAGGCAGATTTCTACCGAGATGTGAACGCTTCAGTATCTATTTGCTCTCATGAATTATAGATCACGCATTCTGTTGCAACAGAGGAAGAGAAAGAGAGAGAGCGAAAGAGAGAGAGCGAAAGAGAGAGAGCGAAAGAGAGAGAGCGAAAGAGAGAGAGCGAAAGAGAGAGAGCGAAAGAGAGAGAGCGAAAGAGAGAGAGAGAGCAAGAGAGAGAGAGCATGAGAGAGAGAGCATGAGAGAGAGAGCATGAGAGAGAGAGCAGGAGGGAGAGAGAGAGAGAGAGAGAGAGAGAGAGAGAGAGAGAGAGAGAGAGAGAGAGAGAGAGAGAGAGAGAGAGAGAGAGAGAGAGAGAGAGAGAGAGAGAGAGAGAGAGAGAGAGAGAGAGAGAGAGAGAGAGAGAGAGAGAGAGAGAGAGAGAGAGAGAGAGAGAGAGAGAGAGAGAGAGAGAGAGAGAGAGAGAGAGAGAGAGAGAGAGAGAGAGATATAGATAGATAGATAGAAAGGCTGTATCCCTGCAAATGCAGCCTGGTAGTAAATCTGTTCAGCAGTAAAAGCAGCCCAAGTCTGTGCCAGACACACAGAGATCAGCTCCTCTCCTCTGCTTCTGTCTTTAGCACAGACACCTCTGGTCCAGAGCAACACCTTAACCGTCTCACACACTTGATCTCCAAACAGCCCCCGTCAACCTCTGATACCACATAAAGAACCCAGGAGCACATGAATGGATGGCTATTACGCGGCAACACTGTTAAGTTTCACTTTTCTTTCCATAGAGCTTAGTTGTCATGGCACCCAGGGGACTCCTCCCTCTTATCTCCAAGTTTCATTCTTACATCTCAGATGGTGGAGGAGAGGAAGGACAGGCTGACTGCGTTAAGCCCTGCACCAGCCCTCTTCCAGGGAACGAAGGGAACATTCATTAGCTAACACTCTTAACTGGTGAGATATCAGTGGTAGAGCAGAGAATCCACTCAGCCTTGTCTCTACTCTGAAAGGTAGTCATAAGGGGAAACTTCAGGAAGTTGGGTGTCTGAGAGTGAAACAACTCTGGTCCCCTGGACAAGGAGACAGGGGGAAGGAGTCAGGCAGGCTTTAGGGGCTAGTGGAGCTGCTAAACCCTGGGCTGAGGCTGGCTGGAGCAGAGGCTGTAGCTATGGTTGTGGCTGTCTGAGAGGTGATATGGAGGGGGCTGCCGGTGATAGCTTTGTGTCAATCATGCAGGGATTCCTCTTGCCGCTGCACTGGGAAAAGGATTAAGACACAACACTTTACCACTTTAGTCACTGAGGCCTGGCCACCTATTCAGCTCAACTCACCAGTTTGGAAAAGCTCATTTTCTTTCACTTCTGCCCTGCTGCAGTTTATACACACTGTGGGCTTTGTGTTCAAAATGCGACACACAAATTAGCTAATCAATCAGTCTTATTCTCAACTGACTGTTATTAATAAAAAAACAACGTATTCTCTAAAAGGGGCAAATTATCCATGAAATACCCAAACCTGCTCTCATTAGCTATACAATATCAGGGCCATCGATTCCTGCATCCTACCATTTAAAGGTTTCTGTATTGAAATGGCTTCCAATCAGACTCCTGTTGTTTAGTGTTGTCTATCATCAGGGAAGAATAGCCTCTCTCTTTTCTCTCTCCCACATCTGGCTTCACTACATGGTCCCTACAGTGTATAGCATACCATCCAGAGATATACAACAACCCCCTTACCCACACAAAACAAAGCACAGCATTTACACATAGCCACCAACAGACACACTGGCCACACTCATGACCATCAACTGAGCCAACAACTCTGGCGTGTATAACACATACATATGCACACCAAAACAAAATGGCTACTGAAATGGGATGAAAGAGGGGTCTAAGATTTCCAAGCAACTCATCACAGGTTGTGCCACACAGAGACATGAAAGAATGTACTACACTCTGACAGCCACACACGTACGCACACGCGCGCGCACACACACACACACAGCACAACAACCCTGACATCCTAAACAGTACACATTGTGATCAATCATAAGCCTTCCACAACACAAGTATCTGATATCGCAACAATGTATTTTTTGCAGTCCACCAACTGAACAGAAAAGTAAAACGATGCTTTTTGGAAGACAAAACCCAATAAGCCCTCCTAGATCCCTTGTTCGGAATGTCATTGACCCCAAAGCCCCCTCTCCTGTCTGGCTGCCCCCCCAGGCCACATTCCAGTCCGGAGCGTTTATGCACGCTGTACCCTGTACACACTCTTACACACCTACACACCCATACACACTCCTAAATCAAAATCAAATCAAATCAAATTTATTTATATAGCCCTTCGTACATCAGCTGAAATCTCAAAGTGCTGTACAGAAACCCAGCCTAAAACCCCAAACAGCAAGCAATGCATGTGAAAGAAGCACGGTGGCTGGGAAAAACTCCCTAGGAAAAACTCCTGAGAAAGGCCAAAAACCTAGGAAGAAACCTAGAGAGGAACCAGGCTATGAGGGGTGGCCAGTCCTCTTCTGGCTGTGCCGGGTGGATATTATAACAGAACATGGTCAAGATGTTAAAATGTTCGTAAATGACCAGCATGGTCAAATAATAATAATCATAGTAATTGTCGAGGGTGCAACAAGCACGTCCGGTGAACAGGTCAGGGTTCCGTAGCCGCAGGCAGAACAGTTGAAACTGGAGCAGCAGCATGGCCAGGTGGACTGGGGACAGCACTCCTACACAGCATGCCCACATAGGTGTTCCTTTTGTCCAGGTGGGAAAGGGCAGTGTGGAGTGCGATTGAGATTGCGTCATCTGTGGATCTGTTGGGGCGGTATGCGAATTGGAGTGGGTCTAGGGTATCCGGGAGGATGCTGTTGATGTGAGCCATGACCAGCCTTTCAAAGCACTTCGTGGCTACCGACGTGAGTGCTGCGGGTCGGTAATCATTTTACCAGGTTACCTTTGCTTCCTTGGGCACAGGGACTATGGTGATCTACTTGAAACATGTAGGTATTACAGACTTGGTCAGGGAGAGGTTGAAAATGTCAGTGAAGACACTTGCTAGTTGGACTGCGCATGCTTTGAGTACACGTCTTGGTAATCCATCTGGCCCTGCGGCTTTGTGAATGTTGAACTGTTTAAAGGTCTTGCTCACATCGGCTACCGAGAGTGTTATCACACAGTCATCCAGAACAGCTGTTGCTCTCGTGCATGCTTCAGTGTTGCTTGCCTCGAAGAGAGCATAAAAGGCATTTAGCTCGTCTGGTAGGCTCGCATCACTGGGCTCCCATCTGGGTTTCCCTTTGTAGTCCGTAATAGTTTTCAAGCCCTTCCACATCCGACGAGCGTCAGAGCCGGTGTAGTAGGATTCAATCTTAATCCTGTATTGACGCTTTGCTTGTTTGATGGTTCTTCTGAGGGCATAGCGGGATTTCCTATAAGCATCCGGATTAGTGTCCCGCTCCTTGAAAGCGGCATCTCTAGCCTTTAGCTCGATGTGGATGTTGCCTGTAATCCATGGCTTCTGGTTGGGATATGTATGTACGGTCACTGTGGGGATGACGTCGTCGATGCACTTATTGATGAAGCCAATGACAGGATGAATCCCGGAACATATTCCAGTCAGTGCTAGCAAAACAGCCCTGTAGCGTAGCATCTGCATCATCTGACCACTTCCGTATTGAGCGAGTCACTGGTAATTCCTGCTTTAGTTTTTTCTTGTAAGCAGGAACCAGGAGCATAGAATTATGGTCAGATTTGCCAAATGGAGGGTGGGGGAGAGCTTTGTCTCAGTCTCCGTGTGTGGAGTAAAGGTGGTCTAGAGTTTTTTTTTCCCTCTGGTTGCACATGTGACATGCTGGTAAAAATTTGGTAAAAGTGATTAAAGTTTACCTGCATTAAAGTCCACTAGGAGCGCCGCTTCAGGATGAGCATTTTCTTGTTTTCTTATGGCCTTACAGAGTTGGTTGAGTGCGGTCTTAGTGGCAGCATCGGTCTGTGGTGGTAAATAGATGACTACGAATAATATAGATGGGAATTCTTTTAACCTTTTCTCAGGGAATTATGTAGGCCATAAAAAAGAAACATGGTTTCCATCTCAAATATTCACACACACAAGAGTCAGGATCTGAGAGGAGAGCATTCAGTGAGGCTGTAAAATGGAGCATGACATCACCATGAGATTGAGGAGGTTAACGTTAATAAGCACATTGAAGGTGAATTCTACCATCACAGTGAACCTTTAGTCTGATGATAGCATGAGCAGTTCTGTTCTGACCTTCAGAAGTCCTTCTCTGCTGATGTTCTATGAATGGGGGTGAGAGGTGTGTGTTCTCGCTCTAACCCTTCTCGCTGTCCTCCATCCTTCTCTAGTGCCTCTTGAGAATACGACAAGAACATTAGTGCTGCTATCTACGTAAACTACAGCCCTGAACAGCTCTCTCAACCTTTTGTCCAGAGAGGCCACTACTCTTTATTGGCATGTCTATGTGATGGGGAATGGGACAGTCCAAGACAAAAGAAAAGCTATTGGAAATGGAGCTCTAATACAGGGGTTCCCAAACCTTTTTACTCAGGCCCCCCTTACAACATTGGGGAACATCCAGTGCCCCACTGCACGCGCGCGCGCACGCCACGTCTATTTCTATGGGCACAAGCACTGTTCATGACATAAACTGTTGACACCCCTCTTGTTGGTGGAGAGAACATTTAGCAGGTTTAAAACTTATTTCCTGTAATTCTACACATTTTGTCATGTGTGCAGAGAACTTCCCAGTTTTAAAGCTCATTTTCTTGCTATTCTATACATTTTGCCATGTCTAATGTCTATTCATGTGATATTTGAGTGACTCAAACATTACAACAAAATGTATGGGCTACAAAACCTAGCTAAACAACGTTAACTGACTTGGGCTAGTTGATCTGGACATTTCTGACAAGTTATAAATAGCTCTCTAAGGTCTGAAATGACTGACATGATAAGAGAAACTGCTGATGCACCACCCAATTTTGAAATTGCACCTTGTAGGGTGTTCACACAGAAAATGATTAATTAATTCAAGTCAGGAAAACAATAGTCCAAACCCAATCTCTCTACAATATATGCTTAAAAAATAATCAACGATTTACTCTCAGAATTTAGCATGTTTAGAGTGAATGGAATGTCGTCACAGGCATGATCAAAAAGTGGTCATTGCTCAATAGAACTCTGGCGCTGCTTCGCAGCAGAACTACTTTCGAACATCAACTGACAAGCTAACGAGTGGCTGCAGGTTCGTGAGTGAAAACATTTTCGTAAATTAAATTCGCAGATTACAAAACTAAATAGGGACTAAATATATATTAATTTACAAAGCTAACAGACTCAATTTCAACATCCACTTTATACGAAGACAACCTGTCCCTGTTTTCATTGAGTTTTTCCCTTTAAATCACCATAAAAACAGCCCTGTCAATGTAGATTGATCGCGGTCATAGGCAATGAAAGCCAAGGATCTGGAGGTGAAAATGACGAAGGTATCAAGTTAATTTTGATTGGTCCAACCAGAGGAAACGCCTCAAAATTGTACCACCTCACAACACCAAATATGGAAGAGATACAACCAAGAGTGGTGCAATCTAAACTAGCAACGGTCACAGCAAACTAACATTCTTATTTCACCAACACTGTCAAGTACAAGTATATTAAGGTTATAATATTGTAGATAACAATCGAATGATTAATTCCCTGTGGCTCAGTTGGTAGAGCATGGTGTTTGCAACACCAGGGTTGTGGGTTCGAACGGAGAGAAAAAAAAGAAAAAAAAGAATGTATGAAATGTATGCATTCACTACTGTAAGTCGCTCTGGATAAGAGCGTCTGCTAAATGACTAAAATGTAAATGTAAAATGTAATTTATAATGACATTGGGGGCAAAGAAAACAACGTTTTAACATTAATTTCGTAGCACCCTGTTGAACTGCTGTCATGGATCCCCCCGGTACTGCTACTCATTCATTTCTCCAGTTCCGGAGGTCAACGTCACCAGCCTTCTAGGCTGAACTGTCATTACACACACCTGGTTCCAATTCCTCACTGATTGTAATTGTATAAATGTGCCCTTTGTTTCCCCATTCGGCTGTCGATTATTGTTCCCATGTCTGTTGGTCGTGTGAGTGCCAATGTGTTGTCTCAGCCTGTGCTGCGTGCTTTGTGTATTACGGGTCTCGTCCTGTGTTGTTCTATGAGGTTTACCCTCGCTCTTTAGTTTGGGTACATCCCAGTGTTTTGTATAAGTGTTTGTTTTGGGTGTATTAAAAACCCAGATGATGTACTCCTGCGCCTGTCTCCACATCCTTTACACCAGCGTGACAACTGCTCTGTTTTTCTCTACATTCTACAGCAGTGAGTGAACACCCTACACCTTGTGCACTTTACTATTAACTTTCAAGAGTAAGTTGAAAGCCGGTACTAAGTTCCTTTTTTATATAGGCCAGCATCCCAGAGTCGCCTCTTCACTGTTGGTGTTGAGACTGGTGTTTTGTGGGTAGTATTTAATGAAGCTGCCAGTTGAGGACTTGTGAGGCATCTGTTTCTCAAACTAGACACTTTAATGTACTTGTCCTCTTGCTCAGTTGTGCACCGGGGCCTCCCACTCCTCTTTCTATTCTGGTTAGAGAGAGTTTGCGCTGTTCTGTGAAGGGAGTAGTACACAGAGTTGTACGAGATCTTCAGTTTCTTGGCAATTTCTCGCATGGAATAGCCTTCATTTCTCAGAACAAGAATAGACTGACGAGTTTCAGTAGTAAGGTCTTTGTTTCTGGCCCTTTTGAGCCTGTAATCAAACCCACAAGTGCTGATGCTCCAGATACTCAACTAGTCTAAAGAAGGCCAGTTTTATTGCTTATTTAATTAGTACCTATCTACATTGACGGGACAGTGGTGGAGAGTTTTTAGGTTCCTCGGCGTACACATCACGGACAAACTGAAATGGTCCACCCACACAGACAGCGTGGTGAAGAAGGCGTAGCAGCGCCTCTTCAACCTCAGGTGGCTGAAGAAATTCGGCTTGTCACCAAAAACACTCAAACTTTTACAGATGCACAATCGAGAGCATCCTGTCGGGCTGTATCACCGCCTGGTACGGCAGCTGCTCCGTCTATAACCGGAAGGCTCTCCAGAGGGTAGTGAGGTCTGCACAATGCATCACCGGGGGCAAACTACCTGCCCTCCAGGACACCTACACCACCCCATGTCACAGGAAGGCCAAAAAGATCATCAAGGACAGCAACCACCCGAGCCACTGTCTGTTCACCCCGCTAACATCCAGAAGGCGAGGTCAGTACAGGTGCATCACAGCTGGAACCGAGAAACTGAAAAACAGCTTCTATCTCAAGGCCATCAGACTGTTAAACAGCCATAACTAACACTGAGTGGCTGCTGCCAACATACTGACTCAACTCCAGCCACTTTAATAATGGGAAAATTGATGTAATCAATTTATCACTTGCCACATTATATTATTTATATTAGATAATGTTTACATAACCTACATTATTCATCTCATATGTATATACTGTACGCCATACCATCTACTGCATCTTGACATCTTGATGTAATTAGATGTATCACTAGCCACTTTAAACAATGCCACTTTATATAATGTTTTCATAACCTACATTACTCATCTCATATGTATATACTGTACTCTATACCATCTACTGCATCTTGCCATCCTGATGTAATGTATCACTAGCCACCTTAAACAATGCTGCTTTATATGTTTTCATACCCTACAATACTCATCTCATATGTATATACTGTACTCTTACCATCTACTGCATCTTGCCTATGCCGTTCGGCCATCACTCATTTATATATTTTATGTACATATTCGTATTCATTCCTTTACACTTGTATGTACAAGGTAGTTGTTGTGCAATTGGTAGATTACTTGTTAGATATTACTGCATGGTCGGAACTAGAAGCACAAGCATTTCGCTACACTTGCATTAACACCTGCTAACCATGTGTATGTGACAAATACATTTGATTTGATACAACAGTTTTCAGCTGTGCTAACATAATTGCAAAAGGGTTTTCTTATGATCAATTAGCCTTTTAAAATGATAAACTTGGATTAGCTAACACAATGTGCCATTGGAACACAGGAGTGATGGTTGCTGATAATGGGCCTCTGTACGCCTATGTAGATATTCCATAAAAAAATCAGCCGTTTCCAGCTACAATAGTCATTTACAACATTAACAATGTCTACACTGTATTTCTGGTCAATTCGATGTTATTTTAATGGACAAAAAACGTGCTTTTCTTTCAAAAACAAGGAAATGTCTAAGTGACCCCAAACTTTTGAACAGTAGTGTGTGTATATATACACCCCTACACACTCCCCTACACCCCTACCCCCCATCTCCTTTACATTGCAGGACACAACTCTGGACCCTCTTATAGAGCTGACCCTACAGAGGGCAAGCTCTATTCTCATCCCCCCCAGCCCAGAGCCCACGACTATTCATGATGTGTTCTCCCAGGCTTTCCCATTAGTACTGTTATGATAATTGACCCTGAGCTGACTGTGGGAGGTGGAATGGGGGGGTGATTACAGCACCCTACACCCCCAGGCATCAGTGGAGAACAGGGATAATCACAAGGAGCATGCCCCCTGCAGTCACTGGCCTGTCCCAGAGGTCACTGCTCTCTCACACACAGAGATAGGCATGGTGGTGATGAGGCTGTAATGATGGAACTGTGGATGGGGACGGCAGGGGTAGGGATGGAGAGGGCTGTTGGAATGCTGTGGGGGTTATGGTTTACAGCATAACAACATAAGAGTGGACACTATCAACCCCCCCCGACTGTCCCCCCCACGCTCCCTGTGCCTCACATAATGCCCTGCCCCCATTCAGCATTGGGGCCACTCACTGTGAACGGGGCTCAGCCAATCCCACTAAAACAAGGCAGACGACAATGATAAACCATATCATCTGCAATCACCTGCATGATAATGACACTGGCTACCAGTGGAAGATGGTTGTTTTCTACAATAGTCTCCACAGTGCTGGTAAACATCACAGAGCAACGTGCATCATGGATTCTATGTTTCTAAAGGGTTTTATTTCATCTCATTCATTCATGCAAGACCCCCTGCCACCCATCAAAGCACACATTACTCTGAGTGAAGGTCTTCAAATCTGGGCCTTTCACATATCTCAGGTCACCAAGACGCATGGGAAGAAGGGAGCCACCGACAGACAGCCAGGTTTCCTAGGCAACCACCCGCCGGCCACTTGCCAAGATCCATAATGATTTTCCATCCATCTCAAAGCTGTGGGGGGTGCACGAAATCTCACTCACATCCAATGTGATGCAAGCATCCAAACTCATCACAGAGAGAGACACGCACACAAACACACACTCGCATCACAGCCCTGTTCCAGATTCCATACACAGCTAAGCAATAGTCTCTTATATTGCTTCCACACCTATTAGAGTGTGCTAGGGTGATTCTGGAACTGCTTTGTGACATGTCGCAGGGGGAAAGTGAGGTGCATGTGAATGATCTCCTCTCAGTGTGAAGCTTACTGAGAGTCTCACACCACCTGTGGCTGAGCTGTCCATCTGGAGCGAGTGGAGGTTGGTGTTATGATGCTCCCTGACCTCTGACCCCTGTGTTATGATGTTCTGTTCCATCAAGACAGATTGCAGTCCGTGTTATTGTCTTTGTCATCCTTGAAATCATGTTTTCTGCTGTTTATGTCATCAGGTAAAGTGCTGCTCTCTCTGATTGTTGACACTACTTACTGCCTTCTGGGTCACATGGTAAGTCCAAGGTCACTGGTCCAGCCCTGGGCAGCATGGTGGTCAGCAGGTGGTCCAGAGTGGTGGACTGGATGACAGGAATGTTGGATCCTGTCCAATAGAAACCTGCTGCTTGAATAGGAGTAGGCCATGCCAGCATGGTGAAGAGGTAGCAGTAAGACTACCCTGGGTTATCAGATCATATACCAGTATGATGTTCTCCACTACCTCTACCTCCTACCTCCCCCTTGTCATATTCAGTAGTCATGATGTTTAGCTACTGAGCTCTAGTGGCTGGGGCTTCCTGGCTAAGTGTTTCTCCTCTCACCTGCAAGGCAAAACCCTGGTTATACAAGGTAGATCTGGGCTCTCCAACCCTGTTCCTGGAAGATACCCTCCTGAAGGTTTTCAATCCAACCCTGTTCCTGGAAGCTACCCTCCTGAAGGTTTTCAATCCAACCCTGTTCCTGGAAGCTACCCTCCTGAAGGTTTCCAATCCAACCCTGTTCCTGGAAGCTACCCTCCTGAAGGTTTCCAATCCAACCCTGTTCCTGGAAGCTACCCTCCTGAAGGTTTCCAATCCAACCCTGTTCCTGGAAGCTACCCTCCTGAAGGTTTCCAATCCAACCCTGTTCCTGGAAGCTACCCTCCTGAAGGTTTCCAATCCAACCCTGTTCCTGGAAGCTACCCTCCTGAAGGTTTTCAATCCAACCCTGTTCCTGGAAGCTACCCTCCTGAAGGTTTCCAATCCAACCCTGTTCCTGGAAGCTAACCTCCTGAAGGTTTCCAATCCAACCCTGTTCCTGGAAGCTACCCTCCTGAAGGTTTTCAATCCAACCCCAGGTCTAACCGACCTGATTCATCTGATCAACCAGCTAATTATTAGAATCAGGTGCGCTAGAGTGGGGTTGATTGAAAACCTACAGGACGGTATCTCTCCAGGAACAGAGCCCTGCCGTAGATACTGTATTTTCATAATCTACCATCATACAAGCTCAGCATATATTCAACACAAACGGATATTCTTTCCATCTAACATTCAGTTTCCGTCTAACATTCAGTTTCCGTCTAATATTCAGTTTCCGTCTAACATTCAGTTTCCGTCTAACATTCAGTTTCTGTCTAACATTCAGTTTCTGTCTAACATTCAGTTTCTGTCTAACATTCAGTTTCCGTCTAATATTCAATTGCCCTCTAACATTCAGTTTCGTTCTTAACATTCAGTTTCCTGTGTAACATTTAGTTTCCGTCTAACATTCGTTTTCCGTCTAACATTCAGTTTCTGTCTAACATTCAGTTTCTGTCTAACATTCAGTTTCTGTCTAATATTCCTTTTCTGTCTAACATTCAGTTTCTGTCTAATATTCAGTTTCTGTCTAATATTCAGTTTCTGTCTAACATTCAGTTTCTGTCTAATATTCAGTTTCCGTCTAACATTCAGTTTCCGTCTAACATTCAGTTTCTGTCTAATATTCAGTTTCTGTCTAACATTCAGTTTCCGTCTAACATTCAGTTTCTGTCTAACATTCAGTTTCCGTCTAACATTCAGTTTCCGTCTAACATTCAGTTTCCGTCTAACATTCAGTTTCTGTCTAACATTCAGTTTCTGTCTAATATTCAGTTTCTGTCTAACATTCAGTTTCTGTCTAACATTCAGTTTCTGTCTAATATTCCGTTTCTGTCTAATATTCCGTTTCTGTCTAACATTCAGTTTCTGTCTAACATTCAGTTTCTGTCTAATATTCCGTTTCTGTCTAACATTCAGTTTCCTGGCCACACACAGGCGTTGAAGAGTTTGCATCTCTTACTGCCTCTTCTACTGTAACAGTTCATCCACTCTCCCCTCATTTATCTTTGGCTAGGAAAAAGCTTACTAAAAACAATCCCTTCCTTGCCAAACTGTCATTCAGCGCGTGTGTGTGTGTGTGTGTGTGTGTGTGTGTGTGTGTGTGTGTGTGTGTGTGTGTGTGTGTGTGTGTGTGTAAATCCTGTACAGAGTAGCTGCTGAGCCTATGTATATCCAGGGCTGAATTGGATGTGTCAGGAGAAACTCACCGCCCCGCCTTAATTAAATGGAGCAGTCTAGTAATTAAATGGACGTCTAAGCGAGGCCTGCCTTAAAAGGGGTGACACTCTTGATGTCTACTGCCTCTGTGTGATCAGTGGAGAGCCCACAGCCAGGGAGGAGGCTGCAGTTGCTTTCATCTCATGAATGTGGAGAGCTTACACTCCTCTCTAGTCAGAGTGAGCACTTTAATCCCAATTCAGAGATGAGCTCAGATGACACAATTTTGAGCAAACATCTTGTAAACCCAAATTCCGGTACACTTTTAACCGTTTCTCAGGGCATTGTGTTGGCCATAAAAAAGAGACATGGTTTCCATCTCAAATATTCACACACACAAGAGTCAGGATCTGAGAGGAGAGCATTCAGTGAGGCTGTAAAATGGAGCATGACATCACCATGAGATTGAGGAGGTTAACGTTAATAAGCACATTGAAGGTGAATTCTACCATCACAGTGAACCTTTAGTCTGATGATAGCATGAGCAGTTCTGTTCTGACCTTCAGAAGTCCTTCTCTGCTGATGTTCTATGAATGGGGGTGAGAGGTGTGTGTTCTCGCTCTAACCCTTCTCGCTGTCCTCCATCCTTCTCTAGTGCCTCTTGAGAATACGACAAGAACATTAGTGCTGCCATCTACGTAAACTACTGCCCTGAACAGCTCTCTCAACCTTTTGTCCAGAGAGGCCACTACTCTTTATTGGGATGTCTATGTGATGGGGAATGGGACAGTCCAAGACAAAAGAAAAGCTATAGAAAATGGTGCTCTAAAAGATAGCTTGGCAGAGCTTGTTTTACCCCTCTTCCAATCCTTCTACTACAAGCATTCACATTTTCTTTATTTCTCTCTCTCTCTCACTCTTTCTCTCTCTCTCTTTTTCCCCTCCCCCAGCCCCTTCCCATATCCCTCCACTTTAGGCACCTTGTCGTCATTGCCATGGAAACAGGGGGACAACAGTAGGTTGTCAGGCAATGCCTGGGGGCTGGGCATCTCACTCTCTACCCCACTCATCCTTTACTCGTCTTATCCCTCTTCTTCCTCTCTCTCTCTGTTGTTTACTCACATATCAAATCCTTCTCTCCATCCACCAATTGCAGTACCAGATGTATCCCTGCTGAATCAACTCCAACAGAGAAGCGATTGGTGACAAAATTAAAAAAAATAGTCTGCTTTTGTCTAATTGCAAAAATACTTAATTGTGGAAACTACCCATCAGCATTAACCAGTGATAGCCTAAATAGATTTCCTTGGAGCGTTTTATACATACAGGTAATGAAGATCTAAACAAAAAGCTCCAGAATTCAGAAATATTCCTTTAGAAATCCTGTATGTCTAAAATCTTTTCTGATCATGCACTGACGAGTGTGATGATGCTATTGTCATTGTCAACATCATCAGAATCGTCATTATCACCATCATCAGCAACATCATCATCACAAAACCAGGCTTAGTTGACCACAGTGTGAGAAAGGCTAACATTGCAATCTAATTCTCATCACCACAACGGGAACAAACAAACAAACAACCCCACAACATCATTTGTGTCCAGCAGCCCTCTACCTGCATGTCACTGACCTGCTGCATGACATTACTGCTGATGTCGCTGGCCTGGCCTACAGACAGCACAGGCAACAGACAGCACAGGCAACAGACAGACAGCACAGGGAGCACTGCTCTAGTCTGTCCTTCTTGATAATTGCAGGCCAGGAGAAAGGCAGATTGCATTAGATAGGGGATGTCCACTGGCACTCGCAATTACTTCCATGATCTCTCTGTCTCTTCTTTCCCAAGATCAAAACTACTCCGTGGCCAGGACTATTAGAGGAGCCTGTCACGTCAGCCACAGAACTAAAGCTGGACCTGAGAGATGTCTCATTTGAACAGGGCCTTGCTTTGATGTGGGGGAGAATATGTGGGATTCGTCAAAACATGTCACTACTGTTTTCCATTCAATTATCCAACAGCCTCTGTACTTTAGAACTTTGTGTACAACAGAAGACTTTGTAGAACAGACTATAAGTCAATGTCCTACTAAATAAAACATATGGAGGAAGAACAAACAAACAGCTATGTAACTGGACCAATCAACTGATTCGCCATAATCAAGATCACAGAGAGAGTGTATGAATGTACAGTTAGTAAATGGTGAGGATATTCTATACTGAATAAACATATAAACACAACATGTAAAGTGTTGGTCCCATGAATCATGAGCTGAATTGAAAGATCCCACAAGTTTTCCATACGCACAAAAAAATGTATTTCTCTCAAATTTCTTGCACAAATTTGTTTACATCCCTCTTACTGAGCATTTCTCCTTTGCCAAGATAATCCATCCACCTGACAGGTGTGGCATATCAAGAAGCTGATTAAACAGCATAATCATTACACAGGTGCACCTTGTGCTTGGGACAGTAAAAGGCCACTCTAAAATGGCGTGGGGGCTGAGGAGTATTTCTGTCTGTAATAATGCCCTTTTGTGAGAAAGACCAGTCAGAGCCACGGTGTAAAATGGATCCTACTGACTCCATGGGTCTATCTCCTTTAAACGAAGGCCATCTCACATAGTCTCTGTGCTGTAGACCGTGTTGTGATGTATGTTTTATAGGCTTTAAGGAAACTGCATTGACGTCATGTTGGAGTGGTGGAGGGCCACTCTGTCTTTCTCTCTCTCATCCCAGGGCCTGTACAGTACAACACGCCCTTCACCACCCAAAGTGGCTGTGGAGGACAGGCAGCGTTTGATAGCCAAGTTGGACCAAAACACTAGGAATCAATCCTTAAATAATACCTGTTCTATCTGAGCCAAGAGGGCTTTCTTCGTCTCTCTCTCTGCTCTTCCTCTGATGAAACAGCATCTCTATTGATCCTTCATTACTCTGTTTGCAACCAAGTACGACGTGACACAGCAGAAAGCCCGGTTGGAAACACAGTGTTTTTCCTTAGCGCACACACACACACACACACACACACACACACACACACACACACACACACACACACACACACACACACACACACACACACACACACAGACACAGACACATTTTGTAATTCATTAAACAAACATCTAAAAAGAACAGGACCCAGTAATTTACAGGGAAGTGGCTGACTGATGGCTTCAAGACGCAATTAGCAGTGAACAGCCAAGCCGAGCCATCATCATCATCTTCCATGATTGAATGGCTGCATCCATCCCCTCTCACAAAGTCTGGATTGATCTATCTGAATCGCTAACCTGCGGAATCAACGCAACAATGTGCTGTCCATGATTATCCCGTTCTAGTAGGGTTGCAGTAAAAAGGGGACATATCTTCACAAAACCTGAGCAGTTTCTGACGTTTATGTTTGACTCTGTACGGGCGGGACGTTCTTTCTCATCACAGAGCGAACACATCTAACACATCTAAATAATGACTACCATCGCAGCTGGCATCCAGAGGCGCGGAGATGAAAGCCAGTCAGTCACTGAGTTATTCTGTGAGTCGCAGAGCCCAATCAAGGCCTCATGGTAGAACCTAACCACATAACACGAGAGACTCACAGAGCCGCTGTGTTTCTTTGTAGACACACACACACACAGACACACAAACACACACAGGCCCAGTGGTTAGGATGGCTGATCCATCCGTGAGTAGGGTAATGTTCTCACTTACACATCACCCCCCACACTGGGCAGGAGCTGAGAGGATGGGACAGGCCCCGTGAAGAGGAGATTAGAGGGGAAGCGACAGGCGGCAGCACCCACAGGGCACAGCCAGGCCTGTTGTTGTTCTGTTCCTCTCCTTTCATCTACGCTCCTTTCCTCTCCTCTCTTCTACCTCTCCCTCCCTCGCTCCTTCACCCACAGGACTCAGCCAGGCCTGCTGTTGTTCTGTTCTGTTCCCCTATTCTCCTCTACCTCTACCTCACTCCTTCATGTCCTCACACACATTGTGGACCCTAGGCCACTACCTCTAGCGCCCACCATGGCAGCTCGGCATGCACAGCAGAGCAGGTACACTGAACTGCCTGAAGCACAGGAGAGGGAGAAGCTGTGGAGGAGAAACTGATTTAATTTGTTTACAGAATCCAACAATTGGGCTGTTTGAGCTCTGGATGGAAGCAGTGCTAGATGTGCTTTGAGGAGAGGACACAGGTCTACGGTCGGTAGGTAGGTAGGTACCCATGCAGATCTATTACTGTAGGTGTTCTGTAAAACACTGAGCCTCTCCTAGGGAGTTGGTTTTAAGAGCCTCTCGTTGTTGCAGAGTTGAGCAGCAATTTGAACAGAGCAGTTTCCCTGGTGTTTTGACTGTAAAATTGCGGCTTTACCGAGAGCCAAGTAGTATAATGCTACTGCTGTGGGTAAAGGATCAAGTTTATGAGGTGGAACAGAGTTCTCCCAGCCCCATTTACAACCCCCATACCTTTATAGTCTACTGTGTTTATGAAAATGTCAACATGTTTGTGTGTGAGAGTGCATGTGCTGATAGAAAGAAAATATTTTATTCAGTAAGCTACTAAATAGCGTAACTATCACATAATGCTATCAGTAAGTTCAACTAAAGTTAAGATTACACGCCACTTCAAAAGCTATTTCCATAAAGGGACAAATTGACTGGTTCCTTTTAAGGTCTTGCACCCAGAGTGCATACTGCACGTACATCACCTTTATATGGCCCTGCTTGCACCTTTATATGGCCCTGCTTGTACTTGTAGTTTCTATAATGGCATGGAGCACACAGAGTTGTTACCTGTGGAGCAGAAGGGCTCCAGGGGCCTCAGGAAGGTGTTAACGTTCAGTATCATGTGCAAGGCTGATCATGTGACTAACACACACACACACACACACACACACACACACACACTCCGCTGTGAATGTTAATAAATGTTAAATGTATGCTGATTACAGGGCTTAAAACTGCTATACTGTACACTACCATAGACATGTTTGTTGCCACAGGGCAGGTCAACTACAAGGTTATTGAAATCTTCCAAACCGTAGTGGGAAACCTAACCAGAATTTACATATCATGTAAATGTTTTAGAAACAAACTAGCTTAGGCTCTGTAACAAGCTAAGAATACCATGCCTGTCGTGACTAAACGTAACCATTGACATTTGAAGATGAATGAAAATCATTGATTATGTTGGTGATTAATTCACATGGTTCCAAATAGAAGAGGCGCGTGTGCAGTAGACTTGAAGTATGCTGTAAAATCTTCCTGTCACGCCCTGACCATAGAGAGCCCTTGGTTTTCTATGGTGTAGTAGGTCAGGGTGTGACTAGGGGGTGATCTAGTGTGTCTATTTCTATGTTGGTGCTAATATGGTTCCCAATTAGAGGCAGCTGTTTATCGTTGCCTCTGATTGGGGATCATATTTAGGTAGCTATTTCCCCACCTGTGTTTTGTGGGATATTGATTGACTGTTAGTGTGTTTGGGCACTATGTCCTCACGGTTGTTGTAAGTTTTGTTATTTCGTTTTGTTAGTTTCACTTAAATAAATATGTGGAACTATACTCATGCTGCGCCTTGGTCCACTCATTTCCAAGAACGTGACACTTCCCCTCAATAGCTCTAAAATCACAAATCACTGACACTGCAGGGAATGTCTTATATTTTCATTGGGGTCCAATTTCAATAGTGGCAGAGAAGCGAAACTACACTTAAAAGGTTGTTTTGGTCAAATGTCTGCCTCTGTGGTGTTGCTTGGTGTGTGGGAATTTCAGAAACATTTTGGTTTTGGTTTTTAGGGTTTTCTTTTAACTTCGGGAATCCCAAGCCACATATGATGTCTCTAGTTATTTCACTGAGGCTGCTGCTGCTATCGCTTTACTCTGGTTAACCAATGACTAGAGTGAATTCTAAAATGTAATCTGACAGTAATGCAATCTCATTTGGATCCCCTGAAGCGTCCGGTAAACACTCTGCTTAACAGCACAGAACAGCACCTAGCCTAACAGCCTCTGTCTAAACTAGCTACTATCTCTTTGAGGTCTCAAACTACTATCTCTCTGAGCCTCAGGCCGCACAACAAGGGACTTATATCGAGCCTGGAGAAACTGAAAAATAAGATTCTCTTGGTTTTTCACTGTGTCAACTGAGGAGAATAACAGGAAAGGAGCGATCAGCCCTGTCATTAATGGCGGCCTTATATAACCTCCTTCAAAATGATTATAAACTCACTAATGACCTCTTTTGGCCTGTGGTGTGCTTCCTTGTCAACATATGTATCATTTCATTACTGACCACGCTCCAGACAGAACACTAAAGAGCAATGTGCCCTAGCGCAGAAGAGGCCACTAATGTATCTGCGGCAAGGGCTCTCACAGCCACACTAATTACAGTTTATTATAATTATAGGTAGTGTTCCTAAAAGCAGGGCTGCTGTGTTAGAGACAGGCAGCAGGGATTCTGTCCTTCCTGAGTGTGTATCGCTATTCACAAGCAATGCCATTCACTGAACCAGCTAACAGAATCGCCAATTAAGGCCTAAGGGGTGGGCTGGGCTAAACTAAGGAGATATTTTTCATAAACTTAAAGTTATAAGCACATTCCTTGCCGCACACAAATCTTAAATAACAAGCTAAAGTTATTGTATGAGTTTGTGTCCCTGTGTGTCCGTTAGTGTGTGTGTCCCTGTGTGTTCCTGTGTGTTTGTGTGTGTCTCTACATATGTCTACCAGGCAATGCCACTGCAGGGTACCCAAGATGTGATTTTAGCCATTTATTTATTTTATCTTTTCACTATTAATAGGTCTCTATCGAGTCATTTAATTGATTCTCTCACTCAGAGAACATCACAGTAGTGTGGACAGATACAAGGGTACTCATATCTTCACACACATCTTAACAAACAACAATCTAGTCATTATTAGCCATACTACTTAAAAACTATTTTATTGTAATTTATTAGTAATCTGTCAATAATTACTAAATTCCCACCAATAAACCCTTGTCAAAAAACATTCTAAAAGCATTAGCTCTCACTGCTGGTCTGACTGGGCTCTGTGACCATGTGTGTCTGAAGGCTAAATACTGGTTCACAGTCTTTGTGTATCAATAAGCAAGCTTCCATCCCCAGTTGATATGTGGGTAAAGTCATACCGTATAAAAATAAATCACGACAGCTGTGATGGAAATAGGAAGTTTCCATACATTTTTATAAATGCAGACAGATCATTTGTTTGTTCAACATGGTGGGATCTTTTTGTGTTGGTAAAATGAATTATGCGAGAAATGGCGGTGGAAACGCCTTTATGCACAAATATTGATATAACAACCATCTTATCGAAGTCATGGTGTGTGGTCCTTCCACTAGGACTCGGGAAACCATGCAGTTTATTAAGCTACAGATGAAATAAATTATGATGGACTTCACAGGGTGGTGAAAGTACACAATGATCTAATGTTCCTTTCCAATAAATATCGATGGTCTTGTGACCAAACACTATTATATTGTAGTGGGAAATGAGGATTCTCAGGTTTATCTATATCATTCGGTTTACTTCTCCAAGCTCCTAGCCTACATTATACACTGTGCAAATAATATCATTATTTTCTGAATTCATAAAGAAAAATACATCTTTGACTGACAACCCATTTAACAGCCACCTGCTGCTAAGTACTGTATATTCTGAGCCAAACAGACTAACTAGGTTACCGGCAGACAGTGTCTGTCACCTAAAACAGTGTCAGCTGAAATAGTGTTCATGAACATTTAAAGTCTTGTGAAAAACAACTTGTATACCATGCTGTGCTATTGCTGGAATAACATTCATGGTTCACGCTGACATCACACACACACACACACACACACACGCCAGTACACACAAAGACAGAACAACTCTACTGTATTTCTGTTGTAACAAAGAGGACATCAGCCCAGGATCCAGTTAACAAGGTGAGTCGAGCTGAGCTGATCTACAGTCCACTGACATGAGCCAGATGCTATAAGAGAAGCCATAGCTGGGAAGTCCATGCATCCACACAACGATACTAAGAGACAAGATGATAATCTTGAGAAAATATGGCTGGGTGTGAGGTGATAAACAGACATGTGCAAAGCCTAAACCCCCTCCCACTACCACCCATCTCTATCAGCTCAGTGAGTCAGACTGACACACACACACACACACACACACACACACACACACACACACACACACACACACACACACACACACACACACACACACACACTGATCTCAGCGGCGAGCTCAATTTATAAAAGTGCCCCCACAAATCAATGTGCATCAGCTTTTGAGAAAACAGTATCGGTGTTCCTACGCATTTCCATTAAAAAAGAGAATACTATTGGCCTTTTGGGAGGCTTGTGTAATTTAATCTATTGATCCAAACACTAGCAGAACTAATCTATTGCAATGAATCACTGTTTGAGCAGTAACCGAAATATTGCAAACTTGCTTTAGCTTTAAAAAGCAAATATATCATCTTCACTAGGATAGTATGAAGTGGCGTGGAGACAAGATCCAATATTGTAGAAACACAAGTGCATGGACAGCACACACACTTACTAGTACACACACACACACACACACACAAATACACACAATCACATTATCCACAGAGGTCATACCAGACAATGGGCAACACATTCAAATGATAAATATTGTCAAATGATAAATGGATTATCCCTTTAAATCCAATAGTAACTCAACTTAGTAGTCAAATATCTGGTGTATCTTTTGCACTGCAGTTGACACACATTGTGTAATTTCAACCGTTTTTACTGAGGTGACTACTTACAGTTGAAGTCGTAAGTTTACATACACCTTAGTCAAATACATTTAAACTCAGTTTTTCACAATTCCTGACATTTAATCCTAGTAAAAATTCCCTGTCTTAGGTCAGTTAGGATCACCACCTTATTTTAAGAATGTGAAATGTCAGAATAATAGTAGGGAGAGTGATTTATTTCAGCTTTTATTTCTTTCATCACATTCCCAGTGGGTCAGAAGTTTACATACACTCAATTAGTACTTGGTAGCATTGCCTTTAAATTGTTTAACTTGGGTCAAACGTTTTGGATAGCCTTCTACAAGCTTCCCACAATAAGTTGGGTGAATATTGGCCCATTCCTACTGGCAGAGCTGGTGTAACTGAGTCAGGTTTGTAGGCCTCCTTACTCGCACACGCTTTTTCAGTTCTGCCCACAAATATTTTATAGGAGTGAGGTCAGGGCTTTGTGAAAGCCACTCCAATACCTTGACTTTGTTGTGCTTAAGCCATTTTGCCACAACTTTGGAAGTATGCTTGGGGTCATTGTCCATTTGGAAGACCCATTTGTACCCAAGCTTTAACTTCCTGACTGATGTCTTGAGATGTTTCTTCAATATATCCACATCATTTTCTTTCCTCATGATGCCATCTATTTTGTGAAGTGCACCAGTCCCTCCTGCAGCAAAGCACCCCCACAACATGATGCTGCCACCCCCGTGCATCACGGTTGAGATGGTGTTCTTCGGCTTGCAAGCCTCCCCTTTTTTCCTCCAAACATAACAATGGTCATTATGGCCAAACAGTTTTATTTTTGTTTCATCCGACCAGAGGACATTTCTCCAAAAAGTATGATCTTTGTCCCAATGTGCCATTGCAAACCATAGTCTGGCTTTTTTATGTCGGGTTTGGAGCAGTGGCTTCTTCCTTGCTGAGCGGCCTTTCAGGTTATGTCGATATAGGACTCGTTTTAATGTGGATATAGATACTTTTGTATCTGTTTCCTCCAGCATCTTCACAAGGTCCTTTGCTGTTGTTCTGGGATTGATTTGCACTTTTTGCACCAAAGTATGTTCATCTCTAAGAGACAGAACGCATCTCCTTCCTGAGCGGTATGACGGCTGCGTGGTCCCATGGTGTTTATACTTGCGTACTATTGCTTGTACAGATGAACGTGGTACCTTCAGGCATTTGGAAATTGCTCCCAAGGATGAACCAGACTTGTAGAGGTCTACAATCTTTTTTCTGAGGTCTTGGCTGATTTCTTTTGATTTTCCCATGATGTCAAGCAAAGAGGCACTGAGTTTGAAGGTAGGCCTTGAAATACATCCACAGGTACACCTCCAATTGACTCAAATTATGTCAATTAGCCTATCAGAAGCTTCTAAAGCCATGACATCATTTTCTGGAATTTTTCAAGCTGTTTAAAGGCACAGTCAACTTAGCGTATGTAAACTTCTAACCCACTGGAATTGTGATATAGTGAATTATTGTCACGTCCTGGCCAGTATAAGGGTTCATTAGTATTGTAGTTTGGTCAGGACGTGGCAGAGGGTATTTGTTTTATGTGGTTCTGGGTGTTGTATGAGTTAGGAGGGCATTTGATTTAGTATTCCGGGGTTTTGGGCACTGGGTGAGTTTCATGAATTCTATGTTGAGTCTAGTGTGTCTGTTTCTATGTTTGGATTCATTGGGGTTGGGACTCTCAATTGAAGGCAGGTGTTGTCTATTTGCCTTTGATTGAGAGTCCCATATATGTGGGTGTGTTTGTTTGTCTTTTGTGGGAGATTGTTCTGTGTTTCGCCTTGTGCCTTACCAGACTGTTTTTGTTGATCGTTTGTGTTTTTTGTTATTTTTTGTACGTTCATTTTGATAGTTAATAAAAGTCAAGATGAGCCTGCACATACCTGCTGCGTTTTGGTCCTCCTTAACCGACGACAACCGTGACAATTATAAGTGAAATAATCTGTCTGTTAGCAATTGTTGTAAAAATTACTTGTGTCATGCACAAAGTAGATGCCCGAACCGACTTGGCAAAACTATAGTTTGTTAACAAGAAATTTGTGGAGTGGTTAAAAAACGAGTTCTAATGACTCCAACCTAAGGGTATGTAAACTTCAGACTTCAACTGTAGGTGATTGAGATAATCTTAGTACTAGTTTTCCAATATTAGACAAGTAGTTTGAATGTCTGAAAAAGAGAGATGTTCAGTAGTAATAAGGCCCATGGGGGAATCTTGTGGTTTGTCACAAATGTGAGTTGCCAGTTCACTGCATATACATTAACAATTCCAGGTTCCATTCTGTAACCTTGACTTCTTCAACTTGACTGGGTCAAACTTGGTGAACTCTAATTTCACAGGGTTTTGTATATGATATGTCTGCACACAGAACCGGGGAACAGCCTACAACTGGACTTTGATTCTTAAAGAGAGTAAATAAAGCCTTGTGAAAATGGCAAGACGTGATATTTTACTGTTCTAACAGCAACGTTACAAAGCAGGAGCAGAAAGTTGGTTGGGTGATCAACCGTTTCTTATCCGGTTCTCCCCGACGTGGCCTCCCTTTTCCTGTCATAGTTTGACAGCTCTTTCCCAAGACTCTCCTTGCCATTAAGGAACACTACAAGCAGCACAGGAGATATCCATTCTTGACAAAGCCGTGAAACAGTCAGTGACGATGTTGGGGTTATTCCAATACAACCACATAATAAAGTTTCTTTGACCACTATGAAGATGTTACAAAGGTGGCATGACCTATCAGGCTGGGGTCAAATACTGTCCACTGACGGCACTATAGAGTCCACAATGGCTTCCACCATGGTTCTAGATTAAACCATCAGCTGGCCACTGAGACAGCAGCATCAGTGGGTGTAAAGAGTCCATATTCCCAACAAACGTTGTGAGAGGGTGCTAATGATGACAGCCCTGTCAACACATCTCTTCACACAGTTCACACATACTTGTGTTGTATCACTCTCAATGAGTCACCCTGACCCGGCCCAAAATAAACCAGTATCCCTCCTCTCTCTAATAACAATGTCTCTACCGTGCCCCTAGTTTTCCTGTCCTCAACCAAAGCTCAGTTCCATCTTTAAAGTCATACTCTTTTGCAACACAAATGTATGGGCTCGAAACAATTGAACACTAAGTACTGCTACCTCTTTTTCTGAAGAACACAACAAGAGCTCTAGCTTGCTTGCGGACACATAGCAACAAAGAATGAAAGAGCACACACACCACAGTGCAGGGAGACAGAGAGTGGGAGAGAGGGAGACAGAGAGGGATACAGAGAGAGAGAGAGAGAGAGAGAGAGAGAGAGGGTGATGTGAAGCATCCTTCCCCATTGTGACAGATTCATAAGTCTGCTGCCCTGAGTGATTCCCCTAGAGAAGCCTCCCTCTCCACTCTCCTCACCCCCTTCAGAGAGGTGGCCATGGCAGCACAGTGGGCGTGTGAGGGGGGCAGTGCCAAACGCTGGCACTCACCCGTGACAAATGCAGCGTGTGCAGCCCTGTGTACCCCTGATCTTGATCCCTGCAGGCATGCAGGCAGAGAGAGAGAGAGAGAGGCAGGTGTGGAGCCATCCTTCTTTGTCAGGGGAGAACACAGGGCCAGGCCCAGAGACAAGCTGGGAGACCCAACTACCAGGTGTAATATAAATCACGGATCACCTCTTATCTCTTCTCAAACTATCCTTTCAGATAAAATACGCCACCAATAGACATCATGTTAACCTGGTTGATGTGTAAAAGTGCCTACAGCAGTGTGCGTAGGCCTACTATACAGCAGCCAATTTCAGTGGGGCGGCAGTGGGGTGGGGGGGTTACACTGGTTTTCAGCAGGGCTGTCTGTCTGTCATCCTGTGTGTGTGTGTGTGTGTGTGTGTCTGTCTCTCACTGTCACTTCTCTGTGGGTCACAGGCTTCGGCCCCACTGGGGTTGGCCTTTCTAAAAGCCACACCTCATGGGCCCGTTCAGAAGCAGCTCATTCCATCATTCTACACAGGCCTCCACAGGAGATGGGGCGGGCGGGTAGGAAGAGAGACAATGAGGCTGGAGAGAGCGAGAAATGTCAGAAAATAGAGAACCGTATGCGTCTCCATATCAAGAGCTGCCTCTATTTGAATGAAAACACAGGGCAAATACGCACACGAATGAGATACTCACAACATTACCTCATCAAAGGCAAGATGCCATTTTGGCATAGATTTTTTGCTCCCAGGTTTTGAAATTCCTCTTCGCAGTATACAACAAATAAGATCTCTGTTGCTCTCTCCAGCCATAAACATAAATTGCTTTAGGTGACCCCTTCAAAAGCAGCCCTCCCTGCTCATCTCCAGGTCTGGCTGGCTGTCTGTTTCTCAGGAATCTTTGTCATAATGGAACTTCATCTCACGGAAATATGAGGGTAGGTTTCCGTCGATAGATAGCAACAGGGCCAAAGAAAAACCTTTTGTCATAGCAATGTTTTGGTCGCCACATCCCAGCTAATGAGAGAGGGGTGGAGACGTGGAAAGGCGAAACTCATTACGAGTACAGAAGGAAGCAGCTGTGTGTCTGTGTGTAATTGACTTCATCTAGTGCACCTCCCTGTCTGCTTCACCTGCTCCCTGTGTGGCACAGCTCTCCCCCTCCTCTCCCCCTCCCCTCCCCCCTATCTCACACTTCTCCTCCCTGCAATCTTTTTCACTCAGCATTGCTCCCCAGCTAGTTTAGGAAATGGCAGCAGCAGTGGTAGCCTACCTTCCCCCCCAGGGCTTTGTTCTCTCCTCTCCCCTCCTCAGCCACAGCCAACCATGTTATGCCGGGATTTCAACACGTTCAAACTTCAAATGAACATCAGCAGGAAGCCAAGAGGAACACGTACAGTGTGAGTGACAATAGAGATGAGAGGGTATAGGGAAGTGGAGGCTGCTGTGTGACTGTACTGTGAGAATACAGAGTATGGTATATGGTTGCTGTAGTAACAGGCTGCCAATCAAGCCAAACAATGAAGTGGTTCAACAATGGTGTTTCTATTTTTACGGTGGGATCACCTTCTTCTAGGAACATAGTTTGACGTACTGAATGATGACAGTATAATGCAGTCAATACATCTCAGCTGGAAGAAGAAAACCCTTTGGTGAAGAAACAATTATTGTTCATATTGTAACATGGTACGTCTCTCACTGGTCTTTCAAACGTCCATTACTACCAGTCGCTGGAATGAAAAGTAATCCCCACAGTGCAAACCGTATTGTGCCTCCATATTCCACAAAGCAAGCCCAACAACATACAGTATCTGCCTGGCAGCTCATTTTAAATGCCTCCTATAAGAAGAAAAACACATTTAACAAGCTATTAATGTAGGATGCTCGGAAACATTCACACATGGCTGTGCTACTTAATGGCCACATTCATTTTATTGTTCAGGGAGGAAGCCTTGTTATGACAGATGGGGCAGCCCAGGAAACAGGAAACAGGATACTAAGGAATCATTGATGATCTCCAAGCTCTTAAAAGTTCCTCTTTAAAGAGAACTTCAAGATATGTGATGTCTGCAAAACACACACACACACACTTGTGATTCGTTATCATCATGCTGACCACTGTTTTTTTAACGCCGAGTCCTCCATGGCTCCAAAATGTGTTGTGTTCTCAGACTAAACGAATTGTGTGATTATTGATCAGACCCTGTGAAGAACACTAAGGATCGATTCTACCATTCATCGGAGTGAATACTGTAATAGAACGCCCCTGAAGCATAACAAAGCAGAGGTGAGTGAAAAAGACCCATATATAATTCAATACATGATTCATTCTGAAATGAAACAAGCCACCTCGAAGGCATAGTATTTCTAATGCAGCATCCTACAAAACCAAACCATCTCAAATATCAAAAGGGGAAGCCTAGAATGAAGGAGAAAATCAACTTAGCCAGTAATAGCTGCCATCCCATCAGGAGAGACATGGACATTATAATTGAATAAGCTTGTTCTCTGAGCAGTGGGTTAGATGTTGTCAGAGTGTTGGAGAGGAAGGACATCAGCCAGAATGTGTTTTAGGAGACCACAGGACCCAGAAGGCCACACACACACACACACACACACACACACACACACACACACACACACACACACACACACACACACACACACACACACACTGTATCAAACAGAGTCTGGATTATATTGCAGCATGGCCTCCGGGAGAGAGACATAACGGAGCTAAACTTCAGCCAAGTGAAACAGCCTGGACTGGGGTGAAATATAAAAGTCATTCACACCATGTGGAGAGGATCTGAGGGCTGTGGGACGGCCTGCCAACCTCTCTCACACTGAGCAAACAGGGATGGACTGTGACTTGTTGCATTAGTGCCAGAACTATTTCTATACCACCTGCCTGGCCCCAAAGACCTGTGATCTTTTCTCCTCTCCTCCTTCTCTCCTCTCCACCTTACCTGGGGAGGACGGGCTCATTGTAATGGCTGGAATGGAATAAAATAAATTGTAATCGAGCTTACCCCCCCCAAAAAAACACAAAATAATGGCAATAGAAAAAATAAAAATAATATCTCACGATCTACAGCAACCCTTTAAGTGGACCACAAAAAAAGTAAATACTTAGGATGCTTAATAAGTGACAAGACATATATAAAGATTACTGTATTCCATTACTGAACAATATGAAAGCTGATCTAATATGAAAGCTGACCTAAGACAGAGCTACAGGGAGATAGGCCGGACAGCTGATTGTCCTCGCAGTGGCAGACCACGTGTAACAACACCTGCACAGGATTGGTACATCCGAACATCATACCTGCGGGACAGGTACAGGATGGCAACAACAACTGTCCGAGTTACACCAGGAACGCACAATCCCTCCATCAGTGATCAGACTGTCCGCAATAGGCTGAGAGAGGCTGGACTGAGGGCTTGTAGGCCTGTTGTAGGGCAGGTCCTCACCAGACATCACCGGCAACAACGGCTGGACCAGACAGGACAGACAAAAAGTGCTCTTCACTGACGAGTCGCGGTTTTGACTCACCAGGGGTGATGGTCAGATTCATGTTTATCGTCGAAGGAATGAGCGTTACACCGAGGTCTGTACTCTGGAGCGGGATCGATTTGGAGGTGGAGTGGAGGTGGAGGGTCCGTCATGGTCTGAGGCGGTGTGTCACAGCATTGCAGGCAATCTCAACACTGTGCGTTACAGGGAAGACCTCCTCCCTCGTGATACCCTTCCTGCAGGCTCATCCTGACCTGACCCTCCAGCATGACATTACCACCAGCCATACTGCTCATTCTGTGCGTGATTTCCTGCAAGACAGGAATGTCAGCGTTTTGCCATGGCCAGCGAAGAGCCCGGATCTCAATCCCATTGAGCACATCTGGGACCTGTTGGATAGGAGGGTGAGGGCTAGGGCCATTCCCCACAGAAATGTCCGGGAACTTGCAGGTGCCTTGGTGGAAGAGTGGGGTAACTCACAGCAAGAATGGGCAAATCTGGTGCAGTACATGAGGAGGAGATGCACTGCAGTACTTAATGCAGCTGGTGGCCACACCCAATACTGACTGTTATTTTTACCCCCCCCCCTTTATTCAGGGACACATTATTCCATTTCTGTTAGTCACATGTCTGTGTAACTTGTTCAGTTTATGTCTCAGTTGTTGAATCTTGTTATATTCATACAAATATTTACACATGTTAAGTTTGCTGAAAATATACACAGTTGAAGGTGAGAGGACGTTTCTGAGTTTAGAATAAAAAGTCTGAGGGTGGTTGTAAACTTCCAGACTTGGGATTGTATCAACTCGCTACCCAAGGCTTTTACTTGCCACATATAGTTAAATGCACAAAAGAACAACAATGGGTACATATTGAAGATGAGCATGAATCTTTTAACTTGTCTATTTTCAAAGGATAAAGCTAAGAACATTAACAACACCATAACAATATGTAAGAAAAGGAAACGCACAGTATTCTACAAAAACAATATCACTCCCTAAAAGCCCAACCTTATGGAACAATCCTTGGATAGCTTTTCAGAATTCACTGATAAATTGGTCCACTTGGGAAACTAAAGTCATAGAAAACGTAAATGACTTGGTAACAGGAAATACATTTATAACCATGACATAATTAAAAAGTAATTTTGAACAGACCAAATACATGAAACTTAAAAGTTACATACTGTCTCACAGAATTTTGATTTGAAATATTTTGGACCTGAAGGGAATCTTATTTGAGTCAGAAAAGGATGTTCATATGATAGGGAAGATACACAAAACCTTGCAGAGACCATATCCAACTGACAATCTCTTTAAAAAAAATACAAACTATTGGAACCAAGACAAAGAACTGATGTTGGCACAAGATGCAGGGAATGTTGGAGCATAACTAACGAAATTACAGTTAACTAAAATGTACACTTAATCCAGTATAAACTAATGCATAGAATTTATTATACAAGAGACAATTCACAATTCACATTTCTACAGCACAACGACAGAGTCATGTCTTAAGTGTAAAACTAATAATGACTCAATAATCCATGCTTTCTGGGAACGCTATGAAGTCCAAAAGTTATGGGAGGAGAAAGAAAGTTGGCTGTTAGAAGTATTAGAATGTAAACTTACTTTTAATCCATCTGTCTGCATATTTCAAGACATGGCATATGGGGGTGTAGTGAGATACCCGATGGGCTGAACAATTTTCTTCTCATCACTCATCTTGAAAAAACATATACTACAACTTGGAAAGCAATCCATCCGCCATCTTTAACATGAAAATCAAATGATTTATTATTGAAATATTGAAATAGCATGGGCGACCGAGAAAAACTATTTGGTACAATTTAGGGCCATGTGGCAAAAAATAATGCAGGCACTCGGGATGGGGGTGTGTGCATGTGGGTCTGGGCAGATCAGATGTAGTTGTTGTTTGTGTGCGTCTGTAAGTTGTTGTTCCTATGTATAAGTTTGTATGTGGAGTGGGGGAAATAAAAAATAATACATCAAATGTTATAAAAAAAAAGAAAAGAGATGTCCTCCCCTCTCTCTGCTACCTGGTGGACTGATGGATGCCAGACCTCGTAGCCAAGGACAGAGATGCAACATGAACCAGCCAATACCCTGCAGTCCTGTCAGCAGTGACCAGACAGAAGTCTCTGCCAGCCCAGTGCAGTCAGTACCTCCCACCGCAGCGCAGGTTTATTATAACTATCTTATATGGAGCAGAGCAGAACAGCATCTCTCTCTCCTTCGCTCTCTGTCCCTCTCATTTGCTCTCTGTCCCTCTCATTCTGTCTCTTTCTTCCTCTCTCTGTCTCTCTCCTCGCTCTCTTTATCTAGTCCCCTCTCTCTGTGTCTACCTCTCTTTCTCTCTCTTCCTCCCACAGTAAAGACCATATAATAAGGACTCTGGGTTGTATTGACAGTAATGGCACCTGACTCATGGGCATAAAGCGCATTTGAAAGCCACAAACATACTTAAACTCTGCAGCTGTAAGGAAATTACCCTTAAAAGCCTTTAATCCACTCTTGGGAGCTAAAAATGATCCACCAGACATATCTTGAGTCGTACAAAGATGATACATGTATAAAAAAAATAATCTTAATACTTAATACTCCCATTTTGATGTGCATGCCACATACTAGGCAATTTCAGAAGTATTGCGAGAATTTATGTATTATACTGTTACGGTATAATACATCTTTGAAGTATGTTAAAGTTTGAAATCTACATGGAACTTAAAAGGCCAGTCTCAATAAAAGCAAATTAAACAACAAGCCAATCTGAATAATAACAGTCACACAACTCTGTAATGAAACATACATTCTGACAACTGACGCTAATATCCAGGATGTCATTATGGGGAGCAGGCGACCTGTAAACCGGAGAAGAAATGAAAGGGAAGAGGACAGAAATTAGCTTTTGTTCTTGGAGGAAATGTCAATGTACAGACGGACAGACGGACAGAGGACTATAGAGCAGTCTGTCCTGACCTTTCATCCCATGGAAGCAATAAGCTGCCTGTTGCCATTCCCACTGGAAGCTTCTCTCTCATTAAACTGTCCGCCAGCCCCTCTGAATGGTCATCTGTTATGGACTGTCAAATCAATCATTTGTCCTCACTCCTCCCTGCTACTGTCAACACAAGGAAAACTACCACTACAGCCCAAAGACTAATGGTAGCGCTCTGCTCACATTCCTGTTACACCCCCTGGAATGATCAAGAAAAGGGATGTAGGCTCAACCTTGTCAACTTATGCTCTTGCTAACATCTAAGGATGACATTGTGATTCTCACAGTCACAGACGAGAATATACACATACACCCTGTGTAATGTGAAGGGCTATACACTTCTTTGAGTGTCAGTAGACTGAGGGATAATATGGGAGTGTATGTTGTGTGACAGGTCCATTATTGTCTCTTTGTCACGGCGACCTCTTAAGTGCTGTAAGGAGTTTGATCCCCCTGACCCTTTGACCGGTAGAATTTGTCTTCAGGGCACAGAGCCATCAATGGAACCATTTCTCTCTTTCCTCGTCTGACTCTCCAGCTGAATCGGTAACTCATTTGGTTTCCTAAATTGCACTCATTTAATTCTAAATGGCTATAACCAGAAAGGGATGCATAGATCCAGGAAGCGTATACTTGTGGTGCTCTGCCCATAAATCTAAATTAAGATATTATTTTCAAATTCCAAGGGCATAGGGTATACAGGAACTCTTGTTGGAAAGATAATACTTTTCTTGTTTCCATTCCCTTTTTCCTTTATCACAATCTAGTGCCCTCTTCTAAATGACTCTCAGCACATTCCTAGTTTTTTTGGGGGCGAATCTCAACGGGAGACAGGGAGAGCAAGACAAGAGAGAAACACTTCTCATCCTTACTTTTTCATTTACTCTACCAGTCTTTCCCAAACTCTGTCCTGGGGACCCCAACGGGTGCACGTTTTGGTTTTTGCCCTGGCACTACACAGCTGATTCAAATACTCAAAGCTTGATGATGAGTTGATTATTTGAATCAGCTGTGTGGTGCCAGGGCAAAAAACTAAACGTGCACCCAGGGGGGCCCCGGACTGAGTTTGGGAAACCCTGCTCTACACTATTTATCTCCTGCTCTTTCTCATTCTCTGTCTGTGTCTTTGAGTTCAGGGGTCTAGCTACAGTATATGCTGTGATATAATAGTAATATACAAGAAGCTGAGAGATAGAGGAAACAGCAATGACTCCTGCTGTTAAATGTGTTTCTTCTCTGCAGTGTGTTGGAGCCATGTGTTCAGTGAAGGGAGTGGATCCTGACAGACACCCAGGGAGGGAGGGAGCAGAGACGGAGCCGCCGGCCACAAACAGACAGCCAGGACGAAGGGAAGTCATAACTCACTACTCTGCTCTGTGACTCAAACACACACATGCATCACACACTCACATCACACACACACACACACACACACACACACACACACACACACACACACACACACACACACACACACACACACACACACACACACACACATGCATCACACACTCACATCACACACACACACACACATGCACACACACTCGCCCCACCCCAACACCAAACACTGCTAATCACAGCACAAAAAAGAGCCCCCAGTCCACGCTTCCATTGATCTCCTATTGTACACAGCAGGGTGGGACAACAATAATGCTGAGTTGGGATAGGAAGTAGTTTCAACTCAATACTGAAACTAGCACCAGAGCCAACTGTAAACCACACTGTCTAGTGAAGTGAGACCTGCTCTCTCTTAGTGTGCTGAGTCAGCACATAACAATCAGAGACACATGAACTGCTGTATGTCTCAGACTTCTCTTAGTGTTTATTTGACCAGGTAGGTCATTGAGAACACATTCTCTTTCACAATAACAACCTGACCCGAGTATATGAAATAACAAGAGAGAAACGTTTCCTCAGTCTGTAGTTTGATTATCTCTGCACCCTCCATATAGTGTATTATAAAGAACAACCCACTGGACAAAAACTGGTTGAATTTAACGTTGTATCCACGTCATTTCAACCAAAATGTGATTATGCTGAATCAATGTGGAAAGCTGAATGGATTGCTACAAGTCATCAAGGTAAGGGTATTTTCTATTTTGTTTTTCACCCAACTTCCAACCTAAATCCAATGACAGGGTGACATTTGTGGTTGATTTCGCGTTCATTTCACGTTAGTTGACAACTCAACCAAATCCAAATCAAAACTAGACGTTGAACTGACGTCTGTGCCCAGCGGGATATTTAATGCTCTCATTACTATAGTTAATGGCGTGTTCCAGCCTGCCTCTGGAACTTAATGATGTGCAAACCTCACAGACAAGTAAGCGCATGGCCATTGACACTGCCACCAAAGTAAGCAGTAGGAACTGTCTTTTCGACTGACTACTATGAACAGGAAGGGGCTCTAGTCAATGCAAGAAAAATATGAGCACACAACCCAAAGCTTCCTATTATTCTCTGTGGATCTGTGAACACAGGTGTTCTTGGAGATATTGACTCTTCTAATCAGTGTGTGTGTGTGTGTGTGTGTGTGTGTGTGTGTGTGTGTGTGTGTGTGTGTGTGTGTGTGACACATGCTGTTTCCATAAACCCATGCAGCTGAAACGTAATCCTCCCAACAATGAGATAACTTTGACCTTTTTCTCTGGGCCTTCCCTTTCCTCTTTTCTCTTTCCCCTCCGGTGGGTGAATTGACTCTCCCCATTCACACCGCATGAGCTCCCCGTGCCGTGAGCTCTATTCAGTGGTCTGCAGACCTGCTGCCACGTTCCAGACTTCCAGGCCACTTCAAAGAAGTGCAAACATCAACCGTTCTGTCAGACAACACCCTTATGACAGAGGCTGACACGTAGAGCACAACACGAGGAGAGACCCAGCCAACCTTGATCCATAGGATCAAAATAGGAATATTTATAAGACGTGATATACTGCAGGCAGATTTTGTTTGTGTGAATGTGTGTGTGCGTGACAGACAAACGGACACACACAGACAGACACACAGACAGAAAGACACACCGACAAACACAATTCTGTCCACAATAAACGCATGAAAGCTTTTCGCATCACACCACACTGCAACCTTATACAAAGGAAACCTCAAAGGAAGCTGCTGCAACATGTAAGAAAGCCAGATCAGGGAATGGGTGGTCTGGTGCAGTGTTACAGTATAGAGGGCATGGTGGAGGGGAGTATGAGCCCAGCGCACTACAACTCGTGGAACTCAAGACAGGGAACCAATATTTTTTTACTTCTCCACAGTGAATTTATCACACCAAACCACAGAGAGAACTTCAACGGTCTTTTCATCAGTTTTGACACGTCGGGAAGTAATAAGCACGGCACACAGATGTTTAAATGCTCTACATCAACTTCACTGGTTATAAATGGCTGAGAACGTACCGTGCTGCTGATACTGCCAAGCTGAGAGACTTCAGCAACAGAAAGAAAAATATACATTTAAATCAATCTTCACCTTGCTTATTACTGTATCTCTGTCTTTAGCAATCCTTGAAAAGAAAGAAGCTTTTGACAGTTTGGTACAAAGCTTTGATGATTCAGACACAATTAACACTAATGAAGGAAGGACTTTCCTCACATCAATCAGAGTCAATTTTTAAAGGCCAGAGTGGTATACAGTAGATTATAAACTGGGTGGTTCGAGCCCTAAATGCTGATTGGCTGACTGCCCTGGTATATCAGACCGTATTTTTACTGATCTAATTATGTTGGTAAACAGTTTATAATATCAATAAGGTACCTCGGGGGTTTGTGGTATATGGCCAATATACCACACCTCCTTGGGTCTTATTGCTTAAGTGGAGCTCATGTACCCTCATGTGTCTCTGTGTGTATGTGTATGTGCTTTTTGGGATTTACTATCCTTGTGGGGACCAGAAGTCCTCACAAGGATAGTAAAACGAGGACAATTTGTCGATCCCCACAAGGAAAAAGGCTATTTTAGGCTTAGGGGTTAGGTTTAGGGTTAAGGTTTCAATTAGGGTTAGGGTTAGAATTAGGGTTAGGTTAGGTTTAGGGTTAGGTTAAGGGTTAGGGAAAATATAATTATGAATGGGAATCAATTATTTAACCCCCACAATGATAGTAAAACAAACGTGTGTGTGTGTGTGTGTGTGTGTTTAGGGTGGGGGCTTGTCTTGATAATCAAGTTGCCAGTGCATGTCTTATCTGTATTGCATTTGCAGACAGTAGCACTGATGGGCTGATATCAGGAAGGCGTCACTTTGACAGGAGACATTAGATAGGAGCAGCTCTGTGAGATCAGAGTGGGGGAAGACATCCACCCACAGAGATCAGAGGCACGGGAAGCGTCAGAACCCAGCCATCAGCAACAATCTGATGGACAGCCAAAGTAATCCAGAGTAATACTGGCTAACAGCACCTTACTATAAAGCATGGCTTGGAATCACTCTTAACTCTGGGCCTCATTACATTAGATTAGGTAGTCAGAGGAGTCACCCACCATTGATTTATTTTAGTCCCTTGAGGGTCATCTACAGTAATGGCCAATACACCATTAGAAAAAAAGGTGCGAGAATCTAAAGGGATCTTCTGGTGTCCACATAGGAAATCCCTTAAAATAACCCTTTTTGGTTCTAAGGTAGAACCCTTTTGGGTTCCATGTAGAACCCTTTCCATAGAGGGTTCTACATGAAAACAAAAAGGGTTCTACCTGGAACCAAAAATGGTTATTCAAAGGGTTCTCCTATGCAAGGTGATTATAGTCAATGAAAATAAAAAATACAACTGGAAAAACTATTTAGTAAACCAAAACCAAAAACATTTGAAAAACGAAAACTATACTGAAACTATTATCTTTCACTGCAAATCTAACTAAAATAAAAGAAAAACCACAATGAATTATATTTAGTTTTTTCTTTTAAACTTTGGGAAAAATATAATGGGGTTTCTGTCCCTAACACTAAAACTAAATAATATAAAAATGAAATAGGAATGCTTTTATCAAACTGAAACTAAATAAAAACTAGTAAATCAAGAACATTTACTTTTTTTCGAAGAGTGTATGAATCCATACTTACAAAGGAGAAGTACAGTATTAAAATGAATTAATGATCAATGACCATGTCTAGACTTGTGTCACGCCCTGACCTTAGATTGCCGTTTATTTTCTCTTTTTTGGGTTAGGTCAGGGTGTGATGTGGGGTGGGCATTCTATGCCATTCTATGTTTTCTATTTCTTTGTGTTTAGCCGAGTATGGTTCCTAATCAGAGGCAGCTGTCTATCGTTGTCTCTGATTAGGAATCATACTTAGGCAGCACTTTTTCCACCTCCTTCTGTGTGGGATCTTGTTCTTCTACAGCTCAGTAAGCCTGCAGAACATGACGTTCGTTTTTCCTTGGTTTGTTATTTTGTTTGAGTGTTCTGACTTACAATAAATATAAATATGAGCACTTTCCACGCTGCACCTTGGTCTACTCATTACGACGAGCGTCACAACTTGACAGTTCATGCAGCTTTAGTATTCTGATCATAGAGATCTGAACATGGAATTCCGAACGTGTCATGCATCTACACCTACTTTGAAATGTGTTCCATGTCCACAGTGTGTCCGGATTCCCTATTCCCGCGCTATATTCAAATGCCAGTATGCATTCTACAAACAGTTGAATAGGCAAAATATGATAACACAACAACTGATGGCAGTAGCTAACTACTGTAGCTAACTACTGTAGCTAACTAGCCAGCTAACCTCTGTAGCTTGCAAGAAACACTAAAGGGATTGCAAATGGGTTAGCATAACTCTAACCAAACAAAACATAGTTTTTCTGAATATTAGCTAACTGGCTAGCATTTATGAGGTCAGCAAACACATTCCTCACACGCTAGGAACATATTTCTTCCAACATTATAATGAAAAGGTGCCTCTCGGCCCCAAAAACACAAGTTTTCTGGAGACTGATGACGTCACCCACTGTATACGCTTTCGGTAGCCTGATTGCGTCCAGTCTGAGGAGAAATTCACACACAATGCATCCCTGACCACCTTCTGAAGTGGTCAACCAGATCTGAACACAATCAGATCACAAAGCAACTTTTGTATGTCTAGACAGGTATTTTCAATGCGATCTTCGTATTCTGATAGCAGAAGTCGCGTGTTGTGTAGACACAATCAATGACACCTAAGGGCCAGCTCAGTCCCCCATGAGGGTATGCACATGAGCTCATCACAAGAGAATCCATCATAAGAGAGCCTAAATCTGTAGTCACCGCATCAATGATTTATCTACACAGTGCACATGAAACTAGCAGGTCAAATTAAAACAAAAACACAACATAAACCCAATAATTGATTGGGATCCATCTAATGAATTGATCAATGCTTGGTCAGTGCAGACCGGTTTAACCTTGAGGGCTCTGAAAACAAATGCGGTAATTGAGATTTCCCCTAAGGAGAACCATCGATCTAAAACTGAGAGTCCAGAGTCCTAAAGCATGTTAACACTGGCCCTGGCTGAATGATTGGCCTGGTTAAAGGACTGACTGCTGAATTAAGCTTTCCATTTCCAACAAAGTTGGTCTATATGTCATTCAGGACTAAGAACTCAGGACTCCAGCCAGCGCCCATGGAGTGTGCGACTTTCTTTATTTTGATAGTTTATAGTTTATTCGCCGTTAGTCAGCACCTCCACACAAACTATTATTCTGGGTGTGCGCCAGCTCATGTTTTTTCAACAAAAAAGAATGATATCAAAGCTCACACAAGCAGTGAGCTTCAAGGCTTGTCCCAGGTGCAACCTAAGGTCAGAGTGTCTGGATGTAAAAGGATGAGAAAGGACAGACTCGCCCTGCAGGTGCACAGAAAGGCCTACTGCTCAGCAAGAAATATGAACACCATCCTGTAACATGCAAACCTCACCAGCCACGCTGCGTGCGTGAGCGTTGCAAAATAAAATATACACATACATGTTATTCAATCAGTTCTCCCACAACCGCTCGCGCGTGTGAACGAGAGTCTGCGTAGCACTGCAAGTCCCCTCCTGATTGGATATCAGTCAAATATAAACCCACGTGGATGCTTGAAAGACAAATGAGAAGGGATTATTTAAAGACTAACTAGGATTCCCTTTTTATCTGTGGATTAATCATTGGAGTAGAGAAACACACAATTTTGTATGACTCCGGGTCAAAATTCTACAAAGAACCAGCTAAAAAGAGGACCACAAGCATGTCGGGTAAAATAACAACCCAATGTTCATCTCCCAGGACAGCTACATGTCTGTGGGTGTGTCATGTGTCTTTCGACCTGCCCACAAATGAATCTAGTTGGTTCACAGTTGGTTTTGATATGTAAGACCTTCATATGGAACAGTATGCTGTTATACACCTTCACTGCCATCCCTTCACATGCAGTAGAGATAAAGAGCTTCTACCGTGCTGCACATGAGAGCTGACCTTGATACTGGAGCTCTCTCATGGCTGAACACTCTTTCACCTGATATACTGAGCAGCTCCAATCCATCTTCCATTATCCATTGCCCAGTCCTTTACCGTTACACAAAGCTGACAACTGCTGTAGCATCAGAGTACTAACTAACAGTCACTGCTCTGCTCTAATCAAAGGCAGTATCCTGTATCTGTGGTGTTATGAAGTTTAACCACGCAGGGAGAGATGCATTCCAGTGAGCCCGCCCCTCCCAGGCGCCAGTAATTTGGCAATTAGTATGCAACCAATTTAATTCAGAGGAATACTCTAAATCACTAATGACCACTATCTAAACCACTATGGATGTCTCCCATTTGTCTGGTCACAAGAGAGCTATGACTCACTTATTTAAAATTCCAGTGAATGTTAATCCGATAATATATAAAACATATTCAGATGTAATGCAATGCAACGCATCTGCAATGCAATTTATTCTGATTTCATTGTGAGAAGTACAGTAGTACACTATTATTTGAATACTATTCAGATATTACATTCTTTGTAGTTGAGACAGTGAACGGTGAGCAGAGCAGTACCAGGGTTTGAGTTTTAGTGAGGTCTGAACTGTTTTGAAAGTAGAAGCTCATTTACTACATTTCATTCAAATGGTATTTAGAGAACAGTAAAAACAAGCAACAATGACCCCAGGCATTATCACCTTGGCTGCTGTAGGTTCATTCACTTCAGTCCATCTACACATATTAGCTATACAATTAGAATATTATAACCTTGAAAGGGGGGAAATAGGAGAAATGTTTCATACTGACACTGTTCAGTCAGTTGTAATGATGAATTGCATGAAATCATCAATTCTTTACATAGATATCTCTTTTCTGAAATTACAGTGTTCACATTTGTCTTCCTAGGCATGACTAATCAAGCTCCACACAAACAGACATCAACGGAGCACACAGATGATGGTGTTATCACATTCCCATGAATTATTTGAATATTACTTACGATTCTGTAATAATATCAGTGATGTAGTGGTAAAAAAAATAGGTGGGTAATGGAGGGTCAACTATAAACTCCAGTGGGTGATCGAGATAAGTCGAACAACGACCGTTATAAACTAAATGGTATTACATTTTTAGAACTGTGTTGTTTGCATGTTGATTGCATTTTAATGTAGGCCTATAGGGAAGATAGCCCATGTGTGGAGATAATCATATTGAAACATATGTTCTTTTTTTTTAAAGTTCCTAACCTGTTTGATAATATTAATACAGATTTTCTCAGGGGACCCCACATGGAACCCCAACCCCAAGTTTGGGAACAATTGTACTAAACTCTCTCTCTGCTTCCTCCTGCATGCATTGCAGCCTTCCTCATCCTCACCACTGAGCACCACATCCCTGTATGTCTCAGGTGCCTACTCTCTGTAAAGCAAAGTTCTGATGAGAACTTAGTAGCCTATTTCTTGCTCATTCTGAGGTAGGCTCCGTTTAACGGTAACTTCTTACTTCATCCTAGCTGGTTAAGTAATACGAGGGATGTCTCTAGACACGGCAGGAGTCATGGGACGGTTTTAAAATGGCTTTTTGTCTGGCATCTGACAAACACACTGTCAGCAGCGTCTCTAGTTGATCTGACTCTGAGCTGGGGTAGTTGGTTTCATGTCTCAGGCCGAGTTAGCTGTTTGAGAGAGTGGTGAATGTGCCGCTAAAAAGGCAAATCCATGAGGCAAATCCGGGGGATGCAGGTTAAAATAATGAATGATTCCACTCGTTCGCAAAGAGGCAGGCGCGATTATAACTCAGCCAGATCAATAGTATAAGCATTCTGAGCTTTGATCAACACTGGGAGCAATATTTAGATGTCGACCCATAGGCTAATTGATTAGGGTTTGTTTACAAAATATAGATTTTTATTCGAAAAAATGACAGAGGTCCGGACCTCGGTTTCCTCATTATGTAGTTACGACCCTGATGGTGTCTTCCATTAACTTTCACTTTTCATTATTTTCCATGAAGCCCAAATCATTCAATCACCAATGTGTTATTCAATCACTGGACACCTGGGGGAAGAAGACATAACTTGGTTAAATGTTCACCTTGGCAGAATAATACGCTGCTTTATAATAGTAGTATTACGTAATCTGTGGGCACCTCAAATATTGTGCTAATTGAATACGAAGCCTTTGGCTTCTCCTCTATTCTTCTTGAGTCTAAAATCTGAAGTCTAACGGAAAAGATAAAGGAAGATGGAATTCCTCTTCAACGTACAGTTGTCTGAGCAAACAGCATAAATGACCCATTTTAAATTCAACACCTCCAGTATGGGGCCATTCTCCATTGGGGATCACTGGCCTAATATTTGAATGACATTTGAATGATTTTATCCATTTCATCCATAAAACAGTAGCTAGTCTACCACCTGCAGTTCATGGTGGTTCCTCTGTGGTGGTGATGAGAGAGAGAGAGATAGAGAGAGGTGTGGAGAATCAGATCTCCTCAGGGAACCTAGCCAATGAACAGCACATAGACCTTCTTCTTCATTTCACACATTAATTACAATGGCAGTTGTCTGTGATAGATTTTCCCATCAGCTCTCAGGTACCTGGCTGGCCGGTGCCCTTCTCTCCTGCTCTCCTGCTTTCTGCTTGGCTATTCCCCTCTGGCTTCTGGAGCCCAGCGCCTCTCAGCTGTCAGTCCAATCTACAGCAGAATCCCACTACATGACATCTCCATTACCTAACCCCCCCCGAAACACACACACACCCACACACACAGTCTCAGACAAAGAGGAGCAGGAAGAGTGCTCCCCCTGTTTGCACACACCACAACAAAGGAGCCTAAACAGAAATCCAACCCCATAATTTACAAGATGCAAACTCAATCAGCAACCGTTAATCATGTCATGTGCTGCTGGGACTAGCATTCATGTCTGGAGACACATAACCTACTGTACAGTACGTACACAGAGAGAGCAGATGGTCTGTTATGCACAAGCAAAACCATAGGTAGGAAACCATCTCAACGTCCAACTGAGGGTAAAAACAAAGATCTCTGCTCACAGAGGTAAATGTACAGTAAATCTCATAGCAGCTCGTTTCTCTGCCTGTTTAGTGCAGGGTAATGACGTGACGAAGTGGTTGGTGGGCGGGTAAATTGGCCACTGCTCAGAGAAGAAAGCCATTCTCTCCCACACAGAGCAGAGCATTACCCCCTCAGCCCCGTGTGTCATCCTCTCTGCTCCTCGTCACATTATGGCCATGGTGGAGGAGATTTCAGGATGTGGGATTGGAGTCAGATGTTGAATAAAACCTACAGTTAGACAGCGCAGCCCAAAACATTCCTAAAGTATACACACAGCAATGGGGCCGGATACACATACTGTGTACACACTTATCACACATACACTACACTAACAACTCTGTAGCAGCTGGGCAGATGTCTGTGTTCCTGAATATACTGTAACTTTATGTGCCCAGTCATTTTAAACTGACAGGGCTTGAAATGGACCTGATTCTAGAGTTATATCGTTTCAAGGTTAGAATTTGGGTATGCTGGACAGAGAGAGAGAGCGAGAGAGAGCGAGAGAGAGAGCGAGAGAGAGAGCGCGCGAGAGAGAGAGAGAGAGAGAGCGAGAGAGAGCGAGAGAGAGCGAGAGAGACCTGGGAATTTGAAAACAAATCCAATTTTGATACACTCCCATATCTATTGGGTGAAATACCACAGAGTGCCATCACAGCAGCAATATTTGTGACCTGTTGCCACAAGAAAGGGGCAACCAAGTGAAGAACAAACACCATTGTAAATACAACCCATATGTATGTTTATTTATTTTCCCTTTTGTACTGTAACTATTTGCACATCATTACAACACTGTATATAGACATAATATGACTTTTGAAATGCCTTTATTCTTTTGGAACCTTTGTAATTGTAATGTTTACTGTAATATTTGTTTTTATTTCACATTTGTTAATTATCTATTTCACTTGCTTTGGGAATGTAAACATATGTATCCCATGCCAATAAAGCCCCTTAAATTGAAATTGAGCGAGAGAGAGGCTCAGCATGGTGCTAGTAGGTACCTGGCCTCTAACCAATAGAGAATTGATACCTGCTCATGCCGGGGCTCAGCGCATTAGGAGCTCTGTGTGAACCACACGGCCGACTAGACTAGTGGGCTGAATAAATGAGGGAGCACGTGCCTATGCTGTAACTCCAAGCACCAGAGGGGCACTGGGCCTGTCAGCATCTGACATGCAGTACAAATCACCCTCCACCTTCCATCTGAACGAATTAGGCTCGGCACACACCCAGACACTTAAACAACTTGATTACTTATGCTCGCCCTCTCTCTCTCTTTCTCTCTCTCTCTTTCTCTCTCTCTCTCTCTTTCTCTCTCGCTCTCTCTCTCTCTCTCGCTCTCTCCAAGACTAGAGTTTAAGGTCTATAACAAACCAACTCAGTGTGACAGTATTGTGGTCGTTTCACCAACCTCCCCCCAAAAATCCCTACTGCTCGGATGAGTAAATACTGTATAATGTTTTACACATCAAAGTAATCCTGAAGCAAGGGGTTATGTAGCAGTTTGACTAGTGAACATAATGTTGTGAATCTGGTCTAATACATTCATTCATGCAAGAAATCCCACAAAAGCATTTCCCCAGCAGCAGTAGTAGAGTGAAACAGGAAGCGGGGCTATTTGTAATGCTAACACCATTCAGAAGTGGGACACCGAATTCTCTTCCTGGGTTTTCAACATCCGCTCTCCAACAGGTAGTCAGCAGCAGCCAATCGGCAACAATATAATATTATCAGACTATTGATGTATGTTCTCAAGTGGGTGTTAATAATTAGTAACACAGCGCCAGTGGAGAGTAGAGCTGAGCTCCTGAACAGAACAGGATATCCTCTGAGCTCCTATTCTGTTGGCCCGGGCCAGAGAGCTACATGAAGACCTGTCAGTGAAGCTGTCTTCACTCACACACACTTACAGTCACAGGCCAGGGTATCAGCTGTGAGCAGGACACAGCGCTCACTGTGGCTACTCTACTCCACAGAACTTTGTGTGATTTGGCAGATTGTGCTGAATTGTCCCTATCCACTGGAGCCACAGGAGGAGACAGAGGAGACACTCAATCTGTCTGCTGGATTTACATCCAACCGTAATGCAATCTCTCATTCCTCTCATTCTTCTTCTCCCAGTTTTACTGGAGTGAGTTATGGAGCCAACCAAATCATATTAGAAGCAGCACACAGACAAGGAGGAGAACAGGTCTGTCTCTGCCCATCAAACACTATTGAGATGGATTCAACATTCAGACAGGTGGCATTTAAGAGTTGCTCAGACGCAGTCATGACATTTATGGTGCTGTTCATATTACTGTGTATTGCTGTACCCACTACTGTATAAGGACTGCTTGAGCAGCTAAAGCACCACCAGTCCCTCCTAATGCTTCACATCTAACTGTTGTTATTCTAGTATAGATATGCTGTTGCCTCTCTAATAAGTAATTCATGTCTGACAGGTCTACAGTAGTTTGGCTCTATAAGGAATGTGTCATGGCCAGGCCAGAGGACATTTAGCATTGAGCTGTGGACTGCAGTCGATCTGGTTGGCCTGGCCTACTGTTGGCATTCCATTGAACAGCTTTCACAGCCCACCACAACCCACCACCCTGCTGTCAATTCTCTCCCCTCACTGACGTTCCCTGAAAATAGCTATTATTGGCTTGGCAAAGGTTTCTTAAATCGATTGCTGCCATTTCTTCTACTTATTTCTTTCTCAATAAGATTAACAGTCTTTCTGACTTGACATTAACACACTTTATGCAACAGATTTATGGATGATAAATATTTCATAGGTCTATTCGTTTTGGAATAGCACTACAGTATATAAACCCATTACATTAATTCCACCATCCAAACAGTAGTACAAGTGTTTAGCTAATTAGCAAGATGGTAGATCACACAAAGTGGCAAAAGACGACACACTGATTTGTTCGTTCAGAAGTCGACTCTGCATGTGTGGTCTAAAAGCCATGCATAAACACACACACACACACACACACACACACACACACACACACACACACACACACACACACACACACACACACACACACACACACACACACACACACACACACACACACACACACACACACACACACACACACACACACACACACACACACACACTGATCCCCCGCGCTGCCTGCCGCCCTGAAGTGGCCAGCGACAGAGCCCAGGCTCTTTGTGTCAGGATGCTGATAGGGGTGGAGGAGCAGGGTGGAGAGAGGAGAGAGAGGGGCATGTTTAGAGATAGTGTTCATTTCTTCACTCTAATCAGGCAGTCTGAGAATACAGAATACCTATTCTGGAGAAGTCTTCCACCTCTGGGGAGCAGAGTGATGGGCACTGACCCAGAAACACTGGTTTGTTCTGGGCTGCCACTTACATCAGGACCTGGAAGACTCCAACGTGGAGGAAGCAAAGTAAAACCATCCTTACTGGCCGCTAACAGTACACTTGTATAGCACAAACACAGTATAATACACACAGAGTAATAAAACAGCATAAAAAAAAGAACAATCAGTATAGCAGTGGCAGTCGGTGCCGTTTAAGATGAGGGAGGACGATGATTATTATTTTTTATATATTTTTTACTTTTACCCCTTTTTCTCCCCAATTGTTAATTACAGTCTTGTCCCATCGCTGCAACTGCCCTACGGACTTGGGAGAGGCGAAAGTCGAGAGCCATGTGTCCTCCGAAACACAACCCTGCCAAGTCGCACTGCTTCTTGACACAATGCTCGCTTAACTCAGAAGCCAGCCGCACCAATGTGTCAGAGGAAACACTGTCCAGCTGGCGATTGAAGTCAGCTTGCAGGAGCCCAGCCCACCACAAGGAGTCGCTAGAGCATGATGGGACACGAAAACCCCAGCCGGCCAAACCCTCCCCTAACCCGGACAATGCTGGGCCAATTGTGCGCCGCCTCATGGGTCTCCTAGTCACGGCCGAATGTGACACAGCCTGGGATCGAACCCAGGTCTGTAGTGATGCCTCAAGCACTGCAGTGCAGTGCCTTAGACCGCTGCACCATTTGGGAGGCCACCATTATTTATTTTTTATGAGCATGGCCTTATTTCTGTTACAGCATATTGGATGACTGTCATTCATATTCCATTCACCAAGCTCAATGTAACATCAATAGGTTCAGGTTACTTCATGATAATTGAATTGTCCCGATACACATTATGAGGTTGCTACAACCTAGCCAATGAATGAAAGTTTACAACGTAGGTGCACAGGTTGAGAGAAAAACTTGACTAATCAAGGTGACAGACAGTGACACATTCAATACTGCTTTTTACAATCATGCAGTACACTGTACAGTCAGCAAGCAGTTTAGCAGCTACACCGGTGGGCCCCGGTGCCAATAAATTAATAAAACTGAGAAAAGTTCCAGTGTTGGATATCCATAGCCAGTTAGCTAACATAGCATCCCTCTCTGTTTGAGCTGGGTCCTGATGTAAGCTAAATTAGCTAGCTGCATTCTCTAGATAAGTAAGTGAAAGTGAAGAAAAAAATACAACGAAATATAGTTAGCTCTCTCTCTCCTGCTTCTCCTTCATTTTTGGAGAAATGAATTTGTTAAAAACTGTTAAACTATTGTCTTTCTCTCTCTTTGAGTCAACTACTCACCACATTTTATAAATATAAGTCTGTACACCTCCAGAACGAATGTGTAGAGAGGAGAAGTGACTCAACATTTTTTTCTTCTCCATACCAATCAGCTTCACACAAACTGCCTCTGGACAAACACAACAGGGGCGTAGGAGCAACTCTGACGGTTGGGTGTGGGGGGGATTTTTTTACAGGGCTTTTAAATGCTAATTTCTGGTGACTTTTGAGAAAATGATACAGACAAAAAATGTACTTACAAATGGGCACATTTACAAGGCTAAAGTGGGCCTTACAGAGGGGCACTTACTCTGGTACAGTCCAGTCTTAGGGCCATTCATTATGTATGGAACATATTCAATTAAACAAATATTTTCTAATCGTTCTCTGGTACTGTATGATGAATTTCCTAGTATTTTTCTCACTTCCCCTACAGTAGGTCAGGTTGTTACTACTGCTGCTCTACATACTGTATGGTTGGAAACGTAATGTATTTGAACTTATAATAATTATTATACTGTAATAATAACCAGCAACATACATATAAAAACGGTATATTTTTTTTTAAAGGTAGGCATGAAAGGTCAAACTGAAATAAAAAATCTCCACTCTACACAATTAGCTTGGAGGGACACTTCTCACTATCTTACCTGTTGATTTGTGGCATCTTTCGCTCTCTTTCTGTATGTCTGTTTGCCCGTGGTTTTTACCATGGCTGCCTCTCTCCTGGATGAAGTTAACACATGCACTACACCCTTTAGACCTAAGATGCTATCATTTCATCAGTGATAATACATGATAATTCAGATTGATTCCCACCATGACGGATCATCAGGCTATGAACTCTATGGGCATGGAGAAGCACTTCTCACTTGCTTACCTTTTGGTTTGTGGCCTCTCTCTCTCTGCCTCTCTGCCTGTCTGTCTGTTCATGGCTGTCACTCTTCTGCCATGATCATGATGACCAAACAAAGTATTAACACATGGAACAAACATTTATGACCCATAATCACTGTGACGAAGTTAAAGACAACTAACCTGAAAGCACTGAAATGTTCCTGCTAGTTTGCCAGGGGTGGTGTGAGAGCAGTTGTCAAGAACCTTACTTACAGTCCTTTGCCCTCCTTTAAAAAAACTCTTAGGTCCTCCTTTTTTCTCTCTTCTTGACTGGTGGCATACCCATTGCTAACTTGCTGACCTTATGAATAAGACTAAGACAGTGATTGATTGTGCAAGTAATTCTGTAGCTAGCAAGTATTTCGGGCTTCAAAACATTCACTATCAGTTTCTCACACAGCCAGAACTACCCAGCGTTAGCTAGTTAAATAAAACCTTTACTTAAACTTACTGTGTTGTTGCCAACAACAATGACTTTCCCTGGTGCAGTGAGTAATGATTGTGGTGCTTTTTCTCTCACTCACACACTGCACACTCAGGGGCGCAACTTTGGTTTTAGAAGGGGGGGGGGGGTCTGGGGGTCCTTACATTTTTGGGGGCATCTAAAGCTAATTTCCTGCATTTCTACACAATCTAACATGACCCATGGCCCTTCTAGCCATCTCTATTTAGAACAACAAAAAGTAAGCAAAAATGCCCACAGTCATCAAGCTAGGTAAGATTATTATTCAATATTTTTAAGTGATTGATAAGACTGAACTAGATCAATGATAATTCAATAATCAATATTGTGTTGCACCTTTAACCAATAGCCTAATAAATGAACAACTCGTACAAATAAAGTACAAAGACTTTTGACTGTCTTTATTAAGAAATCCTCTATATCACATTTCAGCCAGACAGCCCAGCCAGCACGAGCCACCTGCACGCCCGACACCCACCAGTCTAGTCAATAACTAAACTCTCTCCCCAACACAACTTCCTTTTTTTATGTATGTCTCAAGGGAAGGGTTTGGAAAAGAAAAGTTTAATAAAAACACACATACACATTAACACGTTAACACATTAACGCACAGAATCAGTACATCCTCCATATAATTAATATCATAGGCCTAATAGTACTGTAGAGCTCTTTTTACTTGCAAACAATATAGCTGGGTCACCCAGTCCTGTCCCTAGGGGTCTACGGCCCTGCAGCACCCCAAACCAACACACCCCACTCAGCTTTAGGATATTAGTGAAACATTCATTATTGGTTTCAGGTGTGTTAGGCCAAGGCCAGAGTGACAACCAACGGTATGGCAGACCCCGCGGGCCAGGACTGAGCAGCCCAGCAGCTAGGGATTGCCTAAATAGGTACAGTATCTCCACTTACGTGGGCATGTTTTCAATAGAGACTCCTTTTGTCATACAGTATTCCATATAAGGCATCCAGACCTTATGAAAGTTGCACAGTATATCCTTAATCTTGTAATAAGTCAAATCTAGTGATACATAACTTGACATTCCTGCCATCCATTGTGACATTGTGGGAGGATAAACAACCTTCCAATTAATGGCAATGCATTTCTTAGCCGCTATAAATGCTAGGTTACACAGTTTCTTCTAATGACAGTCTCCAGTATCAACATTTCCAAGCAAACAAAAACAGGGAGAAGGGAGAATCTGTAGACATGCTGAGATAAAAGAACATCTTTGCCAGAATTCAGCCAGCCTTCACAAGACCATAAAATATGCAAATAAGTCCCCTTTTGTGTTTTACACCTCAAGCAGAATAATACAATTGCTGAGTGCATGGTATTCAGTTTCACTGGCATATAGTATGTTCTATGGATGGTATTAAACTGCTGTAATTTATGTCTGAGATCATCATTAATAGCGTCTCCCAGGTCTTCTTCACATTTTTGTTTTACATGTTTTGTGTCATTGAGAAAAGCCTCTATCAACCCTTGATACAGTTTGCTAATCAACTTTGAAGGTTTGTCAGACTGCCTTAAAATAGCATCTGTCTTGTCCAGTGTTTGCTGCACAGAGAGAATAAAGGGTTGTATCTGCAAAAATTCACCTCAGCTCCGTCACAGACTGGTCTTCCCTGGCTGCCTGACCCTGATGAGACCACTGTCACCATCTGATCCTGCTCAGATGAGGCATGACAAAGAATTATCCTGGTGTACATTTATACATGATATTATTCAAGAATTGTATTAATGGCTCAATAATTGAAATGACCATTATTCCCAGATCCCAGACTGTAGCCTACCCATCAACTCAAGATGGAACTTTGTATCCATTCACAGACTGTTATAATATACTGCAAAATTCACTTGAGCTCCGTAGATTGGTCTTCCCTGGCTGTCTGACCCTGCAGGGAAACCTGTCACCATCTGATCCTGCTATGATGATGAGCATAGTGTCATGTACTGACTGTGCAGAATATCGATCTTCAATCGCTGGTTTCATCATTTGATTCAGGTTTAGTGTGATTGAGGCAAAAATAATAGCTAAAGTTAGTAAGCTAGCTAGCTAACGTTAGCCAACTTTTGGCTAGCTCTAACTAATGATACAATGGTACATCATAAAATGTACTTCTGTTGATTTGGGACAAAACAAAGGCTACAAAACATTTCCATATACACAACAGCTGTTAGATACTGCTACCTGACAGATAGCTAGCTGTGGTAGCTACTAGCTAGCTAACTAGCTATTAGTAGTTAATTCACTTCAGTCGAGAGGGGATGAAACCCTTAGCTAACGTAACATGTCAGTTGCAGTACTAGCTCAGCACTGGGAATAAATACATTTTTTTCTGTCAAACAGCAGTTACCTTGCCTGCTAGATCAGTCAACTAAAGAGTAGCCAGTTTCTGCTCTGCTTGCTTTTACAACTCAGAGAAAAAGCGCAACACAGACAGCAGCTGCCTCTGCTCATCTCTCCCGTGCTGGTCCTATACGCCAGCCTTTCAGAAGCTTTGCCTTCACACAGCCTGTCCGCACACTCTGTGGTGTCCGTGAGGTCCTAAATCCAGCAGGCTGAATCCGGAAAACAGTCTACACGACCAATCTGAGGTGTCCGCATGGTCCTAAAGCACACTTGTGTCGTGTTTTGTATCACATCTCAATGATAAAACTGGGGGGGACAAAAATGCAATTTCAGAATGTGGGGGCGTCATGTCCTCCCCGTCTCCAGTGAAAGTTGCACCCCTGGCCACACTGCTTGTAACAACTGAAGGTGAGAATGAAGCAGTCAGTGGGACTGGGGGAAGTGACTCAAGTTCAAGCAGCAGAGGACTTTTAAAAATGTTTACATGAACAATGAAGTGAGAGATGGAAATCAGCCTCTGACACAGACACACAGAGTTCAGCATGGAGTTATTTAACAGCCTAGTAAGAAGAACAACAACTTATGTTTCATACCAAGCAATGAGTAACAATGCTTAGATTTATTGCTCCACCACATGCTCACGTTTATCATACAAACTGCTTTCCCCTTAAAAACACATAATAGAAAGGCAAGCTTTCCCTAACTACAATGAACACAAAAATAAACACAACATGTAAAGTGTTGGTCCTGTGTTTCATGAGCTGAATTAAAATACCCCAGAAATGTTCTATATGCACAAAAACCTTATTTCTCTAAAATGTTGTGCACAAATTTGTTTAAATCCCTGTTAGTGAGCATTTCTCCTTTGCCATGATAATCCATCCACTTGACAGGTTTGGCATATCAAAAAGCTGATTAAACAGCATGATCATTATACACGTGCACCTTGAGCTGGTGACAATAAAAGGCCACTCTAAAATGTGCAGTTTTGTCACACAACACAAAGCCACAGGATGTCTCAAGTTTTAAGGGAGCATGAAATTGGCATGCTGACTGCAGGAATGTCCACCAGAGTTGTTGCCAGATAATTTTATGTTCATTTCTCCACCATTAGCCACCTCCAACGTCGTTTTAGAGAATTTAGCAGTACGTCAAACCGGACTCACAAATGCAAACCACGTGTAACCACACCAGCCCAGGACCTCCAAATCTGAATACTTCCTCGTCTGAGACCAGCCACCCGGACAGCTGATGAAACTGAGGAGTTTTTCTGTCTGTAATAAAACCATTTATTGGTAAAAACTAATTCTGATTGGCTGGGCTTGGCTTGGCTCCCAAGTTGGTGGGCCTCTGCCCTCCCAGGCCCACCTATGGCTGCGCCCCTACACAGTCATGTGGAATCCATAGATTAGGGCCTAATGAATTTATTTAAATTGACTGATTCCCTTATATGAACTGTAACTCAATAAAATCGTTGAAATTGTTGCATGTTGGGTTTGTATGTGTTCAGCATACTTACACTACATGGCTAAAAGTATGTGGACACTTGCTCGTCGAACATCTCATTCCAAAATCATGGGCATTAATGTGGAGTTGGTCCCCCCTCTGATACTATAACAACCTTCACTCTTCTGGGAAGGCTTTCCACTAGATGTTGGAACATTACTGCGGGGGCTTGGTTCCATTCAGCCACAAGAGCATTAGTGAGGTCGGGCACTGATGTTGGGCGATTAGGCCTGGCTCGCATTTGGCTTTCCAATTCATTGCAAAGATGTTCGATTGGGTTAAGGTCAGGGCTCTATGCATGCCAGTCAAGTTCTTCCATGCGATCTCGACAAACCATTTTTGTATGGACGTCGATTTGTGCACGGGGGCATTGCATGCTGAAACAGGAAAGGGCCTTCCCCAAACTGTTGCCACAAAGTTGGAAGCACAGAATAATCTAGAATGTAATTTTATCTGTAGCATTAAGATTTCCCTTCACTGGAACTCAGGGGCTAGCCCGAACCATAAAAAACAGCCCCAGACCATTATTCCTACTCCACCAAACTTTACAGTTTGGCAGGTAGCGTTCTCCTGGCATCCGCCAAACACAGATTTGTCCGTCGGACTGCCAGACAGTGTAGCGTGATTCATCACTCCAGAGAACGCGTTTCCACTGCTCCAGAGTCCAATGGCGGCGAGCTTTACACCACTCCAGTCGACACTTGGCATTGCACACGGTGATCTTAGGCTTGTGTGCGGCTGCTCGGCCACGGAATCCCATTTCCCGACAAGCGGTTTGGAACTCGGAAGTGAGTGTTGCATCCGAGAATTGCCGATTTTTACGCCCTTCAGCACTCGGTGGTCCCATTCTGTGAGCTTGTGTGGCCTACCACTTCGCGGCTGAGCTGTTGTTGCTCCAAGACATTTCCACTTCACAATAACAGCACTTACAGTTGACCGAGGCAGGTCTAACAGGGAAGAAATTGGACGAACTGACTTGTTGGAAAGGTGGCATCCTATGCTGGTGCCATGTTGAAAGTCGCTTCAGTACGGGCCGTTATACTGCCAATATTTGTTTCTGAAGATTAATGGCTGTGTGCTCGATTTTATACACCTGTTAGCAACGGGTGTGGCTGAAATAGCCGAATGCACTAATTTGAAGGGGAGTCCACATACTTTTGGCCGTGTAGTGTACATGTTGAGTGAGTGAAACCCAGTATTGATCTCCAGGAGCATAGCCCGACCTGTGAACTTTCACCCCAAGGTTGCATATCTCCGACAACACACACACACACACACACACACACACACACACACACACACACACACACACACACACACACACACACACACACACACACACACACACACACACACACACACATCCCCTGTGCCAGAGACCACCATCACCCTCTATAGACTGCCTCAATTATCCCTCTATAATTAATGGAACTACCTCCCAGCTTAATGCACTGGCTGGATCTCTGGCAGGAAATCAAGGAAGAGTGCCTTCATAAATATTTAGAGAAACTGCGATTCAATTTTCAGGCGCAGAAAACAATGTCCCACTAAGACAATCTTTACAGTACACAATGAAAGCGAGAAGTTGTATGAAAGTGTATTTCTTGCTCATTGAACATTGAGCCGTACAGTGTGTGTGTGTGTGTGTGTGTGTGTGTGTGTGTGTGTGTGTGTGTGTGTGTGTGTGTGTGTGTGTGTGTGTGTGTGTGTGTGTGTGTGTGTGTGTGTGTGTGTGTGTGTGTGTGAATCTGTGCGTGTGTGTGTGTGAGAGAAAGAGAGAGAAATTGCTTTTAACACAAATTGGCAGGGAAATATATTGATAAGACCACTCTCTCCACAGGGACTCTCTTCACAGGAAATGTTAGACAAATATGACCAGCACCACATGGGGATGGACGGTGCCTGTGCCAAGAACAGCCCCCATCACTGATGGCCCAGCTGCACGCTATGAACCCCTAACCTACAGACTTCAGTAGAACTCAGGCTGGTCTCATAGACTAAACGTAACATAGTAAACAAAGATCTGCACACGTTTAACTCTATCATCACAGTTATAGATCTACAGCAAGTAGGCCTAACCGCATGCTTTTCATGATCAGTAAAAACCAATTGGTCATGTAATTTCAGATACGTGAGGGTAGCCTCACAATATCTCTCAATATTGGCCAGAATTAATTGGATATTTGAGTGATATAAAACAAAAGTGAACTGTACCTGACAAGTATGAGTGGTTTAGGTTAATTTCCCATCCTTTGTGGGGTCTGCCTGTCAAGCAGCCGAAGGGCCCATTTTCTGACGTAACGTTACAGTTTACTTTGCAAGCTACCAGTAGAAACTTTGTACAGTTGGCTAAACAGTGGTAAGTAGACCTCAATATATTTTTTTATTCAATCAACGTAGACTTACGTAGAGAAGTTAGCTAACATTATCCCATTTTCAACATTGTTTTTAAATAGTGTTTAACTTCTCTAGGGTAGGGGGCAGTATTTTCACGGCCGGATGAAAAACGTACCCAAATTAAACGGCCTACTACTCGGGCCCAGGAATTGGAATATGCATATTATTAGTAGATTTGGTTAGGAAACACTCTGAAGTTTCTAAAACTGTTTTAATGATGTCTGTGAGTATAACAGAACTCATATGGCAGGCAAAAACCTGAGAAAAATCTAACCAAGAAGTGAGAATTCTGGTGCTTGTAGTCCTTTCAAGTCATTGCCAATTGAACACACAGTGAGTTAGGGTTCATTTTGCACTTCCTAAGGCTTCCACTAGATGTCAACAGTCTTTAGAAAATTGTTTGAGGCTTCTAGAATGAACAGAGACCGAACGAGAAGGTGGGGAGGTTGGTGACCCAGGGAAGGACATCAGTTCATTGGTGCGCATTCACGTGAGAGTTAGCTGTGTTCCAAAATGTTTTTCAAGACACTGGAATCGTCTGGTTGGAATATTACTGAAGTTTCACATTATAAAGGCCCTAAAGATTGATGCTTTATAACGTTTGACATGTTTGAACGAACGTAAATAGAACTTTTTTTTAAACTTTTCCGTCGTGACATTTTCCGCACGCTTCCTACACTTGGAGTAGCTAAATGAACGCGCTAACAACAAAGAGCTATTTGGACATAAATTATGGACTTTATCGAACAAAGCAACATTTATTGTGGACCTGGGATTCCTGGAAGTGCCTTCTGGTGAAGATCATCAAAGGTAAGTGAATATTTCTAATGCTATTTAATACACTGCTCAAAAAAATAAAGGGAACACTTAAACAACACATCCTAGATCTGAATGAAAGAAATAATCTTATTAAATACTTTTTTCTTTACATAGTTGAATGTGCTGACAACAAAATCACACAGAAATTATCAATGGAAATCCAATTTATCAACCCATGGAGGTCTGGATTTGGAGTCACACTCAAAATTAAAGTGGAAAACCACACTACAGGCTGATCCAACTTTGATGTAATGTCCTTAAAACAAGTCAAAATGAGGCTCAGTAATGTGTGTGGCCTCCATGTGCCTGTATGACCTCCCTACAACGCCTGGGCATGCTCCTGATGAGGTGGCGGCTGGTCTCCTGAGGGATCTCCTCCCAGACCTGGACTAAAGCATCCGCCAACTCCTGGACAGTCTGTGGTGCAACGTGACGTTGGTGGATGGAGCGAGACATGATGTCCCAGATGTGCTCAATTGGATTCAGGTCTGGGGAACGGGCGGGCCAGTCCATAGCATCAATGCCTTCCTCTTGCAGGTACTGCTGACACACTCCAGCCACATGAGGTCTAGCATTGTCTTGCATTAGGAGGAACCCAGGGCCAACCGCACCAGCATATGGTCTCACAAGGGGTCTGAGGATCTCATCTCGGTACCTAATGGCAGTCAGGCTACCTCTGGCGAGCACATGGAGGGCTGTGCGGCCCCCCAAAGAAATGCCACCCCACACCATGACTGACCCACCGCCAAACCGGTCATGCTGGAGGATGTTGCAGGCAGCAGAACGTTCTCCACGGCGTTTCCAGACTCTGTCAAGTCTGTCACGTGCTCAGTGTGAACCTGCTTTCATCTGTGAAGAGCACAGGGCGCCAGTGGCGAATTTGCCAATCTTGGTGTTCTCTGGCAAATGCCAAACGTCCTGCACGGTGTTGGGCTGTAAGCACAACCCCCACCTGTGGACGTCAGGCCCTCATACCACCCTCATGAAGTCTCTTTCTGACCGTTTGAGCTGACACATGCACATTTGTGGCCTGCTGGAGGTCATTTTGCAGGGCTCCTTCTGCTCCTCCTTGCACAAAGGCAGAGGTAGCGGTCCTGCTGCTGGGTTGTTGCCCTCCTACGGCCTCCTCCACGTCTCCTGATGTACTGGCCTGTCTCCTGGTAGCGCCTCCATGCTCTGGACACTACGCTGACAGACACAGCAAACCTTCTTGCCACAGCTCGCATTGATGTGCCATGGATGGATGAGCTGCACTACCTGAGCCACTTGTGTGGGTTGTAGACTCCGTCTCATGCTACCACTAGAGTGAAAGCACCGCCAGCATTCAAAAGTGACCAAAACATCAGCCAGGAAGCATAGGAACTGAGAAGTGGTCTGTGGTCTCCACCTGCAGAACCACTCCTTTATTGGGGGTGTCTTGCTTATTGCCTATAATTTCCACCTGTTGTCTATTCCATTTGCACAACAGCATGTGAAATTTATTGTCAATCAGTGTTGCTTCCTAAGTGGACAGTTTGATTTCACAGAAGTGTGATTGACTTGGAGTTACATTGTGTTGTTTAAGTGTTCCCTTTATTTTTTTGAGCAGTATATTTTAGATGACTCCAAAATGGCGGGTATCTGTATTGCCTAGTGTATTTTTCTGAGCGCAGCACTCAGATTATTGCAAAGTGTGCTTTTCTCTTGAAGCTTTTTTGAAATCTGTCACAGCGTTAGCATAAAGGAGATGTTCATCTATAATTCTTTGAACGACAGTTTAATATTTTATCAACGTTTATGACGAGTATTTTTGTAAATTGTTGTGCTGATTCACCAGCAGTATCAGAGGCAAAATATTTTCTGAACGTCACGCGCCAATGTAAAATGGGGTTTATGGATATAAATATTAACTTGATCGAACAAAAAATGCATGTATTGTGTAACATGATGTCCTAGGAGTGTCATCTAATGAAGATCGTCAAAGGTTAGTGCTTCATTTAGCTGTGTTTTGGGTATTTGTGATGCATCTAGTTGCTTGGAAAATGGCTGTGTGGTTATTCGTGTCTATGTACTCTCCCAACATAATCTAATGTTTTGCTTTCGCTGTAAAGCCTTTTTGAAATCAGACAACGTGGTTCAATTCAGGAGAAGTGTATCTATAAAATGGTGTAAAATAGTCCTATGTTTGAGAACTTTGAATTATGACATTTTGTGGTTTTGAATTTGGCGCTCTGATTTTTCACTGGCTGTTGAATAGTGTGAACCGTGGGTGGGACGATAGCGTCCCACCTGCCCGAGAGAGGTTAATCACGATTGTTGCTGGCAGACATAAAGGCTACATTGATTGATGGACCATGTCAAATTGGCTAGCTAGCTAATAACAGATCACATGAATATGGCTAGTTAACAAGATCACTTTCAGAGGATAAACTAGATGGCTATGTCCAAATACTTTTGATTTGCTTGCCATCTATAGTGGTGATGACAGTAGTCAGACTGACAACTTTACCAGGACAATGTCAAGCTCTTTCCAAAAGCCTAATCTCTGATGAAGAAAGCTAAATGACACATGTTGTTTGCTTTAGCTACCTAGCTAGCTACATGACAAGTTTTATCTAAATTCTATCATCAACTGATTTCAGCCAGTGTATGGCTGTGGATTGACTGCATTGTTTGAATGGAATGTTGGCATATTGGCAGTTCATTTGAATTTAATCATTCCTCTAAAACTAGCTGGCTAGCTAGCTAACAAATATACAGTGCAGATAAATTCTTCAAATTCATGATTTAGACAATATCTTATCACAGTTCTGGCAAAACCATGGTTGACCAACTCCCTGATCAAAATGGCTGACTTTTATCCCATAATAAGAAGGTTCATGTCCATTCTAGTATTCTAATTCCTAATTCGATGTTCTTAACATATCATACGAAATAACACAAATTAACACATACCATCCCAAACAACATTTCATACTAATTTCAGTGTCCTGGAATTTGATTTATTATGTTACGTCTCCCCTGAGTCAAGGTTGCAAAGCCAGTAGCCTGTATGTGAGACTCCCATCCATAAACAAGATTAGAGCCAAAATAGCATTGTGTTCTAGCTGAGAGAAATCCTTTACACCGTGCCCCAAACATGCCTGAGTATTTATTTTGAGCAATACTATTACAAACAAATTGCAACAAGATGACACATAAAATCAGCTAATTAATCTTGCCTAAATGAGAGTAGATATTTCACAACGATAGGCCATCTATAGGCTTATGCCACAATAGGCTACTGTAGCCTATACAACAAAATGCCAAATGAAAGCATTTAAAACCACTGTTCAGTTGGTGACAGTCAATAAACGAAATAATTAATGGCATTAATGTTGATTTTACAACGTCTGCATAATTTACAATAAAACATGTGTCGAACCAACTGGACATGCTGACCAGGTGTGAGAACGTGCCAGATCTGTTTCCCGCGAAATGGGTCAATTTATAAACAACAATAAATAGTGAGCCATAAAACACACACACATAAACCCACATGTTTGATTAATATTAATACTTAATTAACGAAATACTTACAGAGAAACCTGCCCAAAATGGACACGAATGTCTGACCCTTGGTGAGGTAGTGAGGGCCAGAGCGGCAAAACTGACTGCCAAAATCAGACTTCCCAAAACCATCTGAGAAACTCCGAGAGAAAGCATGATCCGAGTCCGAGTCCGAAACTCTCTGAGTCTGGAGAGGCTACGGGACAGGGACGCGGGGCTGAGCGAACGACCTCGGGGCATTGCTTGGACTGGCATTGTCACGGAGAAAACAGAGTTTATGTATCAGCTATTGAAAACAATGGGTTAAGCTCTTTCCATCAGCATCCAAAAGTGGCACCTAACAGCAAAGCAAGTAACCGATGTCCAAACGTTATCTTGATAAGCAACGGTATCCAAAAAGCAAATAACATCAGTCCTACTAAATGGTTCCTTTGAAAGAGTCTCCATTAAATTGCTTAATTATCCCAAGATGCAGATGCGTAATTGTCGGTTATTCTGAAGGCTACAACAGTGTGATGGATGAGATGCGTAGTGACTTTCTTGTGCTGCTACCCAAATCGATTCCGCAAAAACACAGGATAACGCGCTATTAGCTAAGGTAAGCGGGTTTTCGAGGAAAAGCTTGAGAAATGGTCCATCAAATCATATGCTCCCTTATTTTCATTGCTACAGGATACATTTTAAAGAACCTCAGCAAGTAAAAACGTATAGCTGAAATGACACGGGAATAGTGTCGCCCTTTACTGTAGGCTAGTATTCCACTGTCAAACGCGCGGCAGGGTACCATGCACAGAGAGCGTGGCCGTGGGTATGCTGTTTCACACAGGCGCAGGGTTTTCACAGACAGCAAACTACCCGTGGCGGCAGGAGGAGATGCAGCTAGCGTGTTTGGGGCAATCAATACTACGACGGTGCCACTTCGCTTCCCAAAAATAGCCTTACGCGATTGCGTCTACAAATAATTAGACTATATGAACATTAAAAAGATGACCATGCTCTTATCATTTGTGAAGCCATGCACTTATCCTTTGAGATGTCTATGAATTGTCTGAATTCAAAATCACCAATTTCTCATACATTTCTTCAAATTATAGCCCCCAACCAAATGTTTGAATGAGCCATATATAATCGATACAGCCTAGACTACTTTATTTGATTCACAAAGGCGGAGAACCATCAATTGAGATGAAGTACAAGGCACTTTTAGTACATTGGGAGTAAAAACATGCATTTGCCTTAAAACAAGTTGATACTCTGCATATTTGTAAAAATGTAATTCATAATGCAAACAAGAGGGTAAAGCCACACTGTCCCTTTGAATTCCAGCCTGCTGTGGTGCTGACCTTGCGGAGACACAGCCACAGGGCTCTAGAGCACCATCTGCACCGGCCAAGCTGGTACTGCACTTAAATCATGCCGCAGTATCTGAAGATAATAGAAATTCTACAGCAGCCACCTTCCCCCTCTCAGCCATGTAATGGATGAAGATCAAACTATAGAAATCCAGTCTAAGCAGAAAACGAACATGATAACATATTTGACCTGAGAATCCTTTAAAACTATTAGAATGGAATATTTGGCTCATAAAAATATGAAGAACCCCCCCAGACAAAACCCCAGAAACACTTTACTTTAAAAATGATTTTATTCATTAATACAGTGGTATACTTAAAATTGTGTCACAAAGGAGAAAAAAAGGTCAGCCACACGTGAAGAGCTAATATCCAATTGAAGCTGTGTTATCATATATAAAGAAAATAGTACTGGTGTGCCGTAATATATGGTCTATTAGTACAAAAATACATTTCAGGGCACAAAATAATACAGCATCCAGTATCACAAATAAATGAGGGGGACAGAGCACACCCTTTTAAAGAACAGGTTTGAAAAGTTGTTTAACCCAAGCACTTTCCTCTTTTGCAAATAACCATAAAAATATTGTGTGACAATTATTATTTATATGTAGTGTGAATATATTGGTAGAAAATGTGGATTTTATTACTGCTAATAGTTACAAGTTCCAAGGCTCAAGGATATAACCAGATTAGAAAGTAAACCATGGTCAATTCATTTATTTTTTAAAACAGTTTTCTCTAAGTTTTATACAAAATAACAAAGACATACAAAAGTTCATTTACAAACCAAGAACCAAGGCCATATGCTAACTTTATTTACAGCCACTTGTCTTTTTTGTAATGTTTTTCTTTTTCGTCTGAAGTCATATGCATAGCAGATAAAGAAAGCATACCTTTATTAGCTTCAATTGTTCTTGTGCGCTAAACCCAAGTTCATTTATACAGTGGGTTGACAAAATGGCAAGAGAACTTCATTTTTCCATAATTTATCATCATAACTTAGAAGAACCCAGAGGTTTTTACTGAAAAAGTGAATAATATGCAGATAAGGCATCACTGCTTGTTAATGTAAGAGGGTTTTAACATGGTGAGAGAGAACTGAGCAGGCTTCTGGACCTGAGTCATAGCACATGCATAGATCTTGATACAGCAGGAGAATTCTGGTACTCAATACAAAGTGAATCCAAGGTCAGTTTACAGAAAGAAAAAAGGAAAGGAAGGAAGAGCCATTCGAGTCACAGGATGAGCATGTTAGAGGCATGAGTTGGGCTTTAAATCCACCTCAAAGTATTCCACCTTCATCTTCATTTTCTCTTCTGCAGATGCTTGCAATTTCACTATCACCATAATCATTACCACAGAGCCATACATTTAGAAAATGTGGCTCTGCATTAGCATCATCACTTTACTGCTCACCTCCCTGGCACCGAATTCCAAAACCGTCACAAATCCGTCAATGTGGAAAAAACGTAACCGTCTTTGTAAGTCAGCCAATTCAAAAGGTAACAAAAAAGGTTGAAGTCTGATTCTTGAATTCTGTTTTCTAGAATTGAATTTAAAATTATATTTATACCATATACTATATATACTGTATGCATATATAGTATAAATACACCTACATGTATGTCCATCTACTTCAATAGTAAAAACCTCAAACCATTTTCCTGTTATGTAACAATTAAAGTTAAAACTTGGCGTATAATGTGATGAGTTACTCAGTGGCACAGGGCATGCATTCCATCACTGGTTAAATCGTTGTGTGTTTTGTATTTTCTTCAAGACCCCGGAAAGAGTTAAAGGACCGCACATAGGGGCAACTTCAGTCTCCTTCCATCTTCCATGGGCACAGTAAACAACGCTGGAGCACTGGGTGTAAATACATCATTGTGTATGGTCCACCCCTGGAGAAATGGTGTGTGTGTGTGTGTGTGTATGTATGTATGTTTATTTTCACTCCTTTCCCATGGTTTCACATTCAGTAACAGGCCAGCTGTTGCACTCTTCAGAAGTGGTCGATGAGCACAGACACACAGTTGGCCCCCACCAGGTAGTTGGGGTCTCCAGGGAGAGACTGATTCTGCCAACTCTTGGGATCACCTGAGGGGGAGAGAAGGAACATGGTAATGATAACAGGTGGAGAAAGGGTATAAGGTTCATAATACATAATGCACTTCATGCTAAACGAACAACCAGCAAGCTCCAAACACTAAACTAAAACACCCTTTATTCCATTAAAGCCATATATAAATGCCATTTGTGGTACACACCCCAGGATGTAGCTTGACAGAAGTAAACTTCACATTACATTGCTAAAACCACTCTTGATTTCAAATTATAGTTCTTAAGGATAGAGTATGTACTGGCAGTGACTGTAATTTGCGATTAATGGCCCAAGCCCAGGCCTTGAGCCAAGAGTATTGCCTCCACAGAAGAACAAATGTAAATAATTGTTTAAAAAAACATGGCTTTAGACTCAAAACTGTTACACTAAACTGCACCATTTCTTCTAAACCACAATGCAGTTGCATTTTAAAGCACTGTTATTTCAGATGATTGCATTCATTCCCTCAGGGCCATATGAGTAAAGTGAGTTATATGAGATCTTCAGATCAAAGTGCTGAACAATTTCAGGCTTTTAGCATGCTTTGTTGTTCTGATAGGAAATCACAAGTGAGGATAATGCATCCTAATCATTATAGTGTAATTACGCCTAAATGTCAAAGGGATTTTAGCAACGACAGGTCCTATCAGATAGGATCCATATGAGGACCAAGAGGTGTTTAACTGATTTTACTCAGATCAATTGTCAATGACTCAGATGATTTGTTAGAGGTTCACAATTAGCCAGTGCAGCAGGAGGAGGAGGAATGTTCACTGTGAAACTCATAATGACATCAGTACATTAAGGTAATGTTTTGTCAGAAGTAAACTGATCATGTGTGGTTTGGGTTGAATCTCTCCTGTCTATGAGCAGACTTCTTTCAGAACCATTCCAAACCAAGACCATTAAGTCACACACTATTCTGCTTCCTTACTGGAAACTCCCATTGGGCCTGGGAAGCTCAGCATCCAACTAGAAAGGAGTCAGACTCAGTGAGGAACAAGACACAAGTAATGAAGCTAAAGAAGGGCCTTGTTTTACAATAAGAGGATTAGAACACAGCCCTGTAATCCTTCTACAACGAAGCAGGACAACAAACGAACAAGCCAATGAGGCAGCAGTAGGCTAATTTAGCCCTTCATGTCCAATTCTAGCTGAGAGTAATTAGTAACTAATCAACGGCGGTGCCAAGTTTACCATTAAGACATATAGAGAGGAGCGGAGGGAGAGCAGAGAGCTGACTCGGTTCTGTTCTGATGCTGTCAGACAGATCTCAGATCCAACCCACAGGCTGTTCTCACATACACAACATAATATCTGGTAGTACTGAGGGAGCCATGCGTCTGTCTCAGAGGGTCCTCTTCCAAATTTAAGAGGACCGCTGTGTTTCAGGATAGACGTTTGGGTGGCTATGTGAGAAGAAAAAAAATCACTTGTGGGAAAAGAATGTGGAATGATTCACTACAACAAAGACCTTACTAATCTTATCAACACAAAACTGATCGGCGGGATGCATGTCCAATGGAACCATATCAACGTCAAACAGATGACATACACACTAAGCGGAGGAAAGAACAGAAAGAAAGATGTTTCAGCATGAAAAAGCAATGACAAGAAGCACTTTGATCTGAAGACCACATCAAATAAATAAAGATCAGTGGAGGAATGAGTGAGTGAACAAACCGAAATACCAAATAAATGAAACCATCAAAAATCATACAAAGTGACCCACAACCATATCAGTTTGTCACAAAGCCAACCCAAAGCCCCGACCCCAAAAGGACAGAGAGAGGACGGCGTACCCGACGAGGAGTCGGAGGATTTTAGAGCAAAAGACCAACCATCTGGGGTCATAGACGCACAGTGAGGTAAACGCAGCTCCACAGGCTTCAGGAACTTGAGGCCGTGAGGACCACACATCACCAGCGGGCTGAGCAGGGTCTCTCCTGGAAACAGATACACACCACAGGGTTAGAGGCTAATACACATACATGTACACACAGTGTTCCTAAGATCACTGATGCTGTTGCTCCTTAATGGGTTTAAACGGACACGGTGAACATAAGACAATGAGAACCGTTAAAGACCAAAGGAAAATATACATATCCTAGAAAAATGTAAAGAGGGAAGACGACAGAAGAGAGAGATGATAAATTATCTGTGAAAACAACATTATCTCATGAATACATTTGGATAGTAAAACAACTCCACTGTGGACTCATACAGCGCCTATCATAAGTATTCACCCCCTTGGATTTCTTCACATTTTATTGTGTTACAAAGTGGGATTAAAATGGATTTAATTGTAATTTTTAGTTGTCAAAGATCTACAAAAAATACTGTAATGTCAAAGTGAATTTAAAAATTGTCAATGTCCATTGAGAACACACAACAACTAAACCATGCATGACGTGAATAATCATGTCAATAAACGTTGGGTAGTTAGTTAGTTAAATACAAGTAAAACTAAATGCATGCTCTTCAACCGATCGCTGCCTGCACCTGCCCACCCGTCCAGCATCACTACTCTGGACGGTTCTGACTTAGAATATGTAGACAACTACAAATACCTAGGTGTCTGGTTAGACTGTAAACTCTCCTTCCAGACTCACATCAAACATCTCCAATCCAAAGTTAAATCTAGAATTGGCTTCCTATTTCGCAACAAAGCATCCTTCACTCATGCTGCCAAACATACCCTCGTAAAACTGACCATCCTACCGATCCTCGACTTCGGCGATGTCATTTACAAAATATCCTCCAATACCCTACTCAATAAATTGGATGCAGTCTATCACAGTGCCATCCGTTTTGTCACCAAAGCCCCATATACTACCCACCACTGTGACCTGTACGCTCTCGTTGGCTGGCCCTCACTTCATACCCGTCGCCAAACCCACTGGCTCCAGGTCATCTACAAGACCCTGCTAGGTAAAGTCCCCCCTTATCTCAGCTCGCTGGTCACCATAGCAGCACGCGCTCCAGCAGGTATATCTCTCTGGTCACCCCCAAAGCCAATTCCTCCTTTGGCCGCCTTTCCTTCCAGTTCTCTGCTGCCAATGACTGGAACGAACTACAAAAATCTCTGAAACTGGAAACACTTATCTCCCTCACTAGCTTTAAGCACCAGCTGTCAGAGCACCTCACAGATCACTGCACCTGTACATAGCCCATCTATAATTTATCCCAAACAACTACCTCTTCCCCTACTGTATTTATTTATTTTGCTCCTTTGCACCCCATTATTTCTATTTCTACTTGCAAATCTACCAAATCTACCATTCCAGTGTTTAACTTGCTATAATGTATTTACTTTGCCACCTTGGCCTTTTTTTTGCCTTTACCTCCCTTATCTCACATTGTATATAGACTTATTTTTCTACTGTATTATTGACTGTATATTTGTTTTACTCCATGTGTAACTCTGTGTTGTTGTATGTGTCGAACTGCTTTGCTTTATCTTGGCCAGGTCGCAGTTGTAAATGAGAACTTGTTCTCAACTTGTCTACCTGGTTAAATAAAGATAAGAAAATAAATAAAATAAAAAGATAGCATATATTCAGTCAAATTCGACGATGTATTAGTAGCCAACTAGTAACTAGCTAACATACCGGTACATACTGCTGTAATGATTTGCTATGCGGTTCGTAAGGATAGCGTAGCTAACAAATTGTCAGCAAACTTATTTGAAAATTCATTACTTTATTACATTGCTCAACATTTGTCATAATTAGTTAAAGCAATGAATTTGTATCCGCTCGTCAAACTACGGCTACATATTTTCCGCCATTTTTTTCAAATCTGAAAACGTTGTGAAGCCATGCCCATTTTCTGAAGAATTGCATTATGGGCCCTAAGCACGGAAATAGTGTCCACTGCTTGTATACTTCGCATATTGGCAAATTTAGTACAACATCCAGGAACTTTTGGCATACTAACTATATCCATACTATGACCAATAAGCATACTATATACTCAATTTACGTCACAATAGTCCGGTTAGTGAGGTTAGTATGAGTATTCCAACACAGCTTGCATCTTTCATGTGTCTAGGTGGTTTAATACGTCATCCACAGCATAATTATTATTAATTATTATTGACCATGCTTAAAGAGATATTCAATGTCTAATTTGTTATTTGTTACCCATCTACCAATCACTGCCCTTCTTTATGAGGCTTTCGAAAAGCTCCCTGGTCTTTGTAGTTGAATCTGTGATTGAAATTCAATACTTTACTAAAAGACCTTACAGATGTTGTAGAGTTGAAGTCAGGAGTTTAGATACACCTAGGTTGGAGTAATTAAAACTCGTTTTTCAACCACTCCACAAATTTCATTTTAACAAACTATAGTTTCGGCAAGTCGGTTAGGACATCTACTTTGTGCATGACGCAAGTAACATTTTCCATCAATTGTTTACAGACAGATTATTTCACTTATAATTCACTGTATCACAATTTCAGTGGGTCAGAAGTTTACATACACTAAGTTGACTGTGCCTTTAAACAGCTTGGAAAATTCCAGAAAATGATGTCATGGCTTTAGTAGCTTCTGATAGGCTAATTGACATCATTTGACTCAATTGGAGGTGTACCTGTGGATGTATTTCAAGACCTACCTTCAAACTCAGTGCCTCTTTGCTTGACATCATGGGAAAATCTAAAGAAATCAGACCTCAGAAAAAAGTCTGGCTCATCCTTGGGAGCAATTTCCAAACGCCTGAAGGTACCATGTTCATCTGTACAAACAATAGTACGCAGGTATAAACACCATGGGACCACACAGCCGTCATACCTCTCAGGAAGGAGATGCGTTCTGTCTCCTAGAGATGAACGTACTCTGGTGCGCAAAGTGCAAATCAATCCCAGAACAACAGTAAAGGGCCTTGTGAAGATGTTGGAGGAAACAGGTACAAAAGTATCTATATCCACAGTAAAACGAGTCCCATATCGGCATAACCTGAAAGGCCGCTCAGCAAGGAAGAAGCCACTGCTCCAAAACCACCATAAAAAAGCCAGACTACGGTTTGCAACTGCACATTGGGATAAAGATCATACTTTTTGGAGAAATGTCCTCTGGTCTGATGATACAAAAATAGAACTGTTTGGCCATAATGACCATCACAAAATAGATAGCATTATGAGGCATGAAAATGATGTGGATATATTGAAGCAACATCTCAAGACATCAGTCAGGAAGTTAAAGCTTGGGTACAAATGGGTCTTCCAAATGGACAATGACCCCAAGCATACTTCCAAAGTTGTGGCAAAATGGCTTAAGCACAACAAAGTCAAGGTATTGGAGTGGCTTTCACAAAGCCCTGACCTCACTCCTATAGAATATTTGTGGGGAGATGTGAAAAAGCGTATGCGAGCAAGGAGGCCTACAAACCTGACTCAGTTACACCAGCTCTGTCAGGAGGAATGGGCCAAAATTCACCCAACTTATTGTGGGAGGCATGTGGAAGGCTACCTGAAACGTTTGACCCAATTCAAACAATTTAAAGGAAATGCTACCAAATACTAATTGAGTGTATGTAAACTTCTGACCCACTGGGAATATGATGAAAGAAATAAAAGCTGAAATAAATCACACTCTCTACTATTATTCTGACATTTCATATTCTTAAAATAAAGTGGTGATCCTAACTGACCTAAGAAAGGCCATTTTTACTAGGATTAAATGTCAGGAATTGTGAAAAACTGAGTTTAAATGTATTTGGCTAAGGTGTATGTAAACTTCCGACTTCAACTGTATATATGGGGGAAAGAGGAAAGGGTAGTCATTAAAAAAATCATGTCAGCACCTATTATTTTCACACAGAGTGAATCCATGCAAGTGATATGATTTGTTAAGCAGTATTTGACTCCTGAACTAATTTAGGCTTGCTATAACAAAGAGGTGAATACTTATGCAATTACTATATATTTGTTATTACATTTTTATGGTTTATTTTTTTTATTTTTTTGAATTTTCTTTTCACTTTGACATTATGGAGTATTTTGTGTAGATCAATGACCAAAAAAAATCTATGAAATCTATTTAAATCCCACCTTGTAACACAACAAAATGAAGAAAATCCAAGCGGGGTGAATACATCTAATACCAACCCCCAGCCAGCAATTAAGGTAGCTAAAAACACGTAAAACTGAGGAATAGAATATCTTAAGACTGGAATAAAGCTTGGCAAAAGACCCCATGTGAAATCTTCTAACTCCCGTGTACCATGAACCCATGTCTGACCTTTCTCCTTGTCCAGGGGGGGCAGGATGCTGTTGTCCCGGCAGACTTTGAAGTAGATCTCCTGTTCTACGCCCTCGGGGATGGCTCCCTGTGGGATGATGATGCTGACACCTGTCTCGATGGAGCTCAGCACCCCTCCATTACAGTTGAAGACCCCTCGGGCCGTGGCCACCACCGTGTGACCTTCATCCTCATCATCATCCTCCAGAGCACTGGGGCTACAGGGGGAGAGAGTTGTCACAGTCAGATACCAGAACATAGAGCCAGTTAGAGCCCGCCTCTGAAACATTTGTGACACCTTCTGGATGGGCAAAGGCATTGGTATCATTCAATGTGTCAACTATAGAACTGTAAGAAACATGACCATGTGACTTTGCATACTTTCTTTTCTCTAGCCAAGCACAGAAACACTCCTCACTCCTGGGTGATGTTGAATCCTCTCACCTGACAGGGATGGCCTTGGGCACAGCGTTGATGTTGTTGTGCTGGTACTTGGACCTGTTGTCCATGGTGCGTGTGAAGGTGTCCATGCCAGAGTCCAGGTCTGTAGGCTGGGGGGAGATCTGGGGCTTGGCTGGGGCTGTGCTGTTGGCTGGGGCCTTGATGGCTGGGGCCAGGTCTGTTTTGTTGTTGGGCAGCAGGTTGTGGTTGAACTTGGGGCTGTCAAACTTCCTCTCAAAGGGCTTGGCGGAGTTAGTGTAGGGCTTGGGGACGTAGCGGTTGTAGCTGGTATTGGCCGGGGCCTTGGGCTGGTCCTTCATTGCCGTACCGTTCACTGGAGACTTCTCAGGGTAACTCTTCTGGGGCAGGTAGTTGGTCATGACTGTGTCTGCTTTAGGAAAGTCATGAGGATCTGGTAAGTGAGTCATTGAGTGTGTGTGAGTATTATATTTATAGATGAAAATACAGCATGGAGAACTAGACAAGTGTGTGTCCTACACTATAGTGCTTACCCTCAGGTGAGGTGGGTTTGGGTAGTATGGCAGGTGGGGCAGCAGGGGTAACCTGGGGAACGGGTTCATATCTCCTCTCCACAGGACTGACCTTCTCCACTGACTCTGCCCTGTAAAAAAACACAAGAGCACATTCAACCAATGTCACAACGATGGCATAAACATTTGGGTTTAAGGTAAAGAAGAATTCAGGCCAGGGTTATAATGTATCACAGTTTGTCACACTTACTACTTCAAAAATCTAGACCTAAACAGAGATACATCAGTGATGTGCCATGTATCCTCAAGAGAAAGGTTCAATTACCGCAGTCCAGTTAGTCTGTTAGTTTTAATAAAACACAATGGCTCCATCTAGTTAATTGACTGTATTCATTTACACAGATTGCTTCTCCAAAACACACTTTAAAATATGCTTTCCACTACTAGTGCCCATAAAACCTTACAGTAAAATTGATCATTTTGTAGCAGTTACAAGTGAATGGTTTTTGTTAATTAACTAATTACAGAACGGGGCAAAAACCATGTAGACATGGCCCTACTAAAAATAAGTTTGTCAAAACAACACATAGGAGAATGGAGCACAGCAATACTGAAACAAATAGAAATACTGACGCATACAGTGCAGCTTTGACATCCAAAGTAGCCTGAATGTCTCGAGGCAAGTTTTACAGTGGTAAAACACCTTGTATGAACAGTGGTAAAACACCTTGTATGAACAGTGGTAAAACACCTTGTATGAACAGTGGTAAAACACCTTGTATGAACAGTGGTAAAACACCTTGTATGAACAGTCAAACCTATTGTTGATAGTTGAAAGAACGAATAAAAGAATACTGTGATGGTATTTTTCCCTTCCCACACTTAATGTTGTATCTTTGGCATGGTCTTTGACTGAAGCGGAGATTGCACACAGTGTGGTACATCAAAGTAACCCTTCTACTGCCACCCAGGAGGATAACAAAAAAAAAAACAGCTTTCCTTCAAAAAGTAGTTTTTCATTTGTCAGTATGGGCCAACCACCAACTCTGTCCTTTAAACTATAAGAGGACCATTTCCAAGGCAGGGTGAATCAATGTTCTGGTGGCAGTAGTGTGTGTTGCTGAGAGATATACTGTAGCCTAGCTTTAGACCCCAGGAGTAGTGTGTGTGTGCGTGTGTGTGTGCGTGCGTGTGCGTGTAGCCAAGATAAAAAGCTTTAGACCCCTATGAGGTTTCTGTCTGGTGAGTGTGCTGCAGGGGGAGAGTATTGCGTCTCCCACCAGAGTATGTGAGCAGAGTTGAGCAGTGCTTTCATGGAGCGGTGCTTTCTAACCGCTCCGCTAAAAAACGCTCATCACAAAAACAACAAGAAAAATGCTGCTCCAAATTTGCTCCATTCATTAAAATCACAATTTAACCATCACCCACCTATTTTAGTGACTACCTGGACCTACCATTTGGTTTTGAAGTATTGAAACCAAACCATATGGTTTGAATGAAAAGCATTTAAACAAACAACAGGAAAAGGTGACTAAGAAGCGCTCATCATTTCAAATAGGCTACATGTCGTATTAAACAGCATATAAACACTAAATAGGTCAGGAGTCAGACAGGTAGCCAAAAATACATTATTTAGGCTATATTATTTCAAGGTTGTAGCCTACAAAGAAATACATTTCGAAGCATTTGGAAGTGCGACACACTAGGCTGTCAGAGACATTAAGCGCTCAGTACTTAAAAAACATTTTGTTGTATTAAATCCTTAGTCTATAAATTGCACATAAAGGCTGTGACTTACTTAGAATTAGATACAAATTCAACAGAAAAATGCCTTATTAGGCTCCATCTACAGTGCCTTTGAATTCATTTTAAGAAACATGAGTCTGTGGCTTCATGTGATGGTGTTTGGAGAGCAGACCAATAGCGGAGAGTACCCTCTCAGAGCTTGCAGAGCCTCTGGTGATGCTAAACACCCCCCTAAACACCCTTGCCAGGCTGGGCAGGGATGCATTGTTTTTTCTTTCTTTTTTCTGTTGGTAGGCCTAAAGGATTTTAGGTAAAACAACCCTCTCAAAACAGAAAGCTCCTTGGAAGAGGTCATATGCAGGGCCTATTGGGCTAAAATCAATGATGGCCCATTGTATAGATAATATAATGAAAATGAACTTAACTTTTAAGAGATCTGATCTGAGTTTATAAATACTTTGCTACAATGATACACTTAGCTAGCTACCCACCTCGTTCCTTTCTGTTAGCATGTGCACGTAGTAAGTACACCATCATGCTTTCGGGATACCTGTCTTTTCAGATTCTATAATGATTATGTAGTTGTGGAACCTACATCACTGCACTCCCTCTTGCTCTTGGTCCTCCACATCTTTGTAAGTCACCTTGATTTTTCATCTGTGTGTTTTATCGGTTTCTTTATGAAAATATTTAGCATACTATATGACAGTAGCTAAAGCAAGGGGCTACAGCAGCACACAAGTAGACAAAAAAATGCATGCTGGGCCAGGCATGCCCTGAGCTCATGAAGTGAGGGCTACTGGAGCGAAATTGGAGCGAGCTCCACTCCACTCACATACTCCGTCTCCCACTACAGTGATTTGATTTCCTACCACATATCCCAGAGAGAGCGACGCGTGGGATTGAGTTACCTGGGGTAGTTGTATCCAGGATGTGCTTGTGGTTGAGCAGCAGGTTTGGTTGCGATGACAGGTGTTGTCTGAGGAGGTGCCTTGCTTGTGTCCAAGCTGCGCCGGTCAAAGTAGGACAGCTGTTTCCTGTAGTACTCCTCGTCTTCATCTGGGTCATAGTGGTTAGAGCGCACTATGTCATCATCGGACACCTCCCGGGGCTTCTGAGGCTCAGGGACTCTGAGAAGAGAGATAAAGAAGGGATGAGGCAATGTGGGGAGGTTAATTAAATACCAGATAAACCATACATAAAGAAAATCCTCTAAAATATATTGTGGGGCGTTTGTTTCGATCTCTAAATCACTACAATGAAAACATCAGTGCTTCAATGATAAACATGTGTACAGGACAGCCTCTGCAATACACATATAGCATATTACTAAAATAGTAAAAACCTCAAACTCTGCACATCAGTCAGTGTGCAGAGTTGGAAGGTAGTTTCTCTTAGTTTCCACCGAGGGGCGCTCCAAGACCAACAAACAGCAGCACCAGCGGTAGGCAGCTGCATTGTTTTACGGCAATTAAATGCTTAACTTGCAAGCCCTACCCAACAGTGCAGTATTCATATAAAAAAGTAGAACTAGTAAGTAAATACAAAAAAAAAAAAAAGAAATATGAGGAAGCCGTATACAGGGTACATGTACAATGTGCAGGGATACTGGAGTATTTGAGGTAGATATGTACATGTAGGCAGGGATTAGGACTGGTAGCAGGATAAATAATAATAATAGTAAGCAGTATGGCAGCAGCATCAGTGGTGGGTGTGTGCGTGGTGGTAAGTGTGTATGTCAGTGTTAATTTGAGTGTGCAAGTGTCATGTAAACAGGTCTGAAAAGTGACTGGTAGCAGGAATACATACTTATGGTAATATACATGTAAACAGGAGTAATAGTGATCAGTAGAAGGATAAATAGATACAGTACATACTAATGGCAATCAATAATCAATTAACAGCAGCGTAGTGGTAGTAATACATCTAATCAATAATTATCTTGCTCTCCAATGCACTGTAATTTAAAGTAACTGGCCAGTGAAAATCTAACTTCAAAGTTAATATTCTGTTAACCTCTACGGATCTGTGTCCCTATACCGGGACGATTGTTGCTAACCTGCGCTAATGTGACTAGAATGACGTTGTAAGTAACAGCAAACTTTCCAGGACATAGACATGTCTTATATGGGCAAAAAGCTTAAATTCTTGTTCATCTAACTGCACTGTCCAATTTACAGTAGCTATTACAGTGAAAAAATACCATGCTATTGTTTGAGACGAGTGCACAACACCAAAAACTTTTATCATGGCAACATGGTTTGATACATTCACCTCTGAAGGTAAATAATGTACTTACATTCAGTAATCTTGCTCTGATTTGTCATCCTGACGGTCCCAGAGATAAAATGTTGCATAGTTTTGTTTGATAAAATAAATGTTTATATTCAAATGTAGGAACTGGGTTCTACAGTTTGAACCCCTGCTGTCTTATATTCTCCTACATTAATTTCACATTTCCACAATCTTCAAAGTGTTTCCTTACAATGCCAAGTAGCGAGCCTTTAAATAAGAATTTGTTCTTAACTGATTTTCCTAGTTAAATAATGGATGCAAGGACATACATTTGGTGTATTAGAAGCTATTATTTGTACCATGATTGTCTTCAATATTTTATTTACACAAAGTTCGCAGATTTTCAATTCACGGATCCTGTTTTCTGCTAACAATACCTGCAATACCGCGGTCGGCCTTGAACTCCGTGGCTTCAAATGAGAGGGTGCAGTCGTTATCCCCCGGGGTATGCCCTCACCATTCCAACATAGAAAAACTTACTTTTAACTAACTAATTAATTACCATTTTTGGACGGAAAACTACTTCACTCATATTGTAATTATTAATTATAGGTCATATTGTATAGAAATTTGGAAACACTTTGAGCTTTAAAACGGCAAGGTTTTCTCTCTGCCTCATGGCAAAATAGGTTGAATTGCAGGATATTAGCTTTATAGCTGCAACAATAAAACATTTCTCTACTCCATGACAAAATGTGTAGAATTGCTGGAAATTAGCTTGACAACTGACATTTTTTCTCTCCAATGCCAAGTAGCGAGCCTTTAAAATGTTAATTCCCACGGCCCAAGACTTGGTTCGTCCGGCCATGGTAAATCTCTATGTATGCGATTTTTATTTAACTCTAGTTGTGTTCTGAATTTGCTAACACAAATGTGGTCCCCGGCCCCAATACCTTTGAGAACCAATGGTTTAGGATTCTGTTGGTCTGAGCCTTGATGCAACTGTACCACCTGCGGGATGTGAGTATGGAGAACAGTTCTCAGACACACCCTGGAATGTACGTCCTGGATGGCTGGGAGCTCACCCCCAGTGATGCGCTGGGCTGTCCGCACCTCCCTATGTAGGGCTTTCGGGTCGAGGACGGTGCAGTTGCCATACCAGACGGTGATGCAACCAGTCAGATCGCTCTTGAAGGTGCAGCTGTAAAAGTTCCTAAGGATCCGAGGGGGCATGTCAAATCGTTTCAGCCTCCTGAGGAAGAAGAGGCACTGCTGTGAATTATTCACAATTGCGCTGGTATGACAGGACCATGTTAAGTCCTCAGTGATGTGGACACAGAGTAACTTGAAGCTCTTGACCCTCTCGATGTGAATGAGGGTGTGCACCCTCCCCTGTTTCCTGTAGTCCAAGATCAGCTCGTTAGTCTTGCTGACGTTGAGGGAGAGGTTGTTGTCCTGGAAGTCTCTGACCTACTTCCTGTCTTCGCCATTGGTGATCAGGCCTACCACCGCTGTGTTGTCAGCAAACTTGGAGTTGGAGTCGTGCGTGGTCACAGTCGTGGGTGAACTGGGAGTACAGGAGGGGGCTAAGCACACACGGAGTGGGTCCGTGAGGAGCCCCCTTGTTGAGGGTCAGTGTGGCGGAGGTGTTGTTGCCTACTCTTACCACCTGGGGTCAACCATCAGGAAGTCCAGGATCCAGAAACAGAGGGAGGTGTTCAGTCCCAGGGTCCCGAGCTTGATGATGAACTTGGAGGGCACTATGGTGGGAGAGGGCAGTGTGGAGTGCAATTGATATTGCGTCATCTATGTATCTGTTGGGGTGGTATGCAAATTGGAGCGTGTCTAGGGTGTCTGGGATGATGGAGTTCATGTGTGCCATGACCAACCTTTCGAAGCACTTAATTATTACAGATGTGAGTGCTACAAGACGGCAGTCAAATTGGCAGGATGCCTTAGAGTTTTTAGGAACAGGAATGATGGTAGTCAGCTTGAAACATGGGGATTACCGACTGGGACAAGGAGAGGTTGAAAATGTCCTTGAAGAAGCCTGCCAGCTGCACATGCCCCGAGGACACACCCCGGAATACCGTCTGGCCCTGCGGCCTTACGAGTGTTGACCCACTTAAAAAACGTTACTCATGTCAGCCTCAGAGAGAGATCACCCAGTCCTCCGGCTCCTCAGCGGGGGCCCTCATGCTGGGCTCTGTGTTGTTTTAGTCGAAGCACGCATAAAAAACATTGAGATTGTCTGGTAGAGAGGCATCGTTAGGCAGATCATGGCTAAGGCATCCTTTGTAGTCCATAATTTACTGTAGCCCTTGCCACATGCGTCAGAGCCGGTATAATAGGATGCTACCCTGTTCAGATCTTGCCTTTTTGCTTGTTCGATAGCTCTGCAGAGATCGTAGCGGGACTTCTTGTATGCAATCGTGTCCTCAGCCATTGCCTCGTGGTTGGCTGCTATAGCTCTGTGAGCAGTAGCTGTCCTTTAGCTTAGCACGCACCTCTGTGTTAATTTAGGGATTTTGTTTGGGGAAGCAGCAAACCTTCACTGTGGAGACGTCAGTGATGCATTTCCTGATGAACATATTCCAGTCAGCGCTAGCAAAGCAGTCCTGTAGAATAGCTTCTGCTCTGGTAGACCATTTTTCTATGGAGCTCATCATGGGTCTTCCTGTTTGAGCTTTTGTTTGTAAACAGGAAGCAGGAGTGGCATGGAATTAAAATCATCGGCAAGAAGAAAAGCAGCATCCGGGTGCATGGTTTCCTGCTTGTTTATAGCCTCGTACAGTTCATCAAGTGCCAGCTTGTTGTTGTTCTCCTGATGTGGAATATATACAGCAGTCACAATAACAGATGAAAAGTATCTCAGGAGGTAAAAAGGTCAGCATTTGACCATCAGGTATTTCAAGATGTGAACAATAGGACGAAACTCCATTCCACTGTGCAAGAGTCTGCACACAATTTGCTGTTGATGAAGAAACATACCCTCCCCCTCTGGATTTCCCTGAATCCGATGTCCTGTCCGCTCGGTGAACAGAGGATATTGCAATTACGAGAGTCCCGTTGATCCCGAATCTGCGAGAGGTCATCCATCTTATTATCAAGTGGACTGTACATTGGCCAAAAGAATGGAGGGAAGTGGTGGCTGGTTTTTTTTCCTTTCGCCTTTGTCTCACCAGGACACCCGCTCTCCTGCCTCGTTTTTTCCGGCGTTTCTTCTTGGGTAGCCCAAAGATTTGGTTGGAGGTACACAAAGAGCCCAGGGCAGATGAGTCGAACTCGAAGTTGAACCCAGAACTGAGTTTAGTAACAGCCGGTCTGATGTTCAAAAGTATTTATCGATCATATGTAATGATAGCGGATACGTTTAGTGCAAAAAAAGTAGATAAACGCCAAAATAATAGCTAAGTTGGGTTGGCGCACGCAAGACGGCAGCCATACAATACAGTACACCGTCATATTCATATCTTCCAAAGTCATTTACTTTTCTAAGCCCTATTATCCACTTCAGAGTGGATCACCTGACAGCCCTAACAAACACATCAGGCCCTCAAAGATAAAGCAGCATCTGTTCTGTGGTGTGATGTAGTATGTTTGTGGTGGGGGGAGGGCTCAATGCTGTACTGCATTGACTCATTACCTGAACGACTTCTCCTGGTCCAGATTGCTGAGAGAGTTGGCTTTAGGAATGGACGCACCTGGTTTGGTGGGCAGATCTGCTGACTGTGGGAGCAAGATTGAAATGCAAATAAAATTCCTGGAAAAGTAAACCTTTACGGACATCACTTGGACCAACCAAATATAATTAGGAGAGGTCTGGGTCAGGTAATCCTGTGAGCATTACCAGTGCTTGACTTGGACTGAAATAGGTTCCAGTACTCATTTTGAGTGCCGGTACTGTTTGTATTTAGGTGCAGAAGCTCCACAATACATTTGAGCTAATATTCTAGAAGAGGAACAGGAGCTCAAGCAGTCAAGCAGCTCAAGCAGGAGCTCCTGCCCAAGTCAAGCACTGAGCATTACACACGTGCACAAGAGTGAGGTGTTTTCCAGATGCTTACCCTGAGCCCGAAGGCGTCCACTGCCTCCTTGGCTCGGTCCACAGACACAGAGCGCTTGTTTTCAAACATCTTGACCCTGGACAACACCGACTGGGCCCTTATGGCCGGGTCGTCCTCCGGCTCCACTCTGGGGGGAGGGGGAAGGAGATTGGGGGCTGTAGTGAGCAGCACCTCCCCAGGTGAGGGACGGAGAGCCTCTGGTTGTGGTTTGGGTGCGGGCACGGGGGCGTCAAAGTTCATGATGGGTTCATACTGTTGGGGCGGGGGCTTGTAGCCTCGGTGCTGAGGTGGTGCCTGGTTGTAGGCAGGCCCAGGTCCTGGCCGCTGGGCAGGCTCCCCCTGGTAGTACTGTTTAGGGGGCTCTGGAGAGCGTGTTGCAGGGGGATACGGGTGAGGCTCCTGGTCGTAACGTAGAGGAGCGTAGCCCCCTGGGCCGGATGGAGGAGACTCATCGTAGCGGATGGGTCCTGGTCCTGCAGGCTTTCCGTAGCGAGGTCGTCCGTTGTAGCCCAGTGGGGCCTCATCGTAGCGCGGCTGAGGAGGGCTGTAGTCTCGCTCGGGTCCGTCTTCGTAGGACAGCCGGGGGTCGTAGCCAGGCCCAGGGGCTTGCTGTTGCTGGTGGGGTGGTGGGCCAGAGGTCTGCTGGTTGTAGGGAGGCCACTGGTCATCGTAGTGAGGCACGCTTTTCTCGTGGTGCAGTTGAGAGTCGAAGTTACGATACTTTGGTTCCAGGTAGCCACCCCCGTCGTAGCGGTTAGGCGGGTGATCGTAATCTCTGTATGGGTGTTGGTCCTGGTACGGAGGCTGGGACTCGTAGGTCATGGGCGGCCCCGTCGCCGGAGACGGCTTTACACCACCATGGTTCACTCTGACTGGCTCCTCCAGGTAGGGATCCTTCTTGTACATCTGAGGAAATAAACAATGGAAGAAACATACGGTGAGTAATGGGACTAGAACAACTAGTAGCACACATCCAATAAATAAATGTGTATATAAATATAAGAATCAAGTAAGAGAAGACAACGTAGAATATTAAAACAGAAGATTAATAATGGCTGAAGAAGGAAGCAGAGAGGAAGCAGGGAGACCTGAAATAGAGACACTCAGAGGTAGGGGTTAAAGGTCAGGTCAAACAGAATGCAGGTCTGAATGTCAGATCACAGCAGCCAATACGCTCAATATATATACACAACATACCACTTTAGTTTAAACTGCAACCCAAAAACAAAACTAACAAAGTTGATACAAAACAAAATAAAAAATATATCTTGATAACATTACAAGCCAAATGAAATTACCGTAATAAGATATCTGGAACTTTACAAGCAAATGTTTATCATACAATGTAAACCATTTTAAAAACCATGGCATTTGAAAAGTAGTCATTGAACAACATCACTTTTCTGAGTTCAGAAAGTCATTATTTACTTTAACTTCATGGGATGTTTAAAATCCATAAAACGTATACTCCACAGTTGGAGCAGAATGGCTACATTTCAAATTCAGGGAATAAAACATCAATAAAATATCCAAAATACTGATTGATGACTTTAAGAGAATGTCGCCAAATAAATCTATATAATTAAATGGTCCATTCAGTCTGCATCAACCAATATACCACCACTATCTGTTCTATTGCTACGTTTAAACAGAAAAGAGAAACCAACTGAAACATGTTGTAGCCATGCAAAGAGGGTAAGCAACAGTGAGAGCCTCAGGTTCTTCGCTGCTCTTCTCTATATAGGTACCACACAAATGCAGCAATCAGTCTATATTCTCCTCCAAGAAGCCCACTGTTGTTTACGAGTGCTTAGATACACACAGTCGCTCTCTCACTCTCTCTCAGAAGCACACAGTGGACAGCGGGCAGGCATGCAAGAGTGAAAGGAAAGCGTGACGGGCAGTACACAGGCAGGCAGCGACAGGCCACAGCGGACCGACAGTGGGGTCAGCCAGGCCAGGCCACGTCCAGACGATGGGTACCTGTGGTTCTGAACTGGGCGGTCCGGATTGTAGGGGTTCGGGTTCTAGCGTTGGGGCCGGGGCCAGGGGCTGAGCTAGATCAGGGGTGGGCATCCTAAGCCAGTCAGCCTCGGGGCCGGGGCCTGGGCTGGGTTCGCTCTGGGGAGCAGCGATAGGGCCAAGGCTTAAACCATGGCTCAAACCAGCTACACCATTTACAGTGTTGTCGACAGCAGGGGGCGCTGCCTCTGTCTCAGCCAGTAACACAGGCTGCTCAGGCTGCTGGGGGAGGATAGGCATGGTGGCCGGAACAGCCTCTGCTTTCTCATTCTGTGAAGTGGTTCAGAAACGTTTAATACACGGTGCTACTGCACGAGGGAGATACACCCTCACTAATGTTAATGTTACAGCGTAACAGCCTGCTCTGTACCTCCTCCACCGACCGACTCAGTAACTCACCATCCTCGGACCAAATTCAACTGATGGCTTTAGATGATCAATCTGCCACGTAAGAATTCGCAACAGGACAAAGTTTCTGTTGTTAATGTAGTCTGATTGGATTTTAATTCTAGATTACAGTACAATGTTTTGCTTTTGTTTTTTTCTCTTTTACACATCAGAAGACAAACTTTTCGTGGATATCATAACGGCCGAATCGACCCAGATAAATACATTTACAGCAATACGTGGTTAACACTGACATTTCCAACATGCACATAATACTTTCTGGTATCACGGTATCAGTCCGAATCACAAGTGAAACAACTAGGAAGAGCACATAGGTGGGTACCGATACAGACACTTGACAGACACAAAACTTCTCGTCAGTGAGAACATCGACATCAACAGTCACACTAACACAGGTTGTGAATACTGATTATAACAGTCACACTAACACAGGTGGTGAATACTGATTATAACAGTCACACTAACACAAGTCGTGAATACTGATAACAGTCACACTAACACAGGTCGTGAATACTGATATAACAGTCACACTAACACAGGTCGTGAACACTGATTATAACAGTCACACTAACACAGGTGGTGAACACTGATTATAACAGTCACACTAACACAGGTCGTGAATACTGATAACAGTCACACTAACACAGGTTGTGAATACCGATTATAACAGTCACACTAACACAGGTGGTGAACACTGATTATAACAGTCACACTAACACAGGTCGTGAATACTGATAACAGTCACACTAACACAGGTTGTGAATATTGATTATAACAGTCACACCAACACAGGTTGTGAATACCGATTATAACAGTCACACTAACACAGGTTGTGAATACCGATTATAACAGTCACACTAACACAGGTGGTGAACACCGATTATAACAGTCACACTAACACAGGTTGTGAATACCGATTATAACAGTCACACTAACACAGGTTGTGAATACCGATTATAACAGTCACACTAACACAGGTTGTGAATACCGATTATAACAGTCACACTAACACTGGTTGTGAATACCGATTATAACAGTCACACTAACACAGGTTGTGAATACCGATTATAACAGTCACACTAACACAGGTTGTGAATACCGATTATAACAGTCACACTAACACAGGTGGTGAACACTGATTATAACAGTCACACTAACACAGGTTGTGAATACCGATTATAACAGTCACACTAACACAGGTTGTGAATACTGATTATAACAGTCACACTAACACAGGTTGTGAATACCGATTATAACAGTCACACTAACACAGGTCGTGAATACCGATTATAACAGTCACACTAACACAGGTCGTGAATACCAATTATAACAGTCACACTAACACATGTCGTGAATACTGATTATAACAGTCAAGCTTATTCTTGCTTTTTTCAATTTTTTTCTTCAAAAATAAAAAAAACACACACACAAACAACGATAGTGAATAAATACTTAAGTGGACACAAATTTTCTTTCCATCTTTTTTGTTTGTTTTGTGTTAGTAGATAATACTGTTTTAAAACACTGCTTCAATAGCGGCGCCAGAACACCCTCCTCACGCACACCACGGATTCGAGACAACAGGGCAGATGCACGGCTCTCATAAACGGTACCTGCTGGGCCGCTGGTGCCTTGAATCCGGCTGGGTTGATCCGGTTCAGGGGGTCGGGCTGCACTGTGTGCTGGTACCCGCCGTACCCCAGGGGCTCCTGGATTACTGGCGGGTCCTCTCGGACAGGCTCCGAGGAGCGGGTGATGGCGGGCTCAGTGGGCAGGCCCACCTCGTCGTTCAGCGTCTCGTCTAGTTCCTGGTCGGTGTAGGCCCCACCCTCTGTGTCCGTGTCCTCGTAGTCGGAGGTGTGGCGGCTGTCCGTGCTGTACATGGAGTACTCACTGCCCGGAGCCGACAGGTACGACAGACGGTCATCATGCAGATCCAGGTCATCATCTGGAGCACCGTCCGCCTGGGGAGACACAACAGGAGGACAGCAGGGGAGAGAGGGAGGGGGAGGGACAGGGGGAAGGGAGATAAAGAGCAGAAGCAGCAACATTACAGTGAGGAGAAATGAATGGCAAAGAAAAACGTATTAATGCACAAAATACATTGTATATTAAAAATGTCTGACATTTATTTTAAATACCTAATTTTCATTAAAATGAAATGTATTGGTAAGCGTTTGATGATATTAGTCTCGGCGCTGAGTGTCCTACCTTTCCCTCTGAAACCCACACCAGCTGGTTCTGCTGCTGTTGAATGGTCTCCTTCAGGGCACCATACCACCCGTCATTCATATTATTCATGTTAATGGTGGCTTGGGAAGGATAGAGACAAGAGAAGGAGCAGAGACAAAGCACCTCTCAAATGAATACAGAGAACCAATAACACAATTCTCATAATCACTGAAAAACTGTTCTCATAACCTCATGAAAAACCACTAGGATTAACACATCAGAGCCCGGTTTCCCGATAGCAATGGAACTTTGAAAACACCACGCAGAGAGAATGGTTGCTTATCGTGCCGTTGGAGCGTGTGTCCAAACTGATAGGATCAAAAGAAAGGAAACACTGCTCTAGAATCAGCTTGCTCCATTAAAATCTTACCTTAACATTCAAATTATTTCACAATAATGATGGCGGATTTGCTCCTAGAGAGATATTTGTTTGGTATACTCTACAGACAGTAGCCTACAAGTAGCAAAATAGAACTCAATTGACTAAACATGAAATGTATTTCAATATGATTTAAATAGGCCTATAGACTACTGTTTATATTTTAATGCAGTCATCTCCATGTTCATTGGAATCATCTTTTTATATGTCGCTCATTTGGATCAATTGCAAAGACATTGGCAACGTTGTATTTGTAGTCAACGTTGTTCTGAAGTTATCGGTGGTCACAGAAAGACATATAAGCCATGTGATTCTGTGTTTAGCGAAGATCTTCTTTGTAGAAAGTGACGTGGGAGGGCAAAAAAGCAACGCACTTAGCTGTTCTATGAGTGGTCTGTGGCAGGCGTTAGATTACGAGCGTTTTCAAGTGCAACGTTAATAACGATGGTTTTGGGAAACAGCTAGGAGATTTAACGATGCTCCTACAAAAGGACAAACTTAACCTTAAGATGCTTATGGGAAACCAAGCTCTGAACAAGTAAGTCACTGATATGTCAAACTATCATTGATTCAGATGTTGATGATTCATTATTATTCTACATGAGGGGAAAAGCTTATTTCTAGGATCACTGCTTGTATCATCCCAAAGCTGTTCGCCTTGTCTTGGCTCAGCACCGGTTGTTGCTACTGTTGTAACTATGAGTGGTCATAGTTACAACAACACTCAAGGTCTATAGCGCTGCCTGGCAGCTGTCAATCTGTTTGACCTTACACAAATACCACAGGTGACACTTCTCTCTGTTGTTCTCGCTCTCTCTAGGCTTGTTCTAAAAATACCAGGCAGTGCTTCACCTACAGACTCATGTGGAATAAGGGAGTAACTCAACGTGGATGGGAAAGGAGAGGCTGGATGTGTGTAAAAAAATGAATTGACGCCTCCCATTTCATACGGGGCAGGGCCGTGCAGGGAATGGGTAAAGACGGCTGGGGTCCTGTGGGAGGTTAGCTCAGAGCCCTGAGCAGCCCTGCCTGCGTGAGGAGGGAACACAGAACAGCACCCCGCTAAGACACTGACTGTAACACCGGCTGATAGTCCGCACCAGGGGCGCAACTTACACTGGGGACATGTCCCCCCCACATTCTGAAATTGCATTTTTTTTGTCCGCCCCAGTTTTAGCATTGGAATGCGATACAAAACGAGCCAACGGTGTGCTTTAGGACCATGCGGACGCCTCCGAATGGTCGGGTAGGCTGTTTGGAGTGTTTATCCAACTGGAGTTGCGCCCCTGGTCCGCACTACAGTACAGCATGCAGCCCTAGCCTCTCTCACTCCTGATAACTCCATCTCCCTCTGAGATACATTTTTCCCCCTACCTCCCACTCACTATTTCTCTCTTCCCCTCCCTCCCATAGAAACTCACTGGTGAAGAGGTGGTGGTTGTTCTTCCTCAGTTTGAGGGCTCTCTCGTAGAGTTTCCTGGCTGACTTCCTGGACTCGGGGCACAGCCTGGTTCTCATGGTCTTGACGCCCTGCTTGCTGTCCGGGTTGAGGAACACCACGATGGGGTACCACTGGGCGTAGTTCAGACGGTCCACTGCGTTGGGGGTGATGTCCAGCACAGCATGACGGTCCTAAGGACACCCCCCCCCAAAAAAAAATATGAATATTTGATCTAAACACTAACACTAAAAGGTTTGCTCAGATTGCTGTTTTAGACTATATTTTTCATATATTGGTCAAATAAAAACCTTAATTCAATGAACACCAGAGAGCAGAAGTGAGTCATGGATGAGTCTATCTATGCGTGTGTGTGTGTGTGCGTGCGCGTGTGTGTGTGTGTGCTGCATGTGCTTTAAGAGGGGATCTGTCTGTGAGGTTTTCTGTCAGTTTGCATGCGTGTGCATAAGTAGTCTCGCTCACCCGGTCAATGATCTGTTTAATGGTGTGGAGGCGAATGATCCCGGAGCTGCGCTGGTCTTTTCCTGCGTCTTTGGGCTCACTCTCTGCAGAGGGGGAGAAGGGACAGTGTTACGGTGTCATATTACTGCAGAGCTCCCTATACATCTCAGCTCATTACCTTCACCCTAATGCATGCAATATGCCTTAAGCACATTTCAAAACATAAAATAGAGGTAGTGTCATTATGAATGTGCGCGTGCAACTATAGACATCACAGTATAGTATAATCCGCAATGCAGGAAATGTGTTACATGTGTGAAAAGCATTGAAGTGGGATAATGCACATTCAAGAAGATAGGGAGTCATTTCAAATAGATTCATGATTCAAATTTTAAATGGATATAAACGTCAGGGGAGTTAAGCGGGAATGTTCTAAAAAGGTGAATTGTTTAAACATCGCTAGCCTGGCCTTATCTGTCTATCTGCCACCATAATGACCCTTTGAGAGGCCAGCTGACCTGGGTGCAGTTTCACTACTCAGATCTCAACACTATTATCACAGGATCTTTCACCACTCAACCCTGCATTCTAAATCAGCATTCTAGATGGCAGGGTGCTAACATCACTAGCCCTTACAATTTCAGTCATAAACACACCAATGGCATAAGGCATCTTCTCCAATCTAATGTAAAAGTTGACATTTTAAATACACAGACATTAAGGGCTTGGGAATTAAGAATGAAGACTAGTACGGTTATGTATGCAGCTTATTTTCTATAGCATATTGACTGTGCCACGGGTACATGCTCCATAACTAGCTACATTGTCATTCCACAATCTCCCTACAGGCTGAATCAGGCCATACATGACCAACTACAGAAAACACATCTACAGTACAGAGGGTAGGCTACCACCTAGCTAACTAGCATCAATTAGCACTGATACAAAAAAGTTGATGCACTTCATGACATACTTTCCACTCCTTCATGTTGCTGTGTTTCTGAAAAGAAAATACAAGGTTTACAGAGATATAGGTTATGCAAAATATGTCCAGGGCTGGAATTATTTTTCATGTGGATTTTGGAGTAGTGCACTTAGGAAAATTGAAATTCAATACTGTTTAGGGTGTTAGAATGAACACTAAATGCTAAAGATGCTAGCTATTCCCTCAAGTGGACCTGGAGTAGGCAGATGAGGGCGCCCTCTAGTCTCTAACACAGAGCTGCTCTAAGTACTGTGTTACTCCAGCTGTGTGTGTGTGTGTGTGTGTGTGTGTGTGTGTGTGTGTGTGTGTGTGTGTGTGTGTGACACGGCTGAGACAGACAGTGAGATGGCTACTAATGGCTAGCTAAAGGCTACTCACTGGCTAGCTCAAACAGGTCAGGCTCCTCTCTGGCCAGCTTCTCTCTTGCCACATCTGCGATGGACCCAAAGATCACCACAGGCCTCAGGAACCCAGCTGGATAACAGAAGACACAAAACAACACCATATTTGACAGTATCAACGCCTCTCAAGGCCGAATTTGTAGGCAAACACATGGCTGCATTCCAATTTCCACACTAGCATACCTTTAAGAATGAAGCAATGTACTGGGAAAGCATTCTCAGTGGTAAGCTAGTTTATGTATTGTGATGTATCCATGGACCCTGCTCTGGAGAAAACCTACCCTCTCTCAGCACCACCCTCTCATAGGCAGGGAACTTGGTCTGGACCGGCTGGGCAGACAGGTCCTCTCTGCTCTTCCTCAGGTTCCTCTTGGAGGTCCGCAGACCACGGAACCTCCAGAAGTCAGCCCTGTCGCCCCCTGGCGTTTTGGGGAGGGTGTACTGCACACTGGACAACTGCTCTGCCCTGTGGGAGGGGGATTGGAGAGGTGTCAGGCAACAGGCAATGGATTCAACGATTGGATTTCAATGGAAACTGCCAACATGTCCTCAGTTTATTTTTAATTAGTGCAGTTATCCAATGTGTCATTTACAGCCCTGTTACCACTATTCTATTGAAATACTTCTATACCTTAATAGAACCTAGAATTCAGTAAACATTTGACTGAAGAGGACACAGGCATGGCCAGGGACACAACGTGGCAGAGTAGCCCCGGTGCATGGCGTATAATGGTTACGTTAATGTATGCTTGTGATAAATATCTGTGTCACGCTGGTATGTTGGGAGCACTGTGAGGTTCCCCTGTCTGCCCCATGGTGTGGAATCTCTCTCGCTCTAAACATAGCCAGGGGCTGTAGGTCAGGCCAGGCCTAGACTCCAACAGGGACTCTGTCAGTCTGCTGTTTCATTATGAATAGATAGTCCTGTGAGGGTAGGAGACTCATAGTGCAAATGCCTTCTCACTAGAACAGTTGTCACCCGTGTAACTGAGACTAGGGGTGATGTTAATGTGGCCTACTTTACACAGCCTAGTTCATCACCTTATGTTAGGGTTGTTGTTTACCATCTCTACACCGACAGGAAGGCTGCTGGTGTCTTATTTGACTAATGCTGTCGACCCCCCCAGTCGACCCCCCCACTCTAGCTACCTTACCCTCTCCACCCAGAGTAGGCTCTGCTGAACTCTACTCTAACTGCTCTTGTTGAGGATGATGTCTCTCTACTGTATTCTACCTGTTCTTGTTGGGGATGACGTCTCTTTACTGTATTCTACGTGTTCTTGTTGGGGATGACGTCTCTCTACTGTATTCTACCTGTTCTTGTTGGGGATGACGTCTCTTTACTGTATTCTACCTGTTCTTGTTGGGGATGACGTCTCTCTACTGTATTCTACCTGTTCTTGTTGGGGATGACGTCTCTCTACTGTATTCTACCTGTTCTTGTTGGGGATGACGTCTCTTTACTGTATTCTACCTGTTCTTGTTGGGGATGATGTCTCTCTACTGTATTCTACGTGTTCTTGTTGGGGATGACGTCTCTCTACTGTATTCTACCTGTTCTTGTTGGGGATGATGTCTCTCTACTGTATTCTACCTGTTCTTGTTGGGGATGATGTCTCTCTACTGTATTCTACGTGTTCTTGTTGGGGATGACGTCTCTCTACTGTATTCTACGTGTTCTTGTTGGGGATGACGTCTCTCTACTGTATTCTACCTGTTCTTGTTGGGGATGACGTCTCTCTACTGTATTCTACCTGTTCTTGTTGGGGATGATGTCTCTCTACTGTATTCTACCTGTTCTTGTTGGGGATGACGTCTCTCTACTGTATTCTACGTGTTCTTGTTGGGGATGACGTCTCTCTACTGTATTCTACCTGTTCTTGTTGGGGATGACGTCTCTCTACTGTATTCTACCTGTTCTTGTTGGGGATGACGTCTCTCTACTGTATTCTACCTGTTCTTGTTGGGGATGATGTCTCTCTACTGTATTCTACCTGTTCTTGTTGGGGATGATGTCTCTCCTGTATTCTACCGGTTCTTGTTGGGGATGACGTCTCTACTGTATTCTACCTGTTCTTGTTGGGGATGATGCATCTCTAGTGTATTCTACCTGTTCTTGTTGGGGATGATGCCTCTCTCCACCTCCTGGTGGTTCTTGCCAATGCGTATGGCGAGCCAGGAGCCCAGCTTGCCGTTGTAGAGGGTGTCCACTACACGGAACACCTCTCCCTTGTTGAAGCTCAGGCCGTACGGAGACTCCTTCTCATACTCAAAGTGGGTCCGGATGTAGAACGAGTCGCCCACATCTGACTCCACTATCCGACGGTAAACTGGAATTGAGGGAAAATGGTAGAATAACAAATTAAGTAGGGAGAAATGTTCAGGTATACAATTGAAAGCTTGTGTAAAGTTCACATGTAACCAGGTTAACTTAAAATGTGTGTTTCTGTGCAAACTCAAACCTATACACTCTCAGACCCTGTCAAGATCGCAACGTTAATTTATCTGACATCGGTTTTCCCCATGTTACTCACCATCCTTCTTCTTCTGGGCCAGAATGGTGACCTCTTCACCCCTGGGAAGGTCTAGGAGGAACAGCACAGCCTCCTCTCGGATGATGTTAGCAAAGTCTACGTTGTTTACCTACAGAGAGGAGGGAGAGAGAAGAACAGAGACTTTCAGTTCTCCAGGGTCCAGGCCAGTCTGCTTCCCCACCTCAACGCCCTGCGGTCCCCAGCACAATATCACGTTTATTTACCCTGCTGCAGAGCCAGCGTTTGAACCAGGAACACATGGGGTTGAATCATAGAGAATAACCTTTATCCTCCTCAGAAAGGAGACTTCAAGTCTTTATCTCAACTAGTCACACTGTGAAGGCCAGGAAACGCTCACAGGCTCACTGCCCAGGGGTGGAAAACAACATCCTGGGTTGTGTCTGAAACGGAACCCTATAATCTATAGTGCACTACTTTTCCCTACATAGTGAAGAGGTCAAACGCAGTGCACTATATAGTGAAAAGGGTGCCATTTGGGACACAATCCTGGAAGCCTACTCATAGGGAATAGCACAGAGCCTAGAGATGTGTTTGTACAGCAGGGAAGGAGGCTAGCAAAGAGGAGGAGTTAGTCCTCCCCACATACCACCTTGACCCATACTGTGGTGTGGGAGGAACACAAAGCACGATGTGTTTTGTTAAAATGTGTGGCTAGTGATAAACATGATTAAATGAATCCAACTCTGATATCAGAGGGGACTTCCATCCACAATACTTCAGACAGGGCCTAAGAACAACAACAACCTCTATTGTGTGGTTCAGAGTAAACAAAGGAAAGACAGAGAAGAGAAGAGCCAGGCGTTGACCTCAGACCGATTCACCGCAATTACCATTTTCTATCTCACATCACTATGACCAGTGACCACACAGTAGAGGTTATTGTTGATCCACCGGCTAGTGGATCACATAGTTTCACAAAGTGTTTCCAACTAAGCGTGGGCAGCGATGAGAACGTTACCAGAACTACAGCAGATGTTCTCCAGACAGTACAGAACATACCCTTCAACACTATCTACTGTGGAAAAGAACAAACCACTTATCCTGCGCACTTTCAAAAGAGAACATTTTACAATGGCCTTGTTGACAAAAATGTGACAATCATAAAGTGATGAAACATACCCAACAGCTAATAATAATAAAACGTGTAAAGCAGGTACTACTGTATGAGATGGACTTCTTACCCTGAGAATCTGGTCTCCTTCCTCCAGACCTTCCTTGGCAGCTGGGCTGTCCTCCAGGACTCCGGCTACAAAGATGCCCACGTCGTTCCCTCCGGCCAGCCTCAGGCCGACACTCTCCCCCTTCTTAAACTTCACCAGCTTCATACTCGGCCTGCATGGGGAGTGGGCATCATACACAGATGTTTAGATACTACTGTTCTACAGTTCTACAGGGAGCTATTACATTTCAGCAAATAACATGGTACTGACATAAATGGTAATAATAAAATGGCTTTAACAGGAGGACTGAGGATTACCTGAGGATGCTGTCATCATGACCAGCGCTGGGCACTGGGGCGTCAGAGGGGCTGACTGGAAGGTCCACATCAGGCTGGCCAGGCTGGGCATACACTGGCTTTGGTTCTACAGGACCAACACACACACTTCTGTCACATACTGATAGTATGATCACACACACATGTAAACACACTAACCTGGTAGAGGAATGTGAATGTAGAGATGACTATCTGAGTTAGCGTTAAATAGCTACGGGATAGGAATGGGTCAACATTACGTAACACTAGAGCAGGGCTCGAGAAACTCAGTGTTTTCCTGGAACACAAGCTCATGAAAACATGTCCTCTTTCAGGGCCCTAAGCAAGATTTGGTTTGAAGGTCCCCCCGACCTCACGGGCAAAATACACTATACATACAAAAGTATATGTGGACACCCCTTCAAATTAGTGGATTTGGCTATTTCAGCCACAGCCGTTGCTGACAGGTGTTTAAATTCGAGCACACCACCATGCAATCTCCATAGACAAACATTGCCAGTAGAATGGCTTTACTGAGGAACTCCGTGATTTTCAACGTGGCACCGTCACAGGATGCCACCTTTAAGTGCTGTTATTGTGAAGTGGAAACATCTAGGAGCAACAACAGCTCAGCCACGAAGTGGTAGGCCCCAAAAGCTCACAAAACGTGACCGCCGAGTGCTGAAGCACGTAAAAAACATCTGTCCTCGGTTGCAACACGCACTACTGAGTTCCAAACTGCCTCTAGAAGCAACGTCAGCACAAGAACGGTTTGTCGGGAGCTTCATGAAATGGGTTTCCATGGCCGAGCAGCCGCACACAAGCCTAAGATCACCATGCGCAATGCCAAGCGTCCGCTTGAGTGGTGAAGAGCTCGCCGCTATTGGACTCTGGAGCAGTGGAAACACGTTCTTTGGAGTGATGAAGCACACATCTGGCAGTCCGATGGACGAATCGCTACCTGCCCCAAAGCACAGTGCCAACTAAGGTTTGGTGGAGGAGGAATAATGGTCTGGGGCTGTTTTCATGGTTCCTGGTAGGTCCCATAGTTCCAGTGAAGGGAAATCTTAACACTACAGCATACAATGATATTCTAGACGATTCTGTGCTTCCAAATTTGTGGCAACAGTTTGGGGAAGGCCCTTTCCTGTTTCAGCATGATAATGCCCCCATGCACAAAGTGAGGTCCATACAGAAATTATTTGTCGAGATCGGTGTGGAAGAACTTGACTGGCCTGCACAGATTTCTGACCTTTACCCCACCGAACACATTTGGGATGAATTGCAACACCTACTGCGACCCAGGCCTAATCGCCCAACGTCAGTGCCCGACCTCACTAATGCTGTTGTGGCTGAATGGAAGCAAGTCCCCACAGCAATGTTCCAACATCTACTGGAAAGCCTTCCCAGAAGAGTGGAGGCTGTTACAGCAGCAAAGGGGGGACCAACTCCATATTAATGGCCATGATTTTGCAATGAGATGTTTGATGAGCAGGTGTCCACATACCATGTTGTGTATTTTAGTGGCCCCCCTCTTCACGGTGGAGAGAAAAAAAATGTTAACAGAATTTCCTGCAATTCTACACATTTTTGCCATGGGGTGTAGAGAATTCTTTGAAGTTTTAAAGCTCATTACATGCAATTCTATTATTTTGCCATGACTTCTGCCATGTTAATATGATCTTTGAATGAGAGTGACTAACAAAATCAATGGGGGCCCCCTGGAGGTCAGGGCACCTGGTCGGTATTCGTTTATGACAGTGGAGGCTGGTGGGAGGAACAACAGGAGGACTGACTCACTGTAATGTCTGGAATGGTATCAAACATGTGGTTCCCATATGTTTGATACCGTTCCATTTATTCCATTCCAGCCATTACAATGAGCCTGTCCTCCTATAGCTCCTCCCAGTAGCCTCCTCTGGTTCCTGATTACTACAAGTTTACTGTAGATAGCTGGCTATACTAACTTAGCAATAAAAAAAAATTGTTAGCTGACATGGCTAATTGAGTGATGGTCAGTGACTGACATCACAAGAGAAAAATTGCTGATGCACAACCAAATTTCGAAATTGCACCTACTATTCTAACTCTCAACAGTAAGTTGAGACCCCGACTGAGTTCCTAACCAAAATAAATAAATAAATAAATAAATACATACATATTATTTTACTCTGACATGTCACGACCCACCATTAACATGTCAGTGACGACCCATACTTTAAGAAAGGCTGCACTAGAAGAATGGACTAGAGTACTGGGCTTTACTGATGTGGGACAAGGAGAACAGAGTACATTCCAATCCAGGGCAGAGGAGAGAGGGAAGCAGAGAGGGATAGGCACAGTACAGAGGAGTGTCAAGGCCTGTTTTGGTTCAGGCAGTTAGACAGGTGGAGGCAGCTGTGGAGGCAGCTGTGGAGGCAGCAGGGGCCCTGACTAACCTGGCAGCGGGGGCAGTTTGTCCTCTCTGGCCAGTGGCTGGTCACTGATGGCCTGGATTAGGGCCTCCTGGGAACCTTTAACAGGAGTCGACATCACCCCGGGCTTGGAAATCCTCTCCTCATCTCGACTTCTGTGACTAGAAAAAGAAACAGTTGATTATTTATTTTAGGTTTGTTCATTATTTCCTTTGTAGGCCTACCCTGTGAGATGAAGAATGGTAGCAATTATGAAGAGAGAATAGAAAGATGGATGGATGAACCCAGTCTAATTTTCATTTTTTTTGTAAGTATAGGAGACAAAACAATGTCGCATGACCTCTGCACCCTCTCCACAGAGAGCTTCCTACACAGGCTGCTGGGAGAAGGTCCTGTTGTTTAACCCCAGGGACGCAGCTACAGTGATAGAGCGTGAGATCTGTGTGTGTTGTTATGAGAGCGCCGTGTTACTGACATCACAGCGTGAAATGAGTGATAAGGCACTAGGAAGAGTAAAGAATATCCAAAACAGTAAGCAGTTAAAAAGGAGGACGGCCGTCTTCGACTCAAACGATTTGAACTGCACGTTTATAGGGTCAGACCTAGTCTCTGCTGGCCTCGGTTTCACCTCTGCATTGACTGCATCAGCAGCAGAGCAGACTCCAGGTGCTTTCAGCTATGTGGTCTACAGACTCCTCTCAACCCTACAGTATCACTGACAACCACACAGAGACCAGAAACACTAAAATCAGTCATACCGAAGCAAACATTTTTCTAAAATGTTTTGATTGAGAGCTGTGTGCATTACAAATGATTCATTCCATTTCCCTTCTCAACCTTCTAACCAAACCACAGCAGCAGCACTGTATACCAGCCAGAGCCAGTCCCAGCTCCAGCTCACGGCAGCCAGGCACTGAGTGTTCAGATTCAGATGTGTGAATGCCGTGCTCCGTCTCTGCAGCTCTATTCGGCTGCTTCTTAGAACAATGGGTTCGAATTCCAGCCTGGTCACATGACCCCGAAGCTGGCACAGCACTCCAGCCAGCATCCAGCCGGTTTTTTTTTTTTACACGGGAGGAATGTAGCGGTAAGCTACACTACAGCCTGACTGTGCCACCATCTTACACCCACTCACTCCCTCACACAGGACTTTAACAGGAAAACATGCACTCACTTCCCAAAGACAAAATCTGACTCAAACAGCAGCAAACCAAAACCTATTAGCTTGAAAAGTGAAATGGGGACCCTTGCCTTTCTAACATTCAATTTCCTGTCTTTGTGAGAACAAATGAAAACACTCCATCAAACGTCTCCCATTGCAATTATTCAACAGTGAAACTCCTGATATTGTGTTTATAGTTCAGAGTGCATTGGGGACTGTAGAAATAAAGAGATATTAAAAAGGGCTGCAGTACAGGCAGAGCAGTCTGTGTTGCAAGGGATGAATTTCAACAAAGCTGTAATCGCCTGTCTGTCTATTTGTCCATGCGTCCGTCAGTCAGAGAGGGCCTACTGGCCGGTCCTGGCAGCAGCCCTTGTCCCCGTCCTAAATCTCCTGTGCTCTCCCTTCCATGTCATGGGAGGAATGGTGTTAACAGGCAACACATCAACGAAACATAAATTCCTACGTACTGCTGTCCTTTCACCTTGCCTCCCTCTCACCTTTCTCTCTCTGCTCTCCTTTTCTAAAACACAACAGTACACAAGGACCAAAGCACAAATCTGCAATCTGTTTCTTATTTCCTCCTGTGGCGTCAATCTAAGATTACACTGTATAAATGGACATCTCAACCCAATAATGTTGTTGTGATAAAATGTGTTTTGCATCATGCAAAGAGGGAGACTTTTATTTTTTAATTCCCACAGACCACTGTCATAACAACCATCTAAAATGGGACTGTTGCACAGCTACATTTTGTTATTTGAGGAAAATCCCTTACAAAACTAAATGCAGGTGGCTAACTGTAACACTATTTCACAGTTCAATGAGGTATTCTCACAAATGCGTTTTTTATTTCACCTTTATTTATACAGGTAAGTAAACTAGTCAAGTCTTGGTTACAATGACAACCTGATGGCATATTAGGGAACGTTTTCTCACAGGGATAAGAGAAACATTTAACTATAGAGACAACCTCAACTATGTGAACCGTCTGATTCTGGGGCAAATCTCTGTGGGAAGTGTGTCAAATTCCTGCCTGGCCTCCTGCATAGCTAATACATACTGTGATGAGTCCTGCATGCATACTGGTCTGGTTATAACCAATCCCTGCTGACACTCACCATTTAGTCCCTCCTGCCTGACATTCATAAAGAGCAAACAGAGTATGGCTTCGAACTAGACTAGCAACATTCAAACCAAGTGCTCAAGGCTCATCAATACAAAGCACAAGGTTCAGGAATACAACATGTATTATGTTACTCATTGTGTATGTACACAAAGACAAGTAACACCAATTCAATATCCCCAAACCTAAAGGCTAACTCTGGGGAAAAAAACAAGACGGAAAGACAATTTAGTACTATTGATCTACATCTAAGTACTAACCTAAACTCTAGGATGGTCTCAACAACAACTGCCAGGGTGTTTTTGTCACACTTACAGTGGGAGTATTCTGTGTAAGAATGTCCCTGCGTTCCTGCATTGAGACAAGAATTGTTATTCCAGTGTTGTTGACAGTTACATTGGGCTGATTTACAGCAGTTGGTTACTGAAGTGGCTTGGTGACAAACAGGCAGCTGTAAATCACTAACAATTGGTCTTTCCAGATATCTAGAATCTATCTAGCCAGGCATTCATTCCCGCCTCTGATGACAAACTGACTTTAAAGCCATTACACAATTTTGCCATTCATCTGATTCCATATGAGCTGACAGGGCTTGGGGTTTAGACCCAGAGCATTGAGGAGAGACCAGTACCGCTACGAAGTACCAACTAACCAACCGGCTGTCAGTTTCCCCATTTCAGATCAATGGTACAGCTGCTTATCTGCATTAACGCCATCATATCAGGATGTCTACAAAACACTACAGTACAGCAGCACTGAGGAGGGAGCTAAAGACAAGGTACAACAGGGGGCTAGGGATGCTAAATCTATGTGAGATCTCTGTCAAATAAATAGGATTGTCCACTGTCATTCAAAAAGAACACACAGAACCAATGCTTGCAGAATCTCAAATGAGTAGGGAATTTTCAGGTTATCTGACTCTCCATACATGTGCTCTGCAGCAGAAATAGCCACACCAGGAGAGGGCATAGAGGACATGGTCAAGTTTGGAAGCAGAACACTTTACTTGTGTTGTGTTTCGTTTTGAATCCAGGGCTTTCTTTTCTACAGAGCCTCTCCTCCAGGGCTCACAGCCTTCCGCCAGAGAGAGAGAGAGACACACACGAGCCACATCTGGTAAATCCATCCCCATCCTGGTTTATTGCTGTGATACGGCAGGCCGTGTGATCAGAAACCAGCAGCAGCCTTTCCTTCCACAGCTCTATCCCTCTCTCCAGCCCCTCTGGCGTCAACAGTCCAGCCCCTCTGGCGTCAACAGTCCAGCCCCTCTGGCGTCAACAGTCCAGCCCCTCTGGCGTCAACAGTCCAGCCCCTCTGGCGTCAACAGTCCAGCCCCTCTGGCGTCAACAGTCCAGCCCCTCTGGCGTCAACAGTCCAGCCCCTCTGGCGTCAACAGTCCAGCCCCTCTGGCGTCAACAGTCCAGGCCCTCTGGCGTCAACAGTCCAGGCCCTCTGGCGTCAACAGTCCAGGCCCTCTGGCGTCAACAGTCCAGGCCCTCTGGCGTCAACAGTCCAGCCCCTCTGGCGTCAACAGTCCAGCCCCTCTGGCGTCAACAGTCCAGCCCCTCTGGCGTCAACAGTCCAGCCCCTCTGGCGTCAACAGTCCAGCCCCTCTGGCGTCAACAGTCCAGCCCCTCTGGCGTCAACAGTCCAGCCCCTCTGGCGTCAACAGTCCAGCCCCTCTGGCGTCAACAGTCCAGCCCCTCTGGCGTCAACAGCTACATGGTCAGTCAGAGGAACTGTCAAGCCTCGCTCTGTAAAGGCACCTCATCTACAGGTCTACTTTTCTGTCTAGCGACTATCTACGCAGGCAACTACGCAGGCAGCTACGCAGGCAGCTATGCAGACAAGCCAGTCGCCACTACTACATGTCTGTCAAAGCCGGTTACTGCATCTCTCCACTGCTTTCCATGCAAACTTACTTTAGCCTCCAACTGAAGAGATGGAAAGAGAAAATTGTGCAACAGAGGAAAGAAAAACACAAGATATTCAATTGACTGGGAAAATGGAAGAAATGAGGCACATGTTAATATTTAGACAGTTTATCAAATATATAGTTAACATTGTACTGACTGATGCTCTGACCCATTCCAGGCTGGTGGTGGGGGTTTCCTTTAGGTTGTGATGAGTTATTATGGACACTGTATATAGGGAGACTATATGGTGAGCTATAGGGAGGGATGCAGGGGACGGGACATCGATGTGGAAAAGCATCAATATCCTCTCCTCTGGCCCCTACAGCAGGTCATTATGGGACTGCTGGGCTTATAGAGGCGCATCTTTCTGTTCAATTCATCCTGTGTCTGCATTATCTATTGATACACAGCCCTCTAGAAGTGCTGGCGATTAACACTAACCAACCACTTACGGGCTTTAACATGACGTATGATGAGGCTTGAGTTGCAGCGCTGTGGGTGTCTGTGTGATATGTATGACAGCTGTGTGTCCCATGATGAGTGTGTAATATATACTGTGTGTGTGTGTGTGTGTGTTTTCCTCACCTGCCGTTGCTAATCTGCCGTGGTGAGTGTCGGGAGGGGTCCGAGGGCTCAGACCGGGTAGGGGAGCGGGATCGACTGCCCCGTGCTCGATCATGGGATCGAGTGGAATGGTCTGATGTCAGTGAATGAATTTCTGAAATGTCTGTTAGAACAAAGTGGTATTTAATATGGCGAAGGAACCGTGACAAGTAAACTAAGAAAAAAAGAGAAAAAAAAGAAGAGAAATCAGTAGAAAAAGGATTAAGTAGTAAGTTTTCCTTTTCAGATACCTCTGGGAAATTGCACCCTCATAATACCATGCCATATTGTGAGCTAAACAAAACGGTGTTAATCAATATGAGGTCGTTAAACACAAGATTGATTGAGGTTAACTTCCTATAGAGAAGGCCCAGAGCTCCATCTCACCGTCTCGGTCGGAGTTGTTGCCGGAGGGAATGCTGTCGTCCATATCGGGGATGTTGAGCAACGTGGCTCTGTCGTCTCTCTGCACAACCATCTTTAACTTGCCCTTTGACCTCTCGATCAGCTTCTTAGCATCTATCAGCGACAGGTTCTCTGTCACCGTGCCGTTAATCTGGGAGAAAAAAAGAGAGGCTGTTTAAGGAAGGATTCATTCTCATCATTGTACAGTTTAACTTTGGACTCGTGCAACAGCACACATACACCAAAGCCATACAGTACAAGACCTATAATCATGTTTAAAAATGTATGATATGTTTTAGCAAATGTTCCACATGCACAGTGCTTTACGTATGGTCACTTGCAGTGAGAGATTGAACATATCATATAATATTGGATAAAATGTTTAAAATGTTTATATGGGAAGGCTCAAGTCCCACAACCTCACTTTCTTGTACACGCTTTCATAGTTACTACAGTTGGAAGACTCGAGTTCTATACAAGGACTCTCTTTTGAACATAGTGAAGTGGACTAAAACAGTCAGAGTCCAGGGTGTACATTCTTGTGATGAGGTAAATCTTTCCCATCAGCGACTGACTAGTCAGGAACAAAAGAGAGTGATGGAATGCATGGAACGCCTGGCCCTGCGTGGGGACTGAGTAGCATACTAATGAACTTTGAACTCCCATTACAGGCATCTCTGTCAGAGGGAACATATAAACAGCGTGGCTAGAATGGCTAGATGTCGTAGCGAAACGATGTGTTGATGAAGTCAGTGTAAAGGTATGACATTGTACACCCCTCCCCTCTCTAACTCCTTGTGAGGCCCTGGCAACCTTCCAATATTTACACTAGCTTACTAGTGAATGCATGCCCAAAATATTGCCTCATGGGAAGTGGTATGCTTAGTATATTTCTGCTCTGCATCTCAGTCCCTGTTTCTTTGAGTGCCCGTCCCAGGATTTGAACCAGTGACATTCCCACTCCAGGTCATGGTCTATAATGACTAGCCCCATCATGTCTCTGGTTCTCACCTTCAGCACCACGTCTCCCTCCTGGATGTTTCCGTCCCGTGCTGCCAGGCTCTCTGGGGAGATGTCCTTCACAAAGATGTGGCTGGCCAAACGCAGACCATACTCTACTTTAAACAACAACAACAAAACAATATTAGCAGAGCATTGTGCAATACCACACCTTAAACTGTAGGGTCAAACTGACAATGCAAAGGAAAGAAAATCGGGCCTCCCGAGTGGCGCAGTGGTCTAAGGTACTGCATTGCAGTGCTAGCTGGGCAACAAGAGATTCTGGGTTCGAGTCCAGGCTCTGTAGCGGCCGGCCGCGACCGGGAGACCCATGGGGTGGCGCACAATTGGCCCAGCGTCGTCCGGGTTAGGGGAGGGTTTGGCCGGCCCAGAAAGAAATCATTCATGCTGAAAACCTAAGCTGGACATTGCGGCGCCCACCTTCATTCTTGCGGGACTTGACAAGGGTGACTTTGGCGGGGCGGGACGGTGTAGAGGACCCTTGGGATCGGCCGGAGCGGGGCGAGATGCTCCTCTCTCGCGAGGCACTGTGTTCCCGCCGGCTGCTGTTGCTGCGTTCACGCTCGTTCGTCCGCCTGCTGGCCGTGCCGCCGCTTGCCGCTCCGTAGGCGCTGGTGGGCCCGCTGCGGCCGCTGTGCTGCTCGTAACCATCGTCTTCATCCGTGTCCTCTTCCTCATGCTCGGACATAGTCTCCCTGTCCCCCGGGCGAGACACCGGGATCTGAACCTTCCGTTTTCTTCGGATTGTCTGGGGGGGGGGGAGAGAGAAAGGGACATGATATTCTCAAACACCTTAAATGACCTCTTATCAACTCAATGAATTGAGAAACATGTCTAAATCCCTGGGGTGGCATTCATAGAAGAGGAATGTACTTGCTGAGGACAGAGGACCATAACATGAAAGGTCAGCCTGCTGTCCATTCCCCTGAGGAATACAACATCAACTCACTATTTTTGCATTCTTTCCACTCTTCCGAAGCTGCTGCACTGCGTACGCATGCTCTACGTTGTCCATGGACACCGCGTTGACCATTACCACACGGTCATTTTCCCTGGAAGGAGAAGAGAAACAAGGACGCTCAATCACGGTCAGGATCTACATTGACCACTCCCAAATCAGGACCATAGCGGTAACATATAGGGCTGGTTACCCAGACCCAGATAAAGCCCAGTCCTGAACTAAAGATCAGGCTCACAGAAAATCTCAGTTGAAAGTGTTTTCTGCACTTACGATAAGAGTCCTTCTGCTGGGCCTCCCTTCAGGACGTCGGAGATGACAATGGAAGTCTCACCACTCTGGAAGTGAGGGTTGTCCCGGCCCCCTGAGATGGCTATGCCGAACCCAAACCCTGGGGCCTACACACATCACACACACACACACACACACACAACAGAAGTTGGAGACATGACGTCTGGGACAACAGTGCATGTTTTCTTCATTTCATCCATCTGGGAGTTTTGCCTGAATGCACTTGATGAACATAATACTGTACACAGTAGGAGAATACATAGGCCATACTTCCTCAGTTCAGTTAGTATAGCAGATGTAATACATAGGCCATACTTCCTCAGTTCAGTTAGTATAGCAGATTTAATACATAGGCCATACTTCCTCAGTTCAGTTAGTATAGCAGATTTAATACATAGAAGAAAAACACAGCTACTCTAAACTCTAGTCATTGTTTTAAAGCACAGTCAAAAGCTATAAACCATCCCTTCACGTAGCCTAGATATAGCAATAGGATTAGTGTGTGTTATGTCCATGGTTGTCTCCTGAGAGAGAAAGAGAGCGAGAGAGAAAGAGAGCGAGAGAGAAAGAGAGCGAGAGAGAGAGAGAGAGAGAGAGAGAGAGAGAGAGAGAGAGAGAGAGAGAGAGAGAGAGAGAGAGAGAGAGAGAAGAGCGAGGTGTCTGGCACAGTGATCTGATCTCAGGTCTCTCTTCTCTCTAGTCAGTCTGTCACCTCTGACTGTAGCCTACATTATCACAGCCAGCCTGACTCTTTCCTGACTCCTGATCTCCTGACAGATGGCCAGGCCAGGACGCCACTCAGGACTGGAGACTGAGAGGAGAGACACTTATAATAACCCTGCTGGTGATCCGCTCGCTGGCACAACCACACATTGACAGCATGCCTCTAGTCTGGTCCCAGATCTGTTAGTGTCGTGTAGCCAACTCCTATGGTTGTTGTTATGTTATTAAACATTGGCTGTCTGGAGGGGTGCAATGAGATCATCCCAGTCAACAATATGTCTACACGTCACCTGAGGTTTCACTAGTCTAGTCCTGCGAGTGTATGTCATTGAAAGGTGTAAACACCAACATTTTTATAACATGCTTACTACAGTGCAATCATGGGGTAAACTAATTTAAGTGGTAGGCCTATACCAGTGTAAGTGGGATAATAATATGGTGTTGTAAAGGGAGCGGGTGGTGCCAGAGTTATGCCTTCACCACTGCTGTGATTCTACTCTTGTAGTTGTTTTGCTTTCCAATGCTCTAGTGTAGGGGTTGTTAAACTATTTCAGCCTGGGACCAAAGCTCCTGAAAACATGCCCCCAAGGGGGCCCTATGCAAGATTTGGTTCGGGGGGCCCACCTCACCTTGCGGGCAAAACATTTTTAAAAGTTAATTAATTAATTGTCGATATCTGAGTGGGAGTGACTAACAAAATCAATGCTTCAAATATGCCTGTAACCAGCAGCATGCCGACCTGTTCCCTGTCCTGTCTCTTAAACAATGACAATACAGGGTTCTTATACCCCTACCCATAGTGCATTTGACCAATGAAAACAAGGAATTTCACACACAGATCAATTAACATTCAAAAGACGTGAATTACAATCTAAACGTCTTTCGGATCATAAACATACTTGAACATATACCAGCACATATCTCAATAACTGTCCTAAATCACGGTTAAGGAATAACTAGACTTTGGGGATATGCGCTCCAACGCACCCCCACCTGTCCGTCAATTCTCTGAACAGGAAATGAACAGAACCCTCTTCAATAAACGAGGAAATACAAGGTATTCATACACATTTCTGACGCTCTACCTTCACATTTTAATTAGTAAACAATATCACATTCTACTTTTGATCACTTAATGTATGACCAGAAACAGCCTATATTAAAATCAGGGAGATGCTGCACAAGAACCAACGGCCGGCGCTCCCAACTCAAACTCTTAACACACCGTTTCTCACCTTTTACAGGTGACCAGCAACAATCAAGAGGACATCTCTAACCCACATTATTATCAATAAATAAATGTGCTTCTCATCAACCGTAAATCATCGTCAGTGTCTGGTTATTCATAATTTCTTTAATTCAAGTGATGGAGGACATGGGACGATCATCACAGTGACTGACATCACCAGAGAAAAATTGCTGATGCACAACCACATTTAGAAATTGCACCATGTGAATTATACTATTCTAACTCTCAACAGTAAGTTGAGACCCAGACAAAAAAAAGTATTGGCAATTAGCAACATAGTGTAGGGTACTAATAGTGATGGGCAGAAAAAAAATGCTTTTTTGACAATATCGCAATAGTATTTTATTTAGTTTAGTTATTTTTTCACACTTAAATTTCCATGACTGATCACTTGTTTTCTCGTGGCTTTCTCGACCCTCTGCAGCAGACATTTGGTAAGCAATATTTTCAAAACATTGAATTGCAATAAAATCACAGTATCGACTCGCAATTCATATAGAATCGTGAGAATTGCAATACATATTGTATCGGTACCAAAGTATCGCGATAATATCATATCGTGAGGTCACTGACAATTCACAGCCGTAGGTACTCACATAGACCAGTTCATGTGTAGTCTACACAACATACAGTATTCCCTGTGATCCTGGAATGTCATGGGGCTGGCTGCCAACAGGAAGAGAAGAGAAACACACAGGAAGAGGACGCTACATAGCTCTCTCTTCCTCATCGGAGCTTCCTGACATCTTTATGCTGGACCCATTGTGTGTTCCATCAGCACATTTCCTGATCCTGCAGCTGGCCTTCCCGGCACTGAGAGAGAGGGATGATGATGTAGGGATGGAGAGGGCTACATAGGAATGGAGAGAGAGAGAGAGAGAGTAACGGAGAGAGGTAAAACACTTACCCTGTGAAGGGTCACTGTGTGCTGTTCCCATATTACGGTTTCCTCCATCGCTGCGCTCTAAGACAGGGAGAGAGAGAGAGAGAGGGAGAGAGAGGGAGAGAAATGTCACTATCATCAGGGTAATGAGGGTAAGCGGTTAACACTGTGATAATGAGCATTCTGAAACCAGGGTAAAAGTCCACGGGAGGTAATGTATGCAGCGTAAAAAAACTATACTCAAAAGGAAAGGATTTTCTTCTAAACAGAGAGATTGAACTTGTGGTAGACCTCGGAGTGACTCTGGGTGGCTTGATACTGAGTCACGGTTTTAAAAGCCTATCATGTGCTCTCTCCGTTTGCAGAGCACTTGTGATGGTCTGGGTTTCATGCTGAGAGGAGAGGAGGCGGAGGCTGCCTGGAGGGCAATGCTCTTTACTGGGTACCTAGCAGACTGACAGAGAGAGGAGAGAGAGAGCGAGCCTGAGGACCATTATACCCCAAACACTGACTGACCGCACCACAGACCACTGGGATGTCACCACTGCAGTTGTTACTTAACACACAGACATGCGCACACACACACACACACACACACACACACACACACACACACACACACACACACACACACACACACACACTTCGCCACCGTTGGTTCCCACATGTCCGTGTTACTGCATCACTGGGGGTGAGACAGACCCTGGAATTGCTTGCTTGCACTTTTGTGAGTACCAATGTGAGGTGTAATCTGCAAACATTATAGACGTGTGTTGCACAGAGTAGACAGCCCGCACAGATTCAATCTGGTTTACAGTGGAAGTGAACGTTAGTTTGCTATAAAAAGATGGACCATCTTCAGTTTGTTTTGAGTTTCATCCTAGGTGAGCAAGGTCTACCGGGACCTCAGTGCTGCCTGCCAGTGTGGATTAAGCTAAACAGTAACACTACAAAAGGAAACACCAGTGACCAGACAGACAGTCGTGGTGAATTCATCACACAAACAGGCAGCTCCCTCCCTCTCTGGGTCTAACACTGTCCTCTGTCCTGTCCTCCCCACAGTACTGCTCCACCCGTGACTGCGCTTTGGCCTGCAGCTTTAAATCACAGTTCTGCACCCACAAATCCACTTTTAGAAGTCTGACTGATGCACAGCAAGCCCTGCTGGTATCCAGGCATTTAGCTGTAATGATACAGCTGCTCTAATGCAGAGGAGCTGCGCTGGAGAAGAAAAAGAAAAACAAGCAAACACCTAACAACATTATGGCCAACCTCCTCTTCATCATCACAGCAATCATCATCAGGACTATGACGGTCTCCTCTAGACAGTTCATGTTTTGTCTGGCTAATGCTGAGTGGACCTGGTGATGACGAGTCCCAGCTATTTGGTGCCAGGCCCAGAAATGGAGATGTTTGATTGGGAGAGCTGAGAAGCAGGGTGGAGACAGCCATGGAGTTCACAATAAGTGACACAGCATAGCCTTGTTTCACACTAACATGTCTGGAATGGCCAGACTGGGAATATTTTACTAATATTATATGACTAAGAAGTTACAGGATTAACACTACCAACAACATTTATTTTTCCTGAGAATTCCTGTTTGACTCAGAGTTTTTTCAGGGTGTGGGTAGGAGAAGGGCTAGTTTTGCCAGGGTGTGGGTATGTTCAGTACGGTAGTTTTGCCAGGGTGTGGGTATGTACAGTACGGTAGTTTTGCCAGTGTGTGGGTATGTACAGTACGGTAGTTTTGCCAGGGTGTGGGTATGTACAGTATGGTAGTTGACAGGGTGTGGGTATGTACAGTACGGTAGTTTTTGCCGGGGTGTGGGCATGTACAGTACGGTAGTTTTGCCAGGGTGTGGGTATGTACAGTATGGTAGTTGACAGGGTGTGGGTATGTACAGTACGGTAGTTTTTGCCGGGGTGTGGGTATGTACAGTACGGTAGTTTTGCCAGGGTGTGGGTATGTACAGTATGGTAGTTGACAGGGTGTGGGTATGTACAGTACGGTAGTTTTCGCCGGGGTGTGGGTATGTACAGTACGGTAGTTTTGCCGGGGTGTGGGTATGTACAGTACGGTAGTTTTGCCAGGGTGTGGGTATATAAGTGTTATCTTGAACTCCCCACATCTCTGTAATGAACACATAGTTAACCTCTTGACCCTGATTTTCATGGCAGCTCAATGTGGATGTTATTCATGTCCATAATTGGCGCAGGCAGGCAGGGTTTGTGCTGCACCTCCCTCCCACTGTCTGCCCCTGAGACTCCCACATTCGGGCCGCCGTTACCTGGGGGGGCTGACCCATTTAGCCAAAGCTGCCCCCTTACCACACATTCCTGTCAAGTGTTTGTAAGGCTGGTGGTCATACATTTTGCCAACAGTACACTGCAAAGCAGACAGTGGGGGCCCATGCTATGAGAAAAATGTCCATGCCGTTTGTGGGCCATGTGACAAGGGGGCCTCGTCTTGGGATGAACACGACACGACAATTTCCGGCGCCGACAGAGATTGCCGCCTCGCTTCTCGTTCCTAGGAAACTATGCATCACAAGCATTTCGCTACGCTCGCATTAACATCTGCTAACCATGTGTATGTGACAAATAAATGTGATTTTATTTGAAGCTATAAGGGGACAGGAAGGGAGCAAGGTTGTAACTGACATACATACTCTGTATGGCCAGTAACTGGATACACAGGATACATTCAATTAAAACTGTGGCCAGATCACATTTTAAAGAGATTTGTCTCTATTCCATACACATGCAAACTACTCCCAGCAGAGTATCAACACACAGCATTAACAATATATGCCTGATCTCTCCCTAAATACAGGAGCCTGAGACAATGAAGAAGGCTTATAATTCACTGCACTTACCCTAACCATCCCCCCCTCACACACCCCCTTCCAGCTGTGGACCCAGATGTTAGTAGAAAGTGCAAACACACACACACACACACACACACACACACACACACACGCTGAAGAATCTCCTCCAACGTCCATTGTTTTCCTCCCTCTTCCACTCATGTGATTTTTCCTTTCACTGCTGTGGTGACTCAGAGAGTGGCCTTAGTAGTGGGACGTGTCTGACTGGGAAGGGCATTATCGTATCGGTAGGGTGTGACTGGCAGTACCGGTCACACCCTACCGCAGGGCATAACGGTTATCGGTAGGCCTCAGGGTCAGAGAAGGGTGGTTAGTGAGTCAGGAGGAGAGGACTGTTCACCCCAGTGCGGCTAAACACTGCTCTCGTCTACTCCTCTGATGGGATTATATTTTAAAATGATTCACCATAATCTGGAGCACCGATTAAACAGCTTGTTGTGAAGTGTGAGTAGAATGTAGAACAGGGTCTGGTACAGAGAGAACGCCACAGAAATCAGGTCCTAATCTGAGGACATTACGCATGGCTGTTCCAGCCATAAAGACGTGCTACTGCTGCTGAGTTCTACTGCTGAGAACAATCCTGAAGAGGCCATC